>NC_091830.1:47675458-47976291 GCF_038994185.2 Dermacentor albipictus
TAATATGGCCGCCACGGTACCTTAATTGGTAAAGCACCACACGCCTAATGCAGGCTCGGTTGTCATCAGTGTTAAGATGCATTTTCGACCGCTTTCACTTTTGTTTTCGTTTTTTAAAAACCATCTGACACCGTTGAGCAAAATATGCAGAACACAGGGCCGCTGTAATAAACAGCACTTATTCGTAATTAACCCGCATAAATGAAGATTAACGAGTGCACTGAAAAGTTCGCAGTGCCAAGTTGGGACCGCAGTCCTCAATTTCAAGTTACATTCGCAGGCAGAGGAGAAAACCAGCCTTGTTGCGCAAGCCCGTGTCCGTCTGCTTTCATCTCCCGGGTTTAGAAGATATCGAAAAGTATGCTCTGAACTAAACTGGACAGGAAACTTTTTCGATGAATTTTTCACGGAACCACCTGACCAATGCTCTCTGATACGCTTGCAATCGCGAGCAGTGAACGTGAACCTGGGAGATGCAGTAATATTACAAACGTACTGCTGGATGCGGGTGTCGTAGACGTGAGCGTATTCAACGGTGTCCTCTGACATTCGACAGTAGTCTGACAGCTGGGCCCAGAGCTTGGTATCGATGGGGTCCGGGCAGATGCAGTGAACCTTCACACCGGTGCGGCTGAAGTACATGTCAGTCTGCGAATGAGCAGCAAATGTGTCAGGAAGGACACGTTATTGCTTGTCTTTGTAATTTGAGAAAACATGTGATGCACCAAGCATTTTTCGCAGCTAGACTGTTGTTCGCTGGCCCTCTTTTGCTGACCTTCGCTGTATGCTCGTTCGAGATTCTATAATATCACGAAAATCTGCAGAATCTTCCGGAGCACGGCAAAGAAATAATCGAAACAATTGCGACTATTTCGTACACACACTCATGCATTGTACATCCTCATTCTTTGTATGTTGTGACTATGTATTGTGCAGCCAGTCGTTAAAGTTCACAGTTGTGAACGCGGGGAAATTTTTCAGGTCACATCCACAGGTGGCACTGAAATAACGAGCAGCTACGCGAAGTACGCATTGAAGTGCTCTCCTTCGTGCTTAAAAAATAATCTTGAACCAGAAGTAACAGAAGCGTGATGTGTTTGCTAGGCAGTCTTTCCTGCTTCGTTTTTATCATGCGGGATCTTCTCGCGTTCATATCCAATAATGTGCCCTTGCTTTTACGTTTAGGTGGAAAATGTGGTACATATTGCTCTCATCTTGAATAAAAATCCTTTAGTTGTCAACCAGTTTTCAGGCAGCCCTTCATGGTTTTTGTTTTCTTTTACTTTGTTTACAGCTCAGTATAACGTCCTGGTAACTTCCAGATTCGGGTCTGGCAGTTTGTATTGTCCCGTGAGTGAAAATACGTGTTTCTCAACAGAAGGCACGAATTTTTTTTTACCGGAAACACAGTGGCGCCACCATGTTATGCATAATTTAATTCAGAAGAGTCAAATGGCTTACCCCGAAGCATCTGGTCATGGTGACGATGGCGGCTTGGGATGTGATGAACGCAGGCAGCTCCGGAAGCACGTAAATACCTGGAAGAAAAGGACTCTGGCATGTGAAACTGTCGCTGGACCCCTTTTTTTCATACAACGGCCTTAATGCAGGATGAAAAAATATCTCGGTGGCAGCAAATTCCAATCTGATTTGGATGATTGGAGATATTTTTCTTTAAAAGAACAGTTCTGGTTACACTGTCACATATAGCGTAACACTTTGCCAGTAAGGAAATGGGTTTGAAAGCATGATGGAAATATATACTGAACAACTCATGTTGACAATTCAGATTCAAAAAGTACACACTTGCATGTGAGCACTGACGCAAAGCAACCATAATCAGAATTTAATATTTGTGAAGAATAGGTTACCCTGCTGCCTTACTTCTGCGAGATATTGCGTGGCGGTACAGAAGGATTTCCAACGTTTTCATGAAAGATTTGAGTGCTGATATTATAATAAAATTGTCCTATGGTGTGAACGGAATTATTGTGCCGAATGGTCTACAAGAAGGACGAAAATTAATTACACGCCAGAAAAAAATTGAGGGCTCCACGAGAATATATAGGTATCAGCAGATCATAGTTAATATATAAATAGGTAGTTCTTACGTATGCATGTCGCTTAAAGCAATATAAAACACGAACGGAAGGTTATTACACAAGTCTATAAATTTTATGTATCCGCAGTAAAGGACAAATGCGGACTCCAAAGAATTACATAGTTGTCATAAATTATGCGCATGTTCTTGCTGTTTTTACCTTTGTTGTAGTTTTGTCATAAGTAACAGCGTAAGGTCGCACTTTGAAGGAGAATATCAGAAAACTATGCACCTGTATCATTAATAGTCGAGGTGCACAATGACAAAAATCAAACCTATAGCTTCAGTGTGCTGCAGTTGCATTAAAAGCCAATGGCAGCTGGAACTTATGAGGAAATAATTGGCCATGTTGTACCGACTTTTCTTTTACGTAATCCTTTTGCGTTTAAAACTTCGGAATCTCCCGTCAGAAAAGGAATCCACAATTTTATGTTGCAATTAACGTAGCCTTCAAGAGAATGGCATCCGATGCCCCAAAGCAATGTTGACAGAATTTGTTAGGATTTCCCGAGGTTTTTTCATTCAATAATGCTCTCATTTTTTCAGAACTGGCGAATATGAAATAATGTCTTTTATGATGCTGTTCAGCCAGCGATTAGGGGGTCTATCAATGACGCATACCTGATACCGATGAGACGTTGACGATGTGTCCTCCTTTTCCACCCTTAGATTTGTCCATGTATTTCATACCGAGGAGGATACCGGAGTAGTAAGCTTCCTAGATTGCGCCGAGAACAAAGGAATCAAACTGAAATCATTATGATTTGACAGCAACACAGGAGTTTTTTCACACACAGACCCATCATCCCGAAAAGTGTTTTTTATAGATGCGATAGTGCTACTACTGCCAAGAACACATCAAGCCGAGTTAAAATACGAGCGTGCTGCCACACGTAAATATATTCCTAAGGGAGGGCTACGTCGTGCTTTTTTCTTTGCTGACCGCGAGAGTGCTATAAGTTTAACTCAGCTTTATTTATCGGAGGCTTATTTGCAGCCATGCTTTTAAATATCTTGCATTATTTCTTGAGCTATTGCTCTTTATATTATACACATATATACATAAAGGGCTATTCGTCATCCGAACATGCCGATGTGCTCTTGCTTGTGACTGTAGTTACTATAGTTATTCCTTACAGAACATTTACTTTGATAGCTTATATGATATTTTTGCGTGCGTTCACCTTCATAGTTTTTATTCCTCTGGACGTGGTCTGAGACTTCTGTTGGAGGTTAACTGTGCTTCGCACTTGTCGAAGTTACCGCTAAGCACGGGATTTCTGCGGGTGAAAATGATTTCGTTGCTCTTTTGCTTCAATACCACAGTTGGGATGTTGGTGCTGCGTGAATGTTAAAATGAATTTATGCAACTTTGTTATTTAGCTACAGTGATATTGGGACTTGTTGTGAAAGTGATGTAGACCTCTTCGAGTTGTTCAGCTTGATGTGATCGCATGGCATTATCTGTCACAAGAACATTTTTATGCATGCTCTAATAAAAAAAGAACACCTGGTATATACGTCTACGTGAAGAGTTAGTATATGCTTTTCGCAACAACTGTATGTCGACGTCTGCGCCAGATTCTAGTCACTTCCGATGTAAATATCCTGCTCGCATTTCCGAGCGCTGACTTGTAAGTCAACGCTCAACCTGACGGAACAGCACTAAATAAATTGATATCTTCGTATTTCGATTATCACTAAGCAAAAAAACACTTATCTGCATAATCGTGTTCGATAATGATAGTGGCATTTTAGCACCATCGGTACGGTAATGTGTTACAGCAAACTCACAATGTTCACGGCGAAGACTTTTCGCCAGTTGTCTTCACCAGCAATACCGGCATTGTTGACGACGATATTAATAACTCCAAAGTGGTTCTTGGTCTTCTTGAAGCCATCTGCAAAATATAAAAGCCCCTTAGGTACACATCTGATGTTAGGGGCGTAGCCAGCTCTTCAGTAACCAAAGGCTTCGAGATTTTCTCCACTTCATAAACAACAACAACCACGAGGTTTAATTGTGCATTCTCTGAGTGCGAATTGAAGTGGTTGTTTTGTCATCACCTTTACCAGCACTAGCGAGGCTGCTCGATACCATTTTGATGCTAACTTACTTTTAGGCTTAAGATAATAGTATTTATGGTAAAGCATATCAAGCCACGTAACATGCTTATGAACTTAGTCATTCTGCATTTTGTTCTTTTTTGCACAACCTACTTAGCTGGAGTTCTTCTTGAAAAGTATGCTTTTAAGGAGACACGGGAGTTAGCGATGTGAACAGGGATGTATATGTACATGCGCCCAATCTATAAAATATTCATTACATGTTGTGACCGTAGTCACCATTAAGTAAACTTTATCACGACATGCATTTGCCTTCATTGTTTTGTTATTCTTCCGAGCGTGACCAGAAACGTGGGTTTACGTGATGAGAAACGACCATGTGTACATGGCTTCGCAAATTAAGCGCAATTTTTTTCGGTATCTTTATTGTCAACTACCCGGCGCAAATTACCATAGAAGCGAGTATAGAAAACATTAAAAATCGTAAGCATGAGAGAGAGAGCAAAGAGAGGAAAGGCAGGGAGGTCAACCAGACGAGCGTCCGGTTTGCTACCCTACACTGGGGGAAAGGAAAGGGGAACAGAAAGAAAGAAAGCGGGATAGAGGGAACACTGTCTGTGCACGCAGTGAAGCGCTTGGAAATCAGTCAAGTCAAAGCAAGTGCTCCGTCGATACGTTAGGCTGCCGTCAATCTTGGTGGTTCATAGCAAACTCTCGTGTTCTCGCACACGGCACTCACGTGTCCCAGCCACATACAATTGTGGCATTGCGAATTTTTGCGTATTGTTATGATCGGCCTGAAATTCGACCACTCAAGTGTGGGAAACGTTCAAGCTCGCTTTCCCGCGCGGAAATAATAATTGCCCTCCTTCCCGAGGAAGCGTCGCCACTGCTTGGCCGCTGCCACGCCCTGAGCTGACCCGGGCAACCAGCAGGACACGAAGGGGAGGAGGCCGCCGAGTTCACAACTTGATAAGAGGACACAAGACTGCGCTGGACACGAATGCATGGGCACCTCCATGGCGCAACCCCAAGCAGACTTCGACTGCGACGAGACCGCGAGAATTGAATGACCCTTTCAGCGGTGACCTCTCCACCCATTGTTTTGTCTGTATACGCGAGGGGTTATTTAATGCCGTCCTGGGCCCCGGGTTAGTCAGAATAGCTCGACACTCGGACAGAGTCACAACCATGTACCACTGAAGCGAAAACATTCTTTCTATTTTTTTCATCATCCCGATGCCCGCCTTCGTCGCCGCTTCCTGTTTCTTGCGGTGAAGACCCACCTCAACCGGTCGAGATTATATCAGTATACCGAAACAATCAAGCGTTAGCTTTCTTCTAGGGCTAACAGGTTGCGACTCGCTAAAACTAACACAGTTCTGTGGTATAATAAACATAATGTAGTTAGTGATAGCTGCTCAGCAGGCGGATTTTAATGAAGTATACATCTATGATACTTGTTCGTGCCTGCCACGTTATCCGAACAATCATAGTAGCGCGAGTTCAAATTTAACCGGCGACCCCAAAATCACTGACAAAACACCTCTGGCGGAGCTTACGGCTGTAAGTAAGCCAGAGCACACAGCGCAACAACAAAAGCAAGAGCGCAAACAAACACTCAAACAAAGCAAGCGAGAAGGAATTTCACCTCGTCCAGCGCAACCCGTGCGACTTAAACGCCACGCGTGGGGCCCCGTAGGGGTTCGAGATGGGTTGCGCCAGCGCCTGCGTCGCTAGTTTATCTCGACATCAATTTATTGCTTTGCCCTGGTACCGGGAGCTGCGGTCTTCCGCCGCCGATGCCTCAACGTCCTCAATAACGACTTCGACCTGCTTTAGAGAAGGACGATGTAGTGTGCGTCTCTGCGTGCGCTTCAGCTCCGAAACGTCGTTGCACGCGAAGCGCTCGCGAGGCACCTCTGACTCAGTTCCTTAACTACCGATCTCTCTGACCATTGTAACTGCCTTGTCGCCTTTCTGGCGTGCATATATTTCCAATCGCGATAATTTTGAAGGATGTCTCTTCCTTTCGCTTCGCGGGAGGTGCGAAATCAGCGGTAAACAACGACTTTAGAGGCAGCTATCAATGTATATTTCTCTTTTGCGTCTCACTTTGTTTTCTTAACTACCTGAACTTATTTTTGTGAGCGTCTTAATGTCCTGGTCTCCTCTCTAGCGTGCCTAGATTTTCAGTCGTGGTGGTTGTTAACGGCTCTTTTCTTTCACTCGGCCCTAAATATGAGCCGTAAATTACAAACTAAGGGTATCGTTACTCTTCCGGCCGTCTTCGGTTTTCGCAGGTGTACATTTGCATATAAATTGATCTTTAAGAACTGCGAACTTACAGCAGCTATAATTCCCCAACTGATTAAGTACACACGCGCTTACATAAAAGGAACCTATTGTGCAAAGCGTTCCCGTTAGCGTAAGTTACTTTGTCCGCTTACGTTGTTTTCTGTAAGGAGATTCTTCAGTTGACCGACTGAGGCACCTATATATATGCATATCGCCCCCAAACTAGGGAAGTCAAACTCACGTGGTAAGATTATCGAGCCACTACGGTGCAGTGGCGAAAATTATTGAACCCGTGTATGACTTAGAGACCAGTAGGGGTAGCTCAGCGGTTATGACGTTGTGTTGCTGAGCACCAGGTCGCAGGTTAGATTCTTAGCTGGGGCTTAGCTTAGCTAGGACAAAAGAAGGTATAAAACGACGACACGTGTCGATAAAACGTGTCGTCATTTTATACCTTCTTTTGTCCTTTTCTTGTGTTGCGCTGTAACGAAACCTCAGTATGCATATATGCACAAACTCCACCGTTCTCACAGTGTGCGTGTCGTGCAAATTCCACACAAGTTGCCAAGCTGTGAATCTTGCGCGATAGCTCGTTACTGCGTCCGCCTTTAGATATGATAAACATTATGCATTCTAAAATTAAAATACATGATAAAACTATAACAAAGAGCGGTTATCTAAGGAATCTTGATAAAAACTCTGTCTAATTGATTTATCATGTGTGTTCTTATGCATGTGATCAGGTCACGTTAGGGAGGGGGAGTGGACAAGGGCGGTTGGTTCGAGAAAATATTGTTTATAATTAGCGCTATGTGTGTAAGTTTGTATCATCTTGTGGCCACGTTGCTGATTGTGCTACTGAAGCACCGTATGATGTCATAGAGATTAGCCGACATTGAAACGGCCGTCGGAAAGATCTAGGTGGAAAGAAGCACAGAAGGGAGACGACACCACAATGCGCTAACTTCAAGAACTTTATTTTCGGGAAACGACCCATACCCAGTGGCGCCACCTCATCCAAATCTTAACCATCTAAAAAAGCCATCTCCTTATCTAACAAGTCGACCGAAGGGGCACTAACACTCGTATCACTATTCGGACAGATAGCCTGAGCCTCAATAATATCTCGCACATCTTTATCTCTGTACTTCGCAAGAACCCAGCAGTATCCATACAGCGGCGCACAGCCGCATTCCTGACAGTGAGTTGACAGATGACCGTATTGCTTATTTTTCACGTTTAGGCTATGTTCTCGTAACCGGTCATGAAGGCACGTTCCTGTCTGTCCGATGCATTTTTTCCCACACGAGAGCGGGAGCTCATAAACAACAGCTTCTACGTAACCCACTGGTGCTTTACGATGATTCGTAGCGCATCCGATAGCTGGCTTATGGTATGGGTCCGTTAATCGACATATTTTCGCGAGCTTTTCTGGCGCTGAAAAGACAACTTTTGTGTCCACTCGGCCAGCCATTTTCTTAAGGCTATGTGCCATTCGACTCTCACACTAGAAGAGCCGACTGATAACGTGCTGCGTTATTAGATATTCAGCTCGAGTTCATGGAACGGTACACGTCTTGGGAGTATAAACCTAGAGCTAATATGCCCCTGTTGCCGTATCGGTCAGCCCACTTGATGTTCGTCAAGAGAAGCATTGCCAACTTGGGCTTTCGAAATGCATTAAAGAAATCTTGCAACGATAAGATTTATACGAGTCTTACGGATCAGTCGGGAAGGTTAACAGCAGCAGGGTTTCCAGAGTCAGTGCAAGTTTCGGTCGTAGAGGGGCTGCTAAAAAGGTGCGGGTCAGAGAGCACAATTCGGGCCGTGGCAAATCAATGGACGGAACGCAGATGGAAAGTAGCGGTAGTGCCCTACCTGCATAGAAGGGCACATAATCTTAAGAAGATGGCTAGCCGGGTGGGCACAAAAGCGGTGTTTTCATCGGCAGAAGAGCTCGAGAAATTTGTCGATTAATGGACCCGTACCGTATGCCAGCTGGCGGATGCTCTACGAATCATCGTAAAGCACCAGTGGATTGCTTACAAGCTGTTGTTTATGACCTCCAGCTGTCCAGTGGGATAAAATACATCGGACAGGCAGGAAGGCCTCTTAATGACCGGTTACGAGAACATAGCCTAAACGTGAAAAATAAGCAATACGGTCATCTGTCAACTCACCGTCAGGAATGCGGCTGTGCGCCGGCGTATGGATCCTGCCGGGTTCTTGCGAATCACAGACATAAAGATGTGCGAGAGATTATTTAAGTTCAGGCTATATGTTGGCATAGCGATACGTGTGTTAGTGCCCCTTCGGTCGACTTGTTAGATAAGGAGACGGCTTTTTTGGATGGTTCAGATTTTGGTCGTTTCCTGAAAATAAAATTGTTGAAGTTAGCGCACTGTGGTGTCGTCTCCCTTCTGTCCTTGTTCGCTGGCGCTAAATATGCTTTCCAAGTCAGTTTACCAACACGCCCAACAAATGGCAATGCCGGAACAAAACAGCACGTTATTCGAACAGCGTGATAAGCAGCGCACGCGCGTATATATATATACAACCCCCGGCGAGGCGAGGCCGAGGAGGCGGCGGCGGTATGTAACGTACGCTGTATGTGGCTCCCGTTTTACGGAAGCAATTACATACGCTGCGAGCTCCCGGAGCCAAGCGCGGGGTGCAGCAGTGCACTTTCGCGAACTGGGGCGATTAACGGTGCAGCACGCCGCGCCCGCGGGTTATTTGCGAAAAGAGCGCATCCGCAGCAGCCACGGAGGAAGCTGCGAGCAGGTCACACACGCCAACGCTGGCGCGTTGCCACCGACGCGCCAGTCGCGGCGCTAGGGGAGTATGGCTAACCGGGGAGGGGGGGAGGAGGATGGCGAGAAAGGGTGTTCTCGCGGCGAAGTGTGACGTCACAGCAACGTCTCCTCCTCCCCCTCCTTCTTTGAAGTCAGCTTCCCCCGAGTGTCGCGTGGCTTTCGAGAGGAGCGGGCCCGCGGCGGGTTCCCTTTCTAATCCGCTCCTGTGTAGCCAGCGGAAAAGGCGACGTGACGCCGGTCGCAGGCAAGGCGCGGCGCGACCGCGAGTCGGCCCTGGGACGCGCGGTCCTTTCAGCGTCGCCCCACATAATCGCGACGGGCGGCGTTACTCGCGTGTATTTGTTCTCCGCACCGCGTGCAGTGCCGTGACTCAAAGCCTTTTCTGTTTCGCGGTCCAATGATCCCGGGTGGCGGCTCCTTTAATCCGCATGCGGCCCGGTTACAACAGGGTTATTGTCTGGTCCGACAGATATCGCCGAAGCTTGTGATTGAGCACCTGCGTTTGCGTCTAACTCGTTACCTTTGTTTGTTATTCGTGAATGGTCCTTCGGCGCAACTGCAGTGTCGCATTGCAAAGGTATCACACTGTATACTATGTTCGGGCGTTTTCTTTTATGCGTTTTTTATTCATATTCTACGCGGTTATGCGTCCCTCTCGTTTTGAAATAGCATACAACTTATAGAGGTAGCTCTGTCTCTGCTTAGTTGCCTGCATCAGACCTTGCTTACCCTGCACGATCTGTCTGCTTAGCCCACATCACTGGCTGCACTGAATAAATAAATGCGCGCTCAGCCTCCCAGCGCTTCACTTCCGTTTCCGGCAGGCCACACCTTTGAGAGAAACTGCTCCTGAATATGCATCGCGCGGCAGCTGCCGGTTATCGCTGTCTGCCCGCTGTCACGCCATTCACTTTCATCCTTTCTTTTTCATCTCTTGGCGAGTTAGTTTTCGTTACGTTTCATAACAGCTCGAGCAGTTTTGGAGCAGGAAATTTGTTGTCGACGAAGGTTTTCTTCTGAGTGACGTGGGGCCTTGCTTTCTTCGCCTGTATGCATTTCATTTCAGAACGTTTATGTGTGATTTCCGAGCGATATTCGGCAATGTTGTAACCCTCTCCCCTAAGTGAAGTCTTGCGCGGGCACGGGAGGAGAACCCATCAGATGGAACTTTGATCAGCGTAATGTTGCAAAGTCCGCAATCAATGACCTACATATTGACGGCCGCGTGGTCCCCTAATACTGCTTGCACAACTCGTTACAAGGAAGGTCGTTGTGCACGATTTTGCTTTCTGAAACATTTCAGTTTTTCTTTTTGTTCTTTTATTATTTGCGGTTCCTGAAGGGTCAGGTATTATTCCGATGAACGAAATGAGGGGGGGGGTGTATTTGACGAATCATTTGCATTTCTCGACTCGTCGATAGGCACGCAATAGATGAATGGAGATCATTTTCAGAGTTGACGTACTGACCTACTTACAAAAGCGAAATGGGAGTCTTTCTTCGCGAACAATTGCTGCATAGAATGAAAAGTCCTTGAAGGCATTGCATCCAATGCGACAGGTGCAGCTGCATTTGTTATATTGAAATCCTTACGACGCAAATGACTTGGCGTCTTGCCTGTGGCATTTGGGAAATCCGCTTGAGCAAGAAACTAATGGGCACTTTTACAGGTGAAATACAATTGCGGGATATCAATCAAAATGGCGGATTTTTAATCCACGAGCCAGATTTCTTGACGAACAAGAAATACGACGGAATCGTGTTTGGAGCTCTGTGTAATAATTTTTCTCCAATTCTACGAATGAGATAAAACGTCGTTCTCACGTTGCGCAGTACATATATGTTTTTTTTTTAAATTCCTGAAATTCCAGGGATTTTCAGAATCGTTCGCTATCTGAGCAGCAATAACCCCAAAAAGAATGAAAGGCATCACATTCATTGTGCAACCTCGAGTCCTGGGAGGAGTGTTCAGGCATATAGGGCGAACACAGTGGTTATCGGCTCATAGCTCACTAGGCGCCGAAACAAAGCAGAAACGTCAATTACTATTTTGTGCATCACTCAAGCATCACTGCATTCTTTTTCGCCATTTGCATTCTCTGCGTTTTGCCAGTGCTTCTGGCTAGTCATTTGTGAGAAAAGCTGCATAGACAGCTCGGCGGAGGCAGACACAGAAAGCCTCGGTACAAGGCAGACACAGCAAAGCCGCAAAATATACGCATAACTTGATAACTCAAGACAAAGATGATCACAGTAGAATCACACACATATTTAATATTTACGACGTGAGCAACTTCAAGGTAAAAGAAATGACTGAATGTATTTTATTTTTGCTACCCTGAACTTCAGAAATGATGCTAGCAAGTAAAATGTATGTTTTATCATGAGATAGAAATAAAGAGAGAAAAAAAAGAAGAGGTAAGAAAGTATGCCTAATCTGTACTAAAGACTGTCATAGCAGAAATTTTGAGAAGTTGCACAAGTTCTTGTATTGATATAAAATGGGAGGGGGAGTTTTTTTTTGAAACATCTATAACGTTTAGTCAATACAAAAACAGGCTAAGAACAATGTGTTTTTGTCCCGCGCATTTGGGAGCGGCCATTATTCGCGTTTTGATGCCGTAGTTAATGAAAATGTGCTTGCGATTTACGGTTGAGCAAAAAATTGGGATAGGATAGAGAATTAAGGTACGTTTACTGTGCTAATTACAGATGCTTTCTATGCCATGCGGCATAGCCAATTTAGCCGAAGTTTCCTAAGGGATGTGCCTAATTAAATGAGACACATAAATCACAGCAACTTGTTGCGTTACCTTCAAGCTGGGCATCGTTGCTCACGTCGCATTTGTAGAATACGCAGTTAGAGTTGGGAAACTTCTTCACCATGTCGGCGGCCGTCTGCTTGCCCATAGCTTCGTCGATGTCAAGTATGGACACCTGCAGGCAATGGACAGACAGCAACCAGGGTTTGCCATTTTTTTAAATAAACGGGACAAAGAAAAGAGGTGACCAGAGGCCAGATCAGGAGGCTCTGGCATTGATCTCCTAGACGTGTGTTGTGCCTGTGCAAATCGAATGACTGCATTTGAATTGCTGAAGGTATCGGAGTGTGAACTTGTACACAAAATGAACGTGTTTATAGCAGTGAAAATGTATAGAAACATTCTTGTGCGCAAGCGCTTATAAACTAGGGCTGTCTCCTTGATTGCATGCTTGTTCCGCGTGCGTGTTTATGAGTGCTGTCTATGCCTGTGCGTTCGTGCGTGTATGCGTGCGAGCGTGCGCGGAAGTAGGTGGTGTGAGGGTGGAGCTGTTGCAAGTTTTGAACGGCGCAAACGTAGCTAAGGAAATGTGACAACAAACAAAACTGCATTCGGATATTGTGCAGAAGCTGCTGGGACACACCCGAGGAGTAGTCGGGATATCAGAGACGACGCCGGTTTGCTATAAAGCTGTTACGACACTCCGTATAGCCCATATGAACATCCGATGAACGGATGCGACTGCTTTCTCAATCAGGACATCGTCGAAGCGCCGACAAGGATGAAAGCGCAGTGGTCAAAGCATGCAAAGAAGGTTTAGCATGCGAGAGGGAGGAAATGTGTCAGTGAACATTCAAAATCACAATGCTCATACCATAATAGCTCCGCAACATC
Organism: Dermacentor albipictus; assembly: GCF_038994185.2. Taxonomy (NCBI): domain Eukaryota; kingdom Metazoa; phylum Arthropoda; class Arachnida; order Ixodida; family Ixodidae; genus Dermacentor; species Dermacentor albipictus. The sequence goes on from NC_091830.1 coordinate 47,688,397, forward strand.
GAGGGAAATTGGCAACATATCTTACAACAACGAAGATGTGGCCGCGTCCGGAAGTTCAGTTCGTCCACGTACGGGCAACGCAAGAATTATATGAATATACGAATATATACCGTCGTATAACACGAATAAAACTAACATAAAACAGAAACATTGCGCACGTTTCCTTTTTTGATCACCTGTCCGCGACACGATGACGATATCTTTTTGAGTTCAGCGTTCTTGGTTGAAATTGAAAAAATAATCACGAAGATGCAGCGCACATGTTAAAATTTTCGTGAGTGAAACTTTAGTAAAATGGCTCAAAACCTCTGTCTCTAAAGATTATATCTAAAATTGTGCGAGTTTTTGTCATGTTCCACGTCAAATCTCGTGCAATATTTATGTTTCTGCCTCACGCCGTTCCCAAGTCATGTCGGAATAATCTCTAAAATTTACAAGTAACGAATGTACGTGATTGTGTGGGAACAAGATAACGCAAACAACGTCTTCGTAGATGAATGGTTGCGCAACGGTGTAGTCCCTATGCGCGCAAAAAATATGATAACTAGAAATATTTGTTAAGGTGCATCCTCAGCGTGCTTGCAGCTCTTGCTTTAAAGGAATCCATCACCGAAAATTAATGTACGCGGCGTTCACAAGTCATGTAATATAACTGTGTTTCGTGTCTCAGTCATGACGGCCTTACCACCAGGAAAACAAACTGGTGCAAGAAGACTGCGGGCAACCAAACACTGAGAGATTCTCGCTTACGCAACGACAATAAGTTGCTACAGCATCAAACTGCATGTTGCATTTTGTCTTCCGGTTAACGTCTCGGCTTTTCGCATCTCGTTCCCCAATATCTCCGCGCAGTAACCTCAGCCTTCGTATTCTGCCCAGCAGAGTCATTCGGAACGGTTTTCAAACAATGGCGAAGTATTTAAACCTTGCGTTGACAAACATTTCATGCATCTTTTACGCTCTTCGCAAATGTATTCATTTTTTCTCTTGTGCACTTTTATGACTTCAGTTGTTTCCTATAAGCACCTGTGCAGCACGAGGAGGAGTAAACGTCTATTGTGCGAAACAGCGACAAAGTGTTGTTTCTTCGCCCTAGGTGGGCGGCTTTCTCAGTCCAGAAAGTCGTTGGCTAATGCCATGGCCCGGTCCCGCTCCACCAGCCTTTGCTTACCCTCGAGGCTCTGTGCTGTTAACATCGCCTCCCACGTTTCTTTGATGGACTGTAGCGGTTGTGAAGCTTCACTGATGGTTTTTATCGCGGTGTAACCCCACCAACACCGTGTGCTGGAAAATGTCTGGTACATCACAACATCGACATAAGTATGAGAATTGTGAGAATTTCCTTTGGCATCGAAATTTTTTGAAAAAAATTTCCCAGTATGCAACCTTCTTGAAACTGCGTCGTAATTGGATCGAGAATAAAAACTTCCACTGAATCAGGTTGGAACGTGGTTTGCAGGAACTTTCACATAAAGTTACTCACTTAACTGAAACTACTGGGCCATGCTAAACCAAGACCGAGCTTCATAATTTATTAACCGGTAAATTACTCACGTGATAAAGAATACAGGCTCAATTTCTTGACAAAGGCTACCACCAAACACGATTGATTGATTTTCGGGCTTCTATTTCAGCCATTGTAGAGCATTATTATTCTGGTAAAGGCAACCTATTTCTCCAGCAGAAACACCGGAAGGTTTTCAGATGAAAGCTGCTGTAGGCAACTTGAGAGAGCCCCTGAAAAACTTCATAGTGGCAGTGTACCAAATCATGTTACAAAAAAGCCTAGAGTTGCTTATTATGGCATCGATATTTAGTGACGACTTGTGGCACCGATGACCGTATATAAAACACTATTAGGCATTACAAGATATCAGAGAATACTAGAAAACCACACTAGAGGAAACTAAATGAAACGCAAAGTAAAAGGCAAACAGTAGCACATCTCTTTGTACAAAATATGTTTGCAAACCGCAGTTAGATGTTTATCATCAATTAATATTTGCGTAACTTTATTATAAATTATAAAACGTGTCACGTATGCGCATACCATGGCTTGAAGTAGACATTTGTGCAAAGTTTTCAGTCCTCATCGTAATATAAGCTTGAAAAGTTATTAGACTGCTAACACTATTGTAGTGGAACAAAATAATTGTCAAAATTGCGGAGACTAAATAACATGCTTGAAAACAAAGATTAGAAGATATTTGTGAAAGCGCCTGGAAGACGAAATATGACGATGCAGCAAGACTTCAGGTTCATTCTTAGTGATATTACTCATACGAATGCTGCAGAATTGAGCAATGCGAAGTACTTGGCAAAGCTCCGGCAAACAATAATTGCTGCTGCCCGAGTAGTACATGCTCGGCCAGACTGCGATCTTTTTTGTTTGTGCTGTAACGCGTGTCTCAGCATTGCGTAATGCGAAATAGTTGCAGAAACGCCAGGGGAATTGAATGCCAAAATGCATGTCGCAATGGCGGTGTCTTGGTTTGAAGAAGTTTGCAAACTTCAACATGCGTTTGCTTTCACACACACACACACACAAAAATGAAATGGTGTTCGTCGTCGTCAGAAAGTGTTTTGTGAGTGCTGACTGGAATGAACGCATGCCTGTGCTTTGAAACTGGCGGAGGAGGTTTGGTGGATAGCTTAACAACACTCGCGATGGAAGGAAGCACTGTTACAAATGATTTCACTGGCACTTACTAATAGAGTGGTATAGTTATACGAGACCTTGATGTAAAAGCAGTTTCATGGCAGCACATAAAGAAAGGTCAATCTGAATGCCATACGTATTTTAGTGATTGGATAGTCATGCGCCTGTTGCACACATACGAACCGCAAAGCGACTTTGTATTCACACAGTTTGCTATGTTACTGAACTGAAGAAAACTGAATTTTCATTAGCAGCTGTCTGTATCACCAGTTCTCTTTCTTTGTGACGTATGGATGCATTGCATTGTAGTTCAAAGACATCTTCTTGGTGAGCAACTGCTCTATGTAATACGTACACTGCTGGTTTGGTGGGTTCATACATTGATTAGAAGTGACTCAAACGTTGAGATGACAACCGCAAAGACAGGACAAGTGTGAGCTTGTGACGACGTTTGTTAGATAATAACGAGAAATTTGCGTGGTTACGTGGACACAGGGCAAAAAAAAAAAACATTATCCAGATTGAAGTGCCGGAAAACTTGCGCAATCAAAGTTGCTTTAGACGAAGCTGTAGAAAAAAAATTGTTATCCATCCCTACTGAATGTTGTCGCCGTAACGATTCACGAGCGTTCTTAAGAATACGAAAAGGTCTAAGCAATAATCCTGTAAGCAAGTCACAACTCCTGCCTTGAATCTGCGCTCCTATTCACAAATTATTGTTACGTTAGTACTATTAAGATCAAATTCCAAGCAATTCTGATGCTGGACACAATAATAGCGAAGGCAGCTGTCCATCGGCAAAGACGACTTACGAAGCAAAAACATTACACTATTGGTTCATGCGCTTTATTTTTCAGTCTTTTGCTTTGTATGACAAGACTGCACAGATTGCTTAGTAGATTGCTTGGTTGCGCTCCCATTAAAGGCACGTTCACATGTCATTAATATAGCATGCTGGGTATTGTATATGAGACTAAGGGTGAGTTAGGCTATGGTCTATTGCTGTTAAATTCTTCTATCCCATCTTTGCTTTGTTCTGTTTTTCCTCCTACATTCCTCAATTGCTGGAGATGTTTTTTTTTTTTCGGTGAATGAGATCACGGCACTTCGGTGGTCTATTTTTTCTCACGGTCTCATCGGTCAACAAGCCACAACCTGAGATTATGCAAATGAGTGACCCACCCGTCCAGAGTGTGGAGTGTGACGGTAAAGGCGATGCAGCGCTGGTAATGATCACTAATTCATGATTTTATCATGCTCGTGTTTATATCAGATTACTATTACGGAGTGGAGAACGTCATATCGAGGAGAGGTATATTGATTGACGTCAATTAACATGCATTGCAACGTTCAACAATGAATCAGGCAATCTAGGATCGGTGATCGAAACAATCAAGAACCACAAGAAAAAAAAAGCACGCCGCCTTTCTACTCAGGGTTGTTTGTTGCTTATATTTATTGGCTCGTTATAATAATTTACAACACGCTTTCTGTGGTAAGCAGTTAGTCACGACAGGGGAGCACTCTTTCGATGAAGGCGTGCCTGAGGTCTCGAGTCACCGTGGCTAATGCGAACTAAACGGAGCGGCAGCCTCCCGCCTTTACAACAGCAAGAACAATGTAACAATGGCAAGAAACCGTGCGCCCATTAAGATCACAGAGACAAGATACCCGTGCACCCCACCCTTTTGTCTTCCCGCAACAAGAGGCCACGACTGCACCGCTTGAAGTCTCTCAGAGTTGAGTACGCTTCGTCAACTCGAACAAGAACTGATCGAGCTTCACAGCTCAGATGGCAGGGCAGCAAGCAGTGCCGATGCCAATCGAGATTGCTGGACTTCGTGTCGGGAAATTCAGAACATTGGACGCTCCGCGGCTCAATCCATGGGAAATTAAAACCACGATGCCCGATATCTTAACGTGTAGTAATAGTTAAGGAGGCCCGCCTTCGAATAACAACGTGCCATTTTTCACTAGTTTGAAGGGTGCTTTGTTTGACGAGAATATGACTGACATGGCCTTTAGGCTGAATCAGGGGCGCAGAACTCGGACAGGGTTATGCATGCGGGAGATAACTGCATGCAGCGTTATGCGCAATAATTAGTTTCTTTCCCCTTCATTTAGCACAAACACCTTGAACATGCGACGACTGAAGATTGGTATCTGTTGCTGTTAGTTTTGTCTTAGCACGGCTCGCTGCATGTACATGGATGTACTGCATGTTCAGGAATCCAAGGGGGTATGCCGATATAGACTGGAATCATTACGTAGTGTCTGAAGCCTTCCAGCGAATAGTGCGGTTAAAGTGGCGAGGAGGAGGGGAGTGGTTCGACATTGTAACTTGAGGATCGCAATCATTGTAAAGTACCATTTTATGGGGAAGTTATTGCCTACGAGGCGTATTTAGCACAAAGGAGAACGTAATACATGAATAAAGAAGTCTTTCATCTGCGCCTTATTTTTCTCGCTGTTAGATTTTTTAAAAATCTTTCTTTCCTGAAATTGTTAATTCGTAACCATTATTTGCACATTTTCCCGAGATAACCCAACAATATTAAGAATTTTGCCAGAAATAGAATTCATTCGAAGCTATTTCTCTCAGATTGAGGTATCACTTACCCAAATTTCTTTTTGCATCAACGCCAAAATTAAGGCATGCATGTTTTCTTATCAACGAACTATTCGAACAGTGAGTGTAAGTGGAATGAAGACAATTCCGATCGTCATAAATTATTCATCTCTCCTTTGCCTAAATATGTAATACGTGTTGACACCTCTACCAAAAAATAAAGTGGTGCATTATGTCGATGTATATTATGAGGACGTTGTTTTGAGGTGTAGAAATTCCGTTAAGACTGGGGGAAATTAAACAGCATTTGCATTTACCTTTTAGTCTGCCTATGTTTAAAATTTGTTCAGCCGAATTCCAAAGTAGATCTTGTAGTACACGTTTAAGTACAAAGCCCAGTACACGTGGAAGACAGTAATCGTGGGCCTCAGAAGGATTTGCACCTAGTGGGCTGTGTATATTGCAACGAGAGTTTACCATAACGTCGACATTAGTGCTATGGCGTTTACCCTTTCGCATTGAGACGCACTAGTCCAGGTGATCAGAAATGAATCCTTGAGGGTAATCTGGAGGTGCTCAACACGCTTTACCTATTTGAGTCACCTCGGTAGCTTCAAGCAAAGAAATGTCCGAATATACAGGCGAATTCACGAAGCATTCTTTTAAGTGCGGTTTTCCACTTCATAGCTCCACCATCACCACTGGTTGGTATGAGCTCTTACGAAGAGTTTCAACGTGAGATAGTGTTTGTAAATGTGTGCCCTGAAGTATACATGCTTTCTTCGAGTAATGGGTGCAACTGACGTACAGGCTACTCAACAGAATATATCGACCAAGCGGTTAAGGCAACGCCACTCACTTCAACTATGATGTTTTAGTGCTTTCTACATGCGTAATCCACATGGGATGGCAGTGCTGCTCGTCACTGGGATAAAGCTCACAAGCCACAACCAGATCGACTGCCTGTGCCAGCAACAGAACTGCACATACCCAGTGCTCGCATTCTCTGCGACCTTGCCAGAGCATGAGCAGGTCACAAAATACCATTTCGCGAAATGGCTTTTCGACCAACACTATGAAGTAACGTCGCCTGAGCTGGGAAACAAAACGTCGGCAGCAATGAACTCATCCGCGATTTCATAGAAACGGGTCAGCTCCGGCGAGGTCGGGAACTAGGGCACACGGGGGGGTCATCGACGCACCTTGCAACCCTTCTGTAGCAGGGCTTCGGCGATGCCTCGTCCGAGACCCATGGCACCTCCAGTGATGAGGGCCACCTTGCCGTTGAAGTCCTTCATGGCAGGGAAGGCGATCACCTGTCCTACTCGTCTATGGGAGAGACAAGAGCTAGAGCGGTGTTGCGGCTAGACCGAGTCGTTCGGACACCGGTCCGAGACGCCGACGACTTCGCTCCTCGCCCGCTGCAAGACTAGATGCCGGGAGACGGCTACCTAGTCAGGCTCGTCGCCGGCGTCGCCGGTGGTGTTATTTCAAGCATCGCCCCCGCCAGGCCCTGCCCCGTAGTGCCTTAATGTCGCACGTCCTCGGCTCCCGGCCGTGCTTAAGCCGCTCTTGTTTTTTGCCCCGTCCACGTTCCCACCCCCTTTCCTTCCCGCTCCTAAGAAGGGGGCCAGCGCGTGGAATGAAGATGGCTCCGACTGCCCACCCCCCCCCCCCCCCTCCACGCCCCCCTCCTCCCCACAAGCCCTCACTCACGCGTTTTCGCGATGTCGTTTCTTAGCTCCTTCTGCTTCTGCTGCTTTGATGCCAGTCGCCACGCCAGTCTGATGTATTTTAGTTTGCAGCCCGAGAGGGCTAATCTTATCTGGAGGCCGAGCAGGGCCGCCGAGAGGTGGGGGCGAAGCCATCGGCGCACGGACAGTAGGGCTCGTTTGCGGAATCCCACGTCGGACCGGGTCGGTTTTGAAATCGGGATCAATGCACCCACCGGGACCCGTTGTTTTGCATCGTCCGATTCAGGAGCGCAGGTAATTTCCAGGTGACAAAAAAGACGGCCGCCGCATCCTGCTTTCGATTTGTTTCCCGTTTCAACAGTTTTCGAATTTGATGCGCTCTTTTGTTTTCCTTCTTGCTGCGCAGATTCTGAAGAACGCATTGGTCTCTCCGTCACACTGAGAGCTTGAGTTATGCATGCGTAACTTTGTCTCCTGTTTCGCTGTTGTTTACTGAAGTGGAGTGTTCCTCAGGCTTGTGCGTCGCACTTCTGCACTTGTGATTTTGAAAGATCTGATCCTCTCTTTCGGATTAGTAGCAGCGCACTCGTACGTTGATCTCTTTGTTCTTTCTGGAACTTGACTTCGTTTCGGTTTTTTGGGCAGCAGCAGCGACGATAAGCTACCAACCCAACCATTTACCTCTTTTAATAGCAACTAATTTTATGCTAATCTTCTATTAGCTGTTGTTAGTCTTTATGAAGCTGTGTTTCCGTGCTGAACTGACACGTGCTTCCAGAAGTAGAATTTGCTTAATTACTGCATTTTATTTACTGAATGATCACTAGGTAATGTCGCTCATGCACTTCAGAGAAGTATGAGCACGTTTCAGCTTGTATTATTAATTGTTTAGTAAAGGTTATGATGTTGACAGTTTATCGAATAATTTAGTGATGTCTGCACTTTATACGTATAATTTTTCAAGACAAGAACAGCGCCTGTGTACTAAGTAGGCAACAATCCACCAATAAACTAATGTCATATAAGAAAGAGTATGGGAAACGACCTTACATAACAATCTTTCAAGTTAGTTGAATGGTTTCTTACTATCGTTAGTCAAAGGCTTTGCTGCTTTATTGTAACCGATGAATGTGACAACAGTGCAGCTTTATCAGGGTTCAATAAAGCATTTAGTCACTCTCATATACGCGTTAAGAACCAACGGCGCCGACGGAATTATTTTCGCTCTCCATCTATGATTTATTTTGCGTTGAGAGAACGAGAGAAAGCGATGAACCTTATTTTACAAACGGTGCTCCATCGGAAAAGTCATCGCTTGTAACACGTCATGCGTTGCTTTGGGCTTGCGAAATTCTCTGAATGCCTTGAGAGTATTAGCACATGTATCAGCAACTGGATAACTCCTCCTGGCCTCAGAAGTAGCTGATGCTATGTTAAGAATTTAGGCCTCTGGTATTTCGAGCAGAAAAAAAAAGAACAAAATGTGCTTCCTACTTGATTCATTGAAAGCATAAAGTCTGAATAGCTCCGCGGCTGGGCATAACATATATGCCGAAAAGCCTGACAAGTGTCATACTGCATGGGGAGCCACCCTCTCCTCCCCAGTAGTCTTTTTTGTAACAACATGTAAGCGCAGGTCGGGCATTGTCGGCAATGGCTGCCGACGGTTATTTTTTTTGTGTGTGCGCATACCATGCGATCGTAGTGAGAGACAGTGGAATTACGTGGAATTACGTGGACGTGGAATTGGCAGTGGAATTACGTGGACGTCCTTGTTGCGACATGAAATCGTCATAGGTGTACAACATACTTTATATTCGTGGAATAGCCGGGGAAAATTTAGCGAATCAACTTTTTATTTAGATCCGTTAAGCTGCACGCTACAGTTACGCAAGGAAATCCGGGGACGCCCTTTTCACGGGCATCCTAGCACTGCAGCATCAGTTTCAACATATCCTAGCCAAACCTGCGCAAAACTGCATTGGCATGTAAGCCAATATTCACACGCAAGCCTCCCAGAGTAAAGCGCTAGTAAGTTAAATTGAACACCGATATGTTTTGTGACGGAGCTTGAGCGGGATAACGTGAAAACTGGTGCTATAGTCTCTCAATTCCTCCTAACTGGAAAGACATCATGGGATGACCGAATTTTATTACGCATTCACAACAGTTTCTCCTAGATAATGGAAAAACTAATTGGCAAGACTAATTTGGACAATTACCTCATCAGTAATTATCGCTCCGACGCCTGCCGCCGCTAATAATGCGTTGCGGTAAAGAATGCTGCATCCACAGCACTGTCTTTACACTTTTCCCTCTTCCTATTTGAAGCAGGTGGTCTAAAAGCCAACCTCTATCTTACAGACTCGGAGATCAATACGGATTGTTCAGAGGGATCATGATAAACACAGATTCACATGGAACAGGTATTTTAGCGACCTCCCAGAACGCTGTAGGGGAGAACACCAATAAAAACAAATTGCGGTAGGACTCGCCTCGAGATGAGTGCCGAGGTCAATGCGATTACCATTGAGGCAACGTAGCGGCGCACCGTACTGCCAACGCCAGCACGCCTACGCAGCTGGACTCCTTTCTCGCACTTCCCGCTTAAAGTCCCTTGATAATTTGAAAGTACCGCCACTCTTTGAACTCTGCCGCCGCCGTGCGACCTCCTCGCCTCCTCCTCGCCCCTTGCGTGTCCCCCCCGCGGCAACCAGTTTTGCCCCCGTTTTTCTGCACGACGATTGGTCTCCCTGTCGTTGCCCTTGGAAACGCGTGGATCTTGAGTTTTGCCTGTGTTTTTCTTTTTCGTTCGCGCCATTTTCCTCCTGAGCACGGCTGGCTCGGTATTTTAGCTCGGCGTAGCGAACGTTGGGCGCAGTGTTTCTGGTCCATGTGCTAGCGCTATGCCGGGCTGTTGCGCATATAACTGCAGCAAGAAGCCGGAAGATGGTTATGCCGTTTTTATGATACCACAACGAAAGCGTAACGGCTCGCGTAGGAAGCAGTGGCTGCATGACATTGGCCGAAGCAACTTTGTTCTGACAAAGAACAGCGTTGTTTGCGAGCTGAGGAGTCTTTCTTATAGCTCGTAGTAAAGCATCCCGTAATGCTGCATTTTTTTATCATTCTTCCGGCCTGCTCACCAGAGTTTTTGTTGCGGCTGCCAGTATACTTAATATTCTGGGGTGGCTCCATCACTTCGCACGTCGCTAACTGTTGTTATTCAGTCGGAAGCGCAGTATTATTGATTCTGCTTTGCGCCCTGAAAAAATTAGTGGCAAGTATCCCCGTAGTATTGTAGGTGATGAGCGTTCACTAATCAAAATTGAGCTTTTCTTTAAGTTTTAAGGCGAAAGCCTTTAGATCTTTATGTTTCAAGGTCGCGTTCTAAACTGGAAGTATCACGTGACCCAAGGAAGGCCAGAGGGGACCCAAAGCATGTCCACCCCTGTATGAGAGAATGACTACCCAAGTTAATTATTGAATCATTAGTGGTTGACATAAGGTGGATTAGGGAGGATTAAGGTTGATTAGAGTGTAATAAAGAAGATTAAGGTGGATTAGAGTGCATTACGAAGGATTAAGATGCATGAATAAAGATTTAGGTGCGTGGAGGAGAATTAAGGCGGATTATGGTGGATTAAGGAGAAGTGTTGATGAAAGGGTATTAAGACCGATTGGGGTGGATTAGGGTGCATGAACAACAATCCAATCACTAATCAATCATTACTTTGGTTATCATTAATCATCTCTTATACGCGGCTGCACATGCTTTCGTTTGCTTCCCGCCTTCCTTCGGTCACGTGATATTTACTGTAGCTCACAACGGGACCTTGATACAGAGGTCTAAGGCTTTCGCTTAATAAGCCACACACAAAGCGGTGTGTCACAAGCAATACTAGACCAGACGCACGAAGTAAAGCATCTGATCATGTGGCAGAAAAATTGACTGGAGTATAGAACTCGCCTCAAAGCTCCCTTTAAATCCGTATACCCCGGTCATACGGCTTTAAGAAAAAAACCAACCTCCTCACAAACATTGCCTCCAGCATTATCGATGCTGTTATTAGCATTTCTCAAAATTTTCAACCCCACTGGGGCGCGCAACTGGCCCAATATAACACGCCTCCATAGAATCCTGCGGCCCGTCCGCGGGAGCCCGGGAGGAATAGCGTGCCGTGCGCAGCCGGCGGGCGAGGAGACTCGAGGAGGAAAGCGCCGTGAGGAGGAGAGTGTCGCTACTTTCAAATTATCAAGGGGCTTTATTCCCGCTGTACAAGCTGCGCCACCTAGCGTCGCCGCCGCGAAGTCGTTGCATAGCGCGCGTTAGATTCTGCGGAGCAGCGGATAAATTGGAAATGACTTTTTTGGTCCCTGATAAGTGGCACATAGGCAGTAGCACGGAGCCAGTTCCCGAAATCGGTGGCAATGACATTCGTTGAAGAGCGGCACATTTCTTGTGACGCCTACCCAGTGACCCAACCTGGTGTAAAAGAGGTTCATTGAAGAGCGGCACAGACCACGTGACACGTACCCTTTGCTACAAGTTGGCAGCAGAAGAGGTTTATCGATGAGCTGCGCATACTCTGCGCAACATATCTAGGGATCCAAGTTGGTCTGATGGTTGGCTTCGAACCCTGTTCTCTCAGCACAGCAGCCCGACGCTATATTCAGTTGACTTGGACCACCAAGGAATCCAAGTTGGCGGCAAAATGGTCAGAGGCATCGACAGACAGACAGACAGACAGACAGACAGACAGGTAATCCAGGGAAAGTATGTGTAGTTCCCTAAGAGTGCTAATTGCATTAAAACATAAAAGCTGAGAGGAGGAATGCTCTGCCGTGTTTAAAATGCAAAAATTCCTTTCCTCTTCGTTCTGTTTTATCGGTGCTGTGTTGCGGAGCAGACAACAATTTGGGCCACCATGGTAGATGTCACTAGCTGTGTGCCCGAATGTACAATTCGCACTGCTAGGTATGTGCAACTGGGCATGGGACACTGGGTTTGTGCCCTTTCTTTTTTGCCTATGAACCAGAAAGAGGAAACGTCACTGCTTTTGTGACCCAATAGACAAGCAGGACATGATGCAAGAAGTGAAGTCGGTATCACAAGGTTGAAGAAGTCTGACGCATAGACATGAAGGAGTCGGCAGAAGAAGCACCCAAGTGTGAAGGAAGGTATGAAGTGAACAGAGTGGGACCAGATCGATCATACAGTGTCCCTTATGAATTCCACGCATAAAATTCAATTGCATTTCAATAAAATGTATATTAAACTAAACAGAAAGTCAACAGAAATTCAACACGATTTTTATCGCTGCCTTTTTAAAGGGGTAGAATAAACGCAGTCCTATAAGAAGCGTTGAGCACAACAAGAACGTCTTTGTTACGCTCCAACGTTCGGGGCAGAACGCGTGAATTTGCTGGGTCGTAAACGTGGAGCGCGGCTTTTGAGTAAACATTAGAAAAAAAAAGCTTCACTTAACGTCCGTTCCCACATAACCACGGGGCAGACAGCATTTTTTTTCTGCTGTAGGTTCTCTGCATTCCGCTTTTATGCTGTTGCGAAGGCCGCTACTAAATGGCAGGTAAATAAATACACATAAAAAAGGATTTCACGCAGGGCCTGTCATATCGCTCTAGCGAAAGCCTGCCAAGTAGGTTTCGCGGCGCGTTGGCTACGATGTCAGCAGCTTGATTCCGCTTGCTCGCTGTCCGATTTGAAGGTGGGAGCGTCTTGCAGCTTGCGCTTATTTTTGGGGCCAGGCGCCAGATTCAGGTGCTACTACATATTTTTACGTCTGGGCGTGTTTCTGCTGACTCTTATTGCTTCCGCGGGGGCTGGGCTACGGTTGCTCCACTCGTCAGCGAAAACTTGGCCGCTGAAATAACGAGATACCTTGTTCTTGTTAGCCTCGTTGCCTTCGTCTAATCGCTTACCGGCACATTTTCTGGCGGGCGGGAGTAGGAATTGTTTTTTTCATCGCATAGTTTGTAAAGTTTGCTCAGACGCGAAAAAGTTCACGGCAGTGACATACCAGCTGCCCCAAATAAATGTCGCCAAGAATTTAAAAAAGTAACGGAGAGCTTTAGGCGAACGGCAATCACTCCAGATTAACGGGCATTGTGCATGATATCGTAAGCACTTCATTATTTGAGTAAATAGCTAGTTTATTAAATTTAATCGGCTAACTTTATTTACTTACCTAACTGATAAAGTGTAGGCAATAATAGTGCAGGATGTCGAGGTGTGACTGGTAGCTGCGGTTAAATCAATGTAAATCGTGTGTGCTAATTTTTCCGAGCAAGAAAAACGAAACCTCACAAAGTTTATATTTAAAAGAAACAGGACACAACTACGCGGCCTCACGCGAGCGATAGGAGCGATTTCAAACGTAAACCTCGCCGAATATTGTACGCTGTGCGTCTTAGCATGTTGAGAGCAAGGGCTTCGCGTGTTTGATCACCACTGGAGACGGGCGCGACAATCTGGTAACGCGTCGGTGAGATCGGATCGGATCGGAAAACATTTATTGGGCTCTAGAAGAAAGATCTTCGCGGCTTCAGACGGCCTCTTCCATCTTCTGATGAGTGGCAGTCTTCAGCAGTGTGGGTGAGAAAGTGCGGCCGCTCGCTTCCACTGAGACAAGCTAGACCCGTACTTAACGAGGCTTACGTTGTCGGAGCACCGCATTTCCAGTTTCCAAAGTGGAACAACGAGACTTTTAAAAAGTCTCGTTGTTCCACTTATAGTCTATGCAATAAATATACGCTTGTCAGCTTGACTCTCCGGAAGGAGGCGGGGCTGCCCCCGAGAGAAAAGGAGCGGTGGCTTCCGTTTGAATTTTTAAGATGTTCTCGCACCATGGCGGACAGTGCGATACTTTGCAGACACAGTGTTTAGCACCCGAGCTACGCATTGCACCTGTCCGTCTGCAATGGAAATCTTGGTGTCAAGTCCTCTAATATGTACGAACGATGTTGTGATTCATTATGGATATGCTCGTGAAATATGAAGTCTAGTGCTCTTAGAAAGATGGCTCAGTAGCAGGTATCGGTGCGCCTCGGTATTCAACGAGGGTCTTTATTTGTATCCATGACATCTTCAGTGAAAATTCATTACCGATTCTACTGTTGCACGCCTGACACTGACGGAGACAAGTCGGTTGACGTTCCTCAACAGTCCTGGAACTGGAAGTAGCGCAACTCTTGGCCGTGGAATGCCGTCAAGGCGGCGCCGTTCTTGTCGTCTTCCAGGATCATCAAGATGCCCTTGGCCACGTGCTCGACACTGCAGCAGGGGCAAACGAAATGCACATGCAGGTAATAAAAATGGTTTCGAGGTTTGTCGACTGATCGGTTTCACATTCAGATTTATTGCGCTTTGTACAAATCTCAACTTCTGCTTTAAGTTATCCTTTAGAAAGCAGTGCTATATTCTTATTCATCATGCTGTATAGACTGCCAGGGACTTCTTGGCCATGCATACCTGTTACGACGCAATTATTTTTCACATGTACGCCATCTAATGTATGCCTATAGGGTGTTTATTGAGAGTTATTCAAACCTTTAAAAAAATTACATGGGGGGGGGGGGGGAACGTAAAAAAAAGTCTACTCGTTGAGCTAGATTAGTTTAACAAACTTAAACTATTGACAAAATAAACTGAAATTCACAATCAAATAATTATCTGTTTTTTGGTAAATATCGTTTAAACAAAGTAAACGAAAAAAGGAATAGCCTTGGGCTTTAGGTGCCACAACCACGGTAAGATTATTAGGCGCGTTCCATAGTGAGGCAGTCCGGAATAATTTTGACTACCTGGGCTTCTTTAACTTGCACCCAATGCACGGTACATGGACGTGGATTTCGCCCCCATCGAAATGCGGCCACCGCTGCTGGGATTCCATCCCGCAACCTCGGGTTTAATAGCGCAACGCCAAAGCACCCCAACGGGTTGAGTGAATTGCGGCACACATTGCAATTTACTAACTGCAACCGGTGAGGGCACAAAGTGTAAGTTCACGAAATAAATTTGGTGTCTGAATTTCGTGTCCACGGTAAGGAAGCCTACATAGTCAAACTAACGATGAGTTGGAAACATTATGGCGTCTCAAAGAGCTTCTGTGTTGCTATGGCTGGTGAAAAAAAAGAGAAAACTCAGTAAATCAATTAACCATGGCTACTTCAGGTAAATGCAGAGTAGAGTAGGTTGGGACCGCGTTGTTAAGACCCTTCACTCGTCGACCTTGTGTTACTTCCATATTTCTTCTTCCTCCATCATTTAGGTTACACTGACACGCAGGATTGCGCGTAATTGCGAAAGCTTTGGTATTTTCTGTCGCTGCTTATTAGTGATGCACGACTCGTGGCTTTTAGCGTGATTATATAGACATTATTGACGAAATCTCAGCAAGACTGTCGCAGTGAGCAGCACGCAAGGCAGATGACGTAGCACGCACGTCATTACGCGTTTGTCGAAATCCAGGGCCATGGCGGTGGTGTCCTCCCGGGTCTTGCAGAAGGCGGATATGCCCCACCACATCGGCGTGTTCATGGGCTCGGGGCAGATACAGTTCACCTTGACTCCGTGGCGGTTCAGGTAGAGGTCACTCTGCGTATTTGAGGAAAGAGAAATGACAGGTTGGAAGCCGGAAGTTTATTTCACGGAGAAACATGTCTGCGTATAAAAATATTAGGTTTCTGATACGCCTAAGAATATTTAAACTAGCTAAGGATGCCAACGCGGGGCAAAATAGTAACCACGAGTATGAATATGACATCATCCGCCGGAGATAATTCCCAAGAAATTCTTAGTCACGATTATTGCACAAACAAGTTATTGCTTCATAACACATTGAGGCCTGCTATAGAACTGGCGCTATCTTTCAGACTGTGCTGGGACAGGTTCATAGTTTCTGAATGGAACTACGTCTAGCCAAAACTTCCCTCTACGTTTGCTGCCTTCAGCTAGTTCTTTAGCAAGTCAACTAAATTTTAATGACTAGGACGCTCGCTCACTCCTTCCCTGCCTCACTCCATCCTTGCGCCTTCACTCACTCACTCACGCAATGTCTCGCTCGCATAGTTGACTTACGCTCATTTCTCTCTCAAATTAGTTCTACCGCTCAGTCGCATCTTTACGCGCACATTACATCTCACCGACTTGTTCAATCACTTTCCCACTTGCTCACTCATCCGACCTCAAGATACGTTCATTCGCGCAAACGTTTTCCCACTGGCACTCACACACTCACTCGCTCTCTTTCTCCTCCCCTCGAAACGGCTGCCTCTCCATCCCGCTGCCTCACATACACCCTCCACTCGCTCATCACTCGCGTCCAAATACGGGTCCCGTTGACAGCTGCGCCGTAGCCACCACAGCTCCTCACGTCAGCCCTCGCCAGCCAGACCCCACTCCGTCACCTCTTCATCTTGCGCGGTTATGCGACGTCCTAGCAAGGGGGAGCAAATATCCGCATAATAAAACCCTGCGGACGCAGCGCATATACCGGTCTCGTCTGGCCGCGAGGAAGGAGGAGATCAGCTGATCTCAATCGAGGGGGGGGACTCCTGCACTCTTCTTGTGCAGGCCCGCGTGCGGTCTGCCGCCGCAAAACCGGCGGGAAACGGAGGAAATAGAAGCACGGGGGAGCGGCGGCGATGAGATATGGCACGGGCCGAGTCAAAACAGGTTAATGAGAGGCAAAGCGGCACACACCCTGCCTACGCTCCTCGCGGGTCGCAAGCCAGCCACTACCCTGCCCCCTCCCCCCTCCTCACTCCTCCATGCCGCAGTGCGTGCTTAAATTTAGTACGCACGTGGTGAAGAAGAGGACCCCCTAAAAGCGACGCGGCCCGATGCTCTTTCGAAGCTGGACTCATCGTGGACCCGGCGTTGGCGGTTGCCGGTGTCACTGATTTAGCCGCATTTTTTTATCGCTAATTTTAGCTTGTCGTCGACAGAATGAGATACACAGTTTCAGCTGCAGGTGCGCCAGACACAAGCGCACGGCTTCGAAGTGATTGCGCTTTTGCGAGACACCAGTGGTCCTTAGCCTCTCGGCGACCGGTTTATTCTAAGGCTTTTCAATGAGCCCCAGTCACCTTTAACAGCGATACACAAATGTAATGCACCATCGGAATCTCGGGCAGACGAGATGCGCTAAAGTGCTAGGAAAAGGCAGCTATAGCGAAGTTGACAGGAAAGGCAACCTAACCATTTCAGTCAGTCAAGGCATCCGCATACGGAGAAGAAACTTCTCAATATTATGGCTAGACACAAGGAGAGTAATATAGTGAACGTAGTGCTGAAATATACGAAACTAACGCAATGCTAACAAAAAACAATGTCATAAGTCTATTTAGCACGAAGGGTAATGCAAAGCAAGGGTAATTCAAGAGGGGCACATACAAAGTTTCACGAGAAGTTCAACCTGTCATTCTGTGTCGTTGTCGTTAATGTGTTGTTACTCGCAACAGAAGGGCCACAGCACAATAATACCAAGCGCAACTACTTCTAACGAATATTCAAGTCATGTTCATTAAATAACATGTAATCTAAAAGAAGTCAATGTCGGAAATAAAATATTTCCTCTTTGAAGCATGAAGACGAGCCTGATGTGACGCAAATATTCTTGATAGCGGGCCCGAATACCTTTTCTGCAATGCGTACACCAAGTTTTCAGGAAAAGAAGTGTGTAAATTTGGTGGCCTCAAGAAGGCTCTTTCATAATTCCCTACTGAATAAGATATACAAAGTGGTACGGAAAGGCTAGAATAATCTATACTAAGCCAATATTGAAATAAAATCGCGCCTTGCAAAAGCGAGTGCAAAGGAAGAGGACGCATCAAACCCGCTCCCGAATTTTGACAGGAGCTTCTATTCTTGCCGTCAAGGCAAGAGGTGTTGTTTAAAGGCTGCTACCGCAACGAAGCGTCTGCTTCTGATGTTGACCGGGTATTTCCTGCGCATGTATCCGTGATTCAAATTACGACTTTTGCCTACCTCGAATCGTAGACCATAAGGATTAAGTAAGCATTGGCACGCCACATGAATAGGTGCACCTGCTCGTTAAATTTGTTGCCTCAAGCTCCCGCTCGATCCAGGTCGGTCGTCGGTTAACCCTAATTCTCGACGAGTGCACATTCGAAAGAACGATAATGCTTATCTTCCTTCTAGTATGGCTATTTCAAGCGTGGTCACTGAAGTGGGCGTCGTAACTTATGGCCCTCGCATATCCCACGCGCCTCTTGCTTCTCGAGTTCCGTCTCACTCGCTGATAAACGGGACTGCCACGGAAAGCCGCCTGGCCTGGCCGCCATCGCATTAACGCCGGTATCGTTTATTACCTCAGCGGATTAGGAGCCGTTCAGCTTACGCGTTCTCATTTCGTAATGCTATAAAGATCTCCAACCATCCGCCTTCCATTAAACTATTATTGACTTTGCGCCCTCTCTTAGTCGACCGACGGCTCCATAGAAGCGTAACTGAAGATTAACGGACATGCCTGCAGGAAGCAGCCAGGTTACATTGCCGGTGTTGTGGTGGAGCTGCCAGGCCTAGCGGCAGTGCACTCGGTTAATCGCATTGGGAGCAGCGCAGTTTCAATTTCTCCCTGTATTGCGGGTGTTCATACTGTGTAATAAGCTTGCATGTCTGCACGTTTTTTTTTTTACAATCACCGTTCCTTTTTTCCCCCTTCTCTCTTTCTCTCTCTTTATTAGAACCGAACTGTGCGAAAATTAAAACTACAGTGCGCAGAACATCAAACTGAGGCTAACATATAGTTAAAATAAATTTGCATTGTATTGCGATGTTCGACCCCTTACAAGTGCTAAAAAACTTCACCATCATTGGTATTTCATGTCCGTATGTGGGCAAAAATCAGCTACGCTAATGGTTCTACTTCCCTGCTCGAATTTTTGGAGGCTTTATACGCCCAGAACACTACATCACCGGCAGCAATTATTTTAATGATTTGTTGGTTGGGGAAATGTAGGATATGCAGATAAAAAAAAAGAACTAGGGAAGAAGCAGGCTGACAACTGCCACATAGAAGGGCAATACGTCATGGTGCATAGATAAAACAATATCGAGAATAGGAAAAAGCAATGCAAGAATTACAGAATTAAGGGAGGCATAATTCACATGTCCAGGTATTCAGGATTGCAGAATTCAGAAATGCTCTACACTGCGCTCTCCTAATAGTGACAGCAAAAGTTCGGTCATTTACAGGAGCTGCCTCTACGTTGAACGGAGTTTTTTTACACAGGCTACCTTCTTTGCATCGTGGCTTGAAACTTTGTTACGAGAGCATTTTTCTGCGGAGACAGAATGGCGGACAACGCGCGGCGCCAGGCTACACCATTTTTTGTTTACTCACCCCAAATGCCCTCGTCATGGCAACCACGGCTGTCTTAGCCGCATTGTAGGCAGGGATCATGGGCTTCACTCTGAGGCCTGGATGCGAGCGATGAACGAAAAAGAAAAAAAAAATGCGATTATGACGACTCCGAAGAAACAAGAACCAAACAAGAACTCGGTATTTCCTTATCTCTGGACGAGAAGTCCCCTACACACTTGGCCAGCACGGGCGAAACGCAGTTCCAGCCTCCGTACGTAGTGGCCGGAGAACGCAGATCTGTAAAACAACCCGATTCATCCGCGTTGCCGTGGCTGAAACAGTTGCCCAGCACGAGGTCGCGGGCGGCCGATACTGTCGTTGCGATCCAAAAAAACAGACATGCTACAAACCGTACGGAGAGACCAAAAGTGAGACGACATGAAAATGCGAGATATACCGGTGCGACGTTGTTCGTCACGTAATCAGCTTATCCCGTTTGGCGATTATTCGAGATGCGCAAGTACATCGGGTAAGAAATAAAAATAGTGAATGCACCTTTCGGTTGAGTTGTTATGGTGTTATGCCTTCGAGGAAATTCTCGCTAGTTCCGCTAATGTTCGACTACACACACGCGAGCACTGCGAAAAAAATGAAGCGCTGAGGAGCAGTTAATAGAGCGGCGATATACATTGCCAGAGATTCGTTTTTGAGGACATGTTTCTCAGAAGTACAGCGCTAAGCTGTTGGATCTGGAGGACAATACCAAATTGTTGTCCCCCATATTTTGGACCTTGCCGTTGGGTGCGGGAGTTCACAGAGGTTGAGGAGGACTTTGAGATGAAAACTGGAGGTTTATTTACATTATTTACAGTGAGAGTACAAATGAATTAAGTCATAAAGTCATTACGGGCTGGCAGCAACTCGGACGCTGTGGCCCGTGGCAAGAAGCTCGAAAGAGATGAATGAAGGAATGCTCTCTTGCTGCTCCCGGTCTCTGGCTTTTAACCCTTTCGGTGTCTCGAAGTCATGTCCCGTTCGGCGAATCATCGAGCCCGCTCAGGTGTCGTCATTTTCGGCCAATGGTAGGCGCCCGTGATAATGTAAGTCACACCCGGCGCAGAGGGTCGCTACATTGTCTCCACCTGCCCGGGGAATAAATACTTCTCTGTGGTATTGCCTTCCTGGTCTGCAACTGCCATCACAAAGGTGGATTGGGGGGTTGCTGCCAGGGCTTCACGGTGCATTACAGCCGTCTTGCCTCGCGGCTTGCAAGCGCACAGAGGGGGCAGGTGGTTTGTTCTCGAGCGACCTTTCAGAGCCGCAAAGCAGCTTTGCTCGGGACACACGTTACCTGGAACAGTGCCAGGCTCCCGCTACACTTTCGGGAAGAGTCAAGCAGTGGGACAACAGCTCCACATGCGGCGCACGAAGTGGGGGACGCCAACTTGTTTGGACGTGCTGCGCCTCGGGAACGCGGTAGATGTGCTTCTGCGCACTTTAATTAGGTGTGGCACGATTTGATTTGGTCTGGTGAACTCTAAGGAGGCTCAGGAAAAGGTCCCGTATTTAATGAAGCACAGGATTCCTGCCAAAAAGGTTCGATTTTGTCGCTGTTCATCTTCAATTCCGCAAATGCGACACGTACCCTAAAGTGAAGAATTGCAAAGTGAATGCGTGGAACTGGTAATTCTTTTATTTTTTATTTGTGAAATACCTTACAAGGGCCCTATGGGGCATTGAGTAAGAGGGGCATAGAATAAAACAGCTCTGCTATTTGCTGTCTAATTTACGTCCGTCTCTTTCTAGAGCAGCACAGTTGCGCTGTCTGTACGCAGAAAAAAATCTTAATAGATGCGCTCACACTGAAGAAGATTCGCAGGAGGAGGAGGAATAAACTTTTATTGTACAACCAGCACTTTATATATATGGCCGGGCCTAAGCCTCCCATGAAAGGACGTCGAGGGCTTGCCTCGCCGCCGCCTCACGGGCGTGCTGGGTCGCCCAGGTTTGGTTGTCGAGGGCGGAGCTCCGCAGAGCCTCATGCAACCTCGACGAGAGAGTCGTGGTGTTAGTCTGTGTGTACTGTGATGGGCACTCCCACAGCATATGCGGAAGCGTAGCCGGGTAAATGCAAGAGCACCGGCAGTTGGGAGTAGTGTAGACGTCTGAAAATATAAGGTGGAGGCGGGCGGGTGGAGGGTGCGTGTTTGTTTGTTGCAGACGCAGGGTGGCAGCCTGCGCCCGGCTGAACTTGGGGTGAGGCGGGGGGATGGTTCGGCGACTAAGGTAAAAGGCCTTAACGAGATCATTATAAGTTGTCAGATTGTCCCTGGTGTCCAACTCATCCCCAATGACTCCGGCGCGGTTGACTAGGCCTCGCGCAATGGAGTGGGTGACCTCGTTGAGATTGAGGAGGTGTGGGTGGACAGGGCCCGCATGGGCCGGGATTCATGTTAGGGAGATTGTGCTGTCTTTGGAGTGTGTTGCCTGACAGAGGATGAGAAGAGCTTGGGGAGAAATATGGCCTTCGCTGAAGTTATAACGGCTGAGCGAGAGTCACACACGATGGTGTGACAGGTGGGTTCTATAGTGGCCAGGGCGATGGCCACTTCTTCAGCCGTCTCGGCAGTGGGGGTAGTGACGCTGGAGGCGTGGTGGTAAGGTGGTAGGACTCCATTGCGTGTGGTGGCAGCCACAAATCGTGTGCCATGGGAGTATTGGGCTGCATCAACATATGTGACGCCAGGGACGTGAGCAAGGGCTTTTATGATAGCTCCGGCACGAGCTTGGCGCCGGGCCCTGTTATATTCAGGGTACATGTTTCTAGGGATAGGCTCTATGTAGATCCAGTTACGGATGCCGGTCGGGATCGGTTGTTTGGGGCCATGTTGCTGATGGTAGGTGAAGCCAAGCGTGAGTAGAATAAAGCGTCCCGTTTCAGTAAGGGTGAGCTGTTCAAGCTGAGATTCGCAGTGTGTGAGCCTTTACGCAATGAGCCTGTTAGGGCAGATATATACGAAAGGGACGCAGCTCGTAACAGCTAACACAGGAATAAAAAGGAATTGTCAAGAAAAGGTTTTGGTGTCGTTTGCGAGATAAATCTAAAACCCGCCATCACAAAATTTGACGTATTTTCTTTCGTTTGAACACATTGTCATTTTCACTTGATGTTTTTAGAAAGCTGCTGTATCTCACCGGCGTCCGAGGCGACGTTGATGATGTGTCCGCCTTTCTGGCCATTGTCCTTTCCCATGTACTTGAAGCCGAGGAGGATTCCGCAGAACACGGCTTGCTGCGTGAACACGTTCGCTTTCAACAACAGCCCGTCAAAAAAAAATGAAAACGTTTGAATCAAGCGACATGACGATTGAAGAGATCACAGCGAAGACAACACCCCCCTAATATGCAGCCTCAGTAAAAACAATGCTTTCCAGTGTCGCGCCACTGGCGTTACGCCATGCAGTTGCTGCTTCAAATGGTCTTACTAGTGTTTAACCATGTCTGGAAGGGCTCGTTCGAGCGAATTAATGTAACGTGCGGAATAGTTATCGGTAAGAAATTACACCACCGCAACTTTAACCTGGGTAGTTCATTAACAGGTACTCATCCTGCCGACTAATAATTCGTCGCCCTTTCATTGATTTCTTACGCGCCGACTTGTTTAGGAAATGCTTTTATACATGCCTCACACAACATTTGCCAGTCGTGAACCTTTCTCTTTTGCACCATGAGCCAACCTGGCACAGCTTGAACGCGAGTGGTGCCCTGCGCGCACTGTTAAATTAAATTAAGGAGTTTTACGTGGGAAAACCTCCATCTGATTAGGAGACACGCAATAGCGGGGTACTAGAGCCAGAATAAATTGGACCACCTGAAGCTCCTTATCGTGCACCCAAATCTAAGTGTACGAGTGTTTTTGCATCTCGCCTGCATCTAAATGCAGCCTCCGTGGCCGGCAGTCGGTCCCACGACCTCGTGTTTAGCAGCCCAAAATAGGCTCATTGTCATGAAAGAATTAAGGATAAAATATATTCGGAAGCTCTCCCAAAAATTGCAATGGATTTTCATAAAAGTGCATTTCTTGCGGTGCAATGCGCACATATAGGAGAGCGCTGTCTCTTTAGTGTTTTCACACACTGACGCGTTAATTTTCTCGACGACAACTTTCCTGACCTAAAGGGACATCAAAGATGAACGTGAAGTCGGGTCGAGTTGATAGATTGCATCTATGGCGATATCAGTGAGGCTAGCTTTAGAACGGGCGGTGACCTTGTAAGCCAAGAAGGACGCAACCAAAGAGAGGCGGCTCACGACACCTGGTTGAAGTTCCTCGACGTGACGTCATACATTACGTCAAGGTTAGTTAATTCTCCCTCGATATGCTGAGGTTGCCTCGCGTTGTAATGGGACAGGAAACCGAACACAGCTACACGGGCTAACTTAACCTGAGCGAAAGAACACGAAGAAGTCGTAAATAATCTGGAATCTGACTTTGACGAAGCGGCACACAGTTGGGAAAGCGATACTTTGAGTTTTGATTTCTTCCGTCTTTCTTCTTTCCTATTCCGCCAAATCAAAGAACATCAGCTCTCTAATGGAAAATGCGCCTGTCTTTGGTATCTTTTGTTTGTTTATATTTGTTGGCCAATTAGGTGGCAGATACATGGAGACCGTCTTCCACCCGTATTCCCCATTGCATTGGAGCACTTGTCTATATGTGCGGCTGTGATCAGTGAAATTTGGCAGAGAACCGAAACTGAAAACCCGCGTGACGCTCTTAGGTCCCGGTAACGGTGACGTTATGGCGGGGCAAGAGATGAACGCGCTGGCGCCGCACGACGCGTCGCCTGAAATACGTTGCAAAAATACGTCCATGTGGCTGCCGTTCCAAAGTCGTAACGGTGCTCAGCAGCAGCAGCAGCAGCCGTACTTCGAGATGAACTCCATCTGCTTCCTGCAGGCACCGACCCTTTGCACCCTCCACCACTAGTGCTTTATTGTGCCTTTAACACAAACGCTAACGTGCTATGCTAACTTGAGACGACGCGAGCAGCTTGTGGTTGTCGCTCTCCAAATGACCGGAACTCTGGCTTAGCGTTGGGCGTTTATCCTGGAGAGAGTCGGCCTTGACCTTTAAGCGGGCCATTCTCGCAGTTTGAAGGTTGCCAGACACGCGGGCAGCGGTCGCACGCGTGGGCACACATCAGCGTGACCAGTTTGCCCCTTGGGAGACAGACAGACAGACAGACAACGAACTTTATTTAGTCCTGAGGAGCTACTTTCAGGACCTCCTAACGGGAGGCCATTGTAGCCGCTGGCCGCGACGGACTGCTTATTCGGAGCGCTCGTAACGTTTCTAACCGGTTGTTTGGGCTATTCGCGGTCCGCTGCTTGCCCGAACATTTGCTTCCTCCCCTCCCACTCACGGAGACGCGCACACTCCTGCCCCCTCACCCCTGCTCCAGGCACGCACAGCAATAGAGCACCCACTGATGTCCATGCGTGTTTGTGTTCGCGTGTGGGGGAGGGGACCTAGGGTTGATGTGTTGAGTTTTATGACGCGCTCCCCGAGGAGGCGCTACGTCGTGGGAGGCTGGGTGGAACGGTCTGGAGCCATCATCGGACCGGCTTGACGGCACGTGGCAGGCATTCAGAGTAAATAAACACCGCCGACGAGTCGTCTTGATTCTTGTTTTGGGCTTCGGAGTCGCGCTTGTTTTGGTTTCGACATCGTCTCGGATTTCCTTCGCTTACACTGTCGCGTTGCTTCACGTTCTTCTTCGAAGTGGGCGGCATGCAGCAGACACTGGTCCTCGCGAAATCCCTGCTTACGCGTTGTGCCTTTGATAGCTTTTTTGTATTTCCGGGTCAAGAAGCATCTTTCTCTCGGTTTAAAGCGAAGCTTTCTTTGCGTATAGGCCACCGTGATCTCGCGTCCGCCGGTTGATCGGTCGGTATCTCGCAGCGTATGAGAGAGACAGAAATGAAGGGGAAAGGCAGGGAGGTTAACCAGACATCACTCTCCGGTTCGCTACTCTACACTGGGGTTGGCAGATAAGGGTTTGAAAAAGGACAGAGAAGAAACGGTTAAAAAGAACAGCTTATGAAATTTCAGCATTGAGCATTTAGCTAACCACTAGACAAACGCTTTGCTTTACACAGGTTGAAACATGTGTTTGAGTTTCGGTATTCGTTATTTAGTTTCATACAGTGACAATGAGGGTAACAAATTCAAATTAACTGCAAAATAGATTGAAATTATATCTTTAGTTGACTCATACAGTTCGTGTCGGTCTGCAGTTCTTGTCAGCAGTCGATGACTTTTCCTGTTTTCAGTGCTCGATATGGGGTTTGATTTTTGTAGGCACGTAAAACCGGTATGCAAACAACAGAGTATTAACGTATAAGATTATCTTACAAAGAGCAATTATCATGGCATTGTTTTATTGGAAATGACACGTACTGTTTTATTCAGTTCTTCGTTCTTACATAAATAAGGCCCGCACATCCTGAAAGAAAAACAAAGCATTTTCTAGATGTTCCGCGCATGCGCTGCATAGCTCTCAAACGCGTTCTCAGCAGCCTGCTTCCACAGTGGAACGTGTTTCTCAATAACCGACTCGCACGTTGCTCAACGTATTGGCTAACGAGCTGGCCTTCGGTTGACTTCGCCAAACGTTTGCCTCCGCCAGCTGCCTACAGACCGCGTTCTGCTCGGAGTGACCGGCGCTGTGTCAGTAAGTGTGCACTAGAGCTACGTAGCTATGCAGTAGTAAAGCAATAGATAAACACAGCCGCTAATGAACAGCTCGGCACGCGCCGTGCGTCTCGCCTGCGATAACGGGGCGAATCCCCAGTCGTGTTTCTCCGCATGTGTGCAATCTGGAGGCGCGGGCAATGATGGTACACCTTGTTTATTTGTTTTTTTTTCTGTCGGTCTTATTTACTGTGTGCTGTAATCCGGCGCGTAACGCGAAGCTGCATTTTCCTCATTCTTTTTTCTTTCTTGTTCTATTTTCCTTTGCGGTGAGCAGTTTATACCGCGCGCTTCTACAAGGAATGCCTGCCAAGTCATGCCACGTCTTATGAAACACTGACTCTCAAGTGGAACGAGAAAGAAGCACTGCCGTTACGAGACGCCGAGGGATCCTGGCATGATTTGAATGAATTCCGGGATATTGTGCGCCGAAACCCCTATGTGGTTATGAGGCACGTGGTAGTGGGGGACGGCGGATTAATTTTGACCACCTGGAGCTCGTTAATGCATGGTGTATGGTGCATGGGTGCCTTCTTTTTTTTATGCGAAGCATATTACGAGAGCTCAACCCAGCTCCTCAGGCGCGGCGGTGTCGCCTTCAATGACCTTTGACCCCATGCCATACCACGTGACAACGTGACGTCACGACAGAGGAGAAACGGGGCTCCAACTCGCGCCGTCGCTCGCGGCGTCGCGGTGGTATAAGCAGCTGCACTTGTTTCTCGGTGGCTTTGGCTCAACTCTTGCAAGATGGGCTGGGTGGGAATCGAACCAGGGCCTCCGGAGTGTGAGACGGAGGCGCTACCACTGAGCCACGAGTACGATGCTTCAAAGCGGTACAAAAGCGCCTCTAGTGAATGCGGTGTTGCCTTAGAAACGAGCTGTTTCTAAGGCTCAGGCGTGCGTCGCTTGCTCAGGCGCACATTTCGTTGCCGCGCCGAACGCTGCGTTGCTCGACGCTCACCGCGTCCAATGCGGGGCGCGTAGTCGCTGCGCCGTAGCCCATTGTCTTACACCCCTTGGCGGGTCGACGGGAACGCTGTCGCGTTCCACTCTTGAAGGCGAAGCAGAGTAACGCATGAGTTGTTTCTTCGTCTAGCCGAACCAAATATATCCAAGCAACAGCAGTTCACCAGGCTAAACAGTGGTTCAACAACTAAAATAAAGGCTAGTATGCTTCGCATCCTGGGCTTAACCTTAGCTAAGCCACAGCCATTTTTTTTAATTTCGCCCCCATCCGAATGTGGCCACCGCGGTTGGGATTCGATCCCGCGCCCTCGGGCTGAGCAGCGCAAACACCAAAGTCACTATGCCACCGTGATCATAATTATCTCATATCGCAGCTTTCTGCGGTCACAAGCGTACTCTGGAGAACTCGCAGATGAGTCGATCTGCTCAGACTCTCTCAGTTTAAGAGTTTAAAAATGGCGCCCGAGAACACCAAGGTTCAATAAGGAGTCAAGGGGCCGCATCACAAGGCGCAATGACGAAACTCTATTTCGTGATAGCGTATAGTGTGATTGCTGACTTACAAGTAATGAATATACGCATGATCACAAGTACAAAGGAAATTCGTGGCAAAAAATGAGCTTATTGTAGCATTTAGAGTGTTAATTTTATATATCTTACGATAGTCACTTGAGGAATTTCGTGATTTGTGCAGTACACATTAGTTAGCGCGGATTAAATAATTTTGTGTGGGTTCGCCAGCTGCATGACACCGCTATAACTTCTACAGTATGATTTGAAATTTATCGATTGTGTTACGTCGAAGTAATACTTTATTTCTTGAAGACAAATCGTTTGAATCCGCTCTTTAGGTGTTAATGTTTGAGCTTTGTCGAAGAAATTGTCAAAACTTTCATGATTTTTCCTGTATACGATATGAAATGAATATCGCATTTTGATTCTTTAAACATCTGACCATGTTTTATCTCCTTGTAATAAGTGTAGGCGCTTTCTAGCGCAAAGGTTCTTCGCTCTGCTTATCTTTTTGACGTTTATTTAACAACTCGAAATTCTTTTATACTACAGTGTTAGCGCTTTCGCTGCAAAACGCTAAATTTTCTTGGTCATCTACGGTTTTCTGACTAGCTGATAAGAGACAAAAGAGCGTCTTCAGCATCATATCAATATACGTAATTTGCTTTCCTGAACTATTTCTTGGTTCTAGCGTTTAAGCTGTTAAGATTACAAAAGAAGAAAGTTAGAAATGACGGCTTCATTGCGTATAAGGGCTGGAACACTTAATTGACATTTTTTCCTAAATCCAAATACGTTCACTTATGCTGCTAATTTCACATGTTTAGTACAAACGCGTACACAAATACAACACAAACTTCTAAGTATCTAGAGCAGCATTAATAAATTGCCGGAAAGCTTTTCTTAGTGTTTTTCTTCCAGAAATAAACCAAGAGAAAAAAGAAAAAGAAAGCCATATGGATACAACTAAATATAGGAAATATAAAAAAAAACAGCATTGAAGGTTGTATCATTTACGCATTACTCTGTCAGCGAGCTGCCGAATCAGGCCTGAATTAGGCCTGGATTTCGTCTGAATATTTACGTGTAGATAAACTTGAAAAGGACACTCACAGCATTTATGGCGAAAATCTTCTTCCACTTAGCCTCCCCAGCAATGCCGGCATTGTTGATGACTATGTCGAGGCCACCGAAGTGGGAACGGGTCTGGCAGAAGCAGTCTTCGTAAAAAAGAAAGGAAATGCAGTTACTGTAGCAACAGAAAAAAAAAAATTGGGAACTATAGTGGGACCCTCTGATATTACGCGTCTCATATCTGCAGATTTCCAAGCTAGTCGCTGTGAACAACGACAACCGCAGGAGAGACAGAGAGAAGAAGAAAAGGACAAAAAAAGGTGCAGTGCAGTTACCATTTTGATTAAGGATCGAGAACAAGGGTTAACCGAAATCGTGTCTGATTGGCTACCCCGTTTACACTTGGGAAAAAAGAGGTAAAAAAATAAAAAAGAAGTCACAGTGAGCCAGTGTTCGCACACCAGCAGAGGAATGTTCGCTCGCTCAGCCACAGATGATCTTATAGTCTAACTGCGTTCAAAACACACATTCTCGCTATTGTATACATCGACACTGCTTCGTTTTATGTTGAAGTACTGTGCTCATACATGCTCTATATGTGTTAGGTAGCATTATTTTTGCTAAATTTATGCGCTACCTGATTACCTCGGTTTCTGCTGTTGGCCACCTCAGTGCGGATATATAATTTTCGGTGCTACCACCTTTGTCGGGCGTTGAGTTGCCTTTAGCTGCAGCAACCGAGAGAATGTGTGTGTCTAAAATCATTCTTCACATTAAAATAAAATGAATAAAATAAATAAAGTAAATGAAATAAGTAAACTGACTTGTACTACAAGAGTACTTGAGCTAAGCTCCCATAATTACACTTTTCCGGCAATGGTCTGTCGCCCAAGCTGCTGAGGTTATAGACGGTTGAGTGTAAGCAGTTGAGTAGTCGAGTGGAGTTCACGGTCGAGTGACAGGCGGTGGTGCCTAAACTGTTCCACAGTTTCCTCACACAAACGAGAATTGCATGTGATGCTGTTCGCCATTCCGATGATGAATAAATGAGAAGGAATCATAACTGCAAGCTCCTGCTACCTCAATGGGCAAAGTGAGAAATCGCAGCGCCCGCTTGTACCCTTGTCTCATAATACATGCTATCGGGACACTGAAGCGATACAGTGCCGCTGAAATCTCAGGTGTGCCGCGGACTTCATTCACAAGTGCAGTCACACGCTTTCACTTATTCCTCCAGCCATGCCGATAAATTGCGGACAGCATTACCGGTTGTGGGAAAAAAAAGTCCGATAAAACAAACTGACTCACTTTGATGTTGCAGGGATCTGCAATGCTTTGCTCGTGTTCGGTCTGTGCAGTGGAAATCCTTTTTCTCGGTGCAAACCTTCTTTATCGAGCATCCACACCCATCGTCAAAGCGCAACGAGCTCAAATTTCATTGCGTGCATGTGGGTTTCACGCCAGTAGCCACAAGGGAGGGTAGCCCCAACGGCGTCAATTACCTCCGAAGGATGGGTGCGCCACCGTGTTTTTAGCCTATACCCCAACCTCCGCAACCTTCTGCTCCAAAAAGTAAATCTTCGGCAAAATAAGCTCACCGTCAAGTTCTTGGTCGTCAGTGACGTCGCACTTCAAGAAAATGCAGCTGTCCTTCCCGTACTTCGCCTGAAACTCCGCGGTTGTCTGCTTGCCTACAGAGCAATCCATGTCCAGAAGAGCTACCTGCAAGACGTAGTCGAATTACCGCATGTCCAATTGCACACAAGAACTGACGGTGAGCGGTATCAGTCGTACAGAGGCAACAACATTGATTACATGGGCACGTTAAGTTAATGAGCTTCTTCAACTAAAGTTTGCTGTAATTGCCAGGGAGTTTTAAATTTGTGTTTATACTCATATTCTTGGTAAAAGAGAAGCAAACGAAATGGTTGAAATAGGAGTGTCCGATGGTGGTAGCCAAACCTGCAGTCACTGTAGGGCGTGTGAGGAGCTCTATAACGAATGAAATACAGTGGCGGTTGCCCCGTCGTCGGCTTTATTAAGCAATTATGTGCACCTACTGTCACCTACTGTCACTCTTAACATTTATGTCCTTAGTAAGGGGACGGCTCAGGGTCAAGGTGGCCCATGTGAAATTTCTCATCCGGAGGGTCCTTGTAGAGAAGGGTTTAAAAAAAATCAAATTCTGTGGTAGTACTTGCGAAAACCACGATTTTGTTATACAGCCCGCCATACGGGGGAACTCAGGAATAAATGTCACTACCGTGTACAGTGCACCAAATGCCCGGTACGAGGGTGTTCTCGCATTTCACCCCCATCAAAATGCAGACGTCCTGACCGGAATCTGATACCGTCAGGCACTGCTTCACAGCTCAACGGCAGTGCCAGCATAGCGGTTTGTAACAAATATTTGAGAGCAGGCAACTGGACAATAAACAGGTTGTTCCCTCAAGCTTCGAGTCTGCCACAGACGAAGCTCTCAACTATGGGACATTTGGTTGAGTCAAAACAGACAAGTATATGTTTACACGTTCAGTAAACAAATTAGGGCGTTATCGTGCGCAGCAGCGATATATTGAGGCTTCCAGAAACTAAAACCTCGCGTGCTGTGTGTGTCCGCCATTACTGCGGGGTGCTCTCAGCGATATCAGTCACAGCAGGATAGCTTAAGTGAAGACAAATCGCTGAGGATAGTCACGTGGTATAGGTTTGTCGGAACCAGCAAAATAAAATGCAGTTACTTTAACCGTAGTGAAGGCACTGTAATTTTGACACCTGTCGTACGCTATCTTGCTCAACACACGATGAATCAACATGGTCAGTGATTCGGGACAGCGATATGCAAAACATCCGTGATCAGTATCGCAACATTTATGAAAACAGACCCGTAGACTTCAACGTACATTCATGCATAGCATCGCTAAAATTTACCTAACTTTGCTACCTTAACGGAAGTATGAGGTGGTAAGATTTATTGTTCAAGGGCAACTCTTGTTTGGTGGCGAAAAGTGTAGCACCACCTTAAGTTCTTTGCATGCGCACGTGCATTGCTAATGCCATTGATAAAATGCGGTTGAAATTTTGAAGCCCTGCCGCACTGCCTTACGTCGCGTATAAATGACATCACCTTGCATCCCCTGCCGAGGAGGAGGTCGACAATCGCCTTCCCGAAACCTGTCGCTGCTCCCGTTACGAGGGCAACTTTTCCCTTAAGGTCCTTCATGGTCGTGATTCCGTGCGTCCTTGCGTTCTGGCCTCGGGTGAGCCTCTGAACAAGTATCCCAGCAAGGCTCCCTTCTTATGCGAAAGAAAACCATGGGGTCACCGAACCAAAACTCCATCAACCTTGTTGAGCCCCGCCAATCCTCTCCGGACGAATGGGCCATACCGAGAACACTTGGCCCGGGTCAGTTTGTTATTAAGCCACACTGTGTGTATGTTTCCACGGTTTCTCCCCAGTTTCGGAAGCCATCTGCCAAAACAAGACATAAACGAACTGCGCAGGTTTCAAAGGCCCTGCGCGGGCGCCACCGGTCAGACTTGAGTGTTCAAGCCGACGTGTCAAGCTTTATGTGCCTCATGCCGAAGAGTGTGCATACACGTAAGAGCGCTTGGCTTGGTCTCGTTCTTCGGTGCAGTCTGAGAACCTAAACAGTCGGCGTGCACGCGTGTTTGTTGAAAGCGTGGCTGGAGCCAGCCATCTCGCGGTTTACGTAAGCAAGGTGCCCAGTTGTAAAAGCTTCGCTCCCAATTCTGGCTCCCTCGGTGCTTTCATCGCGAAAGCGCGCCGCGTATCGGAGCGTCTTGCGTAAACAAGTCTGCACTAGTCGTTTTTACTGCCAGAGATTGATCTTGGCAAGCTGTCTGGCTGTGTATGTTTCCTTGCGTTCTCTTGCTTCAGTAGGAGAAAACTTGAGAGCTTTCAATTTAAGTTTGTTGACGTAGTCTTATGCTGTTGAAACGGAGGCCGCGGGAGTGTTTTTCATATCAGAAGAAGGTTGCTGCCGCTTGCGTGCCAAGCATGTTTGGGCAGGGCAATTGGCCCGGTTCCCACGGAAATGTGCCATACGTCTAGCCGTATTAGAATATACGCAAAAAAAATATCTGCGGGCTTCGGACACGCTCAAGACTGCGTACAGCAGCAGGGTGAAGGGGGCTCATATTGCTCTGGCCATCATCCACGCGTGAACCATACCGCTAGTGGAAGCGTCCGAAGCATCTACCAATTCGGACACCCACAGAAGTTTCGCAAAAGGAACGATCGCAACCTTCACATACCGTATAGCGACACTGTTATGCCCAACTACCTGTCCACGCCTGTTTCCATGGTAATGAACGGCTTATTGCAGAAACAAAGAGCTTCCTAACAGGGTACCGTCGGAGAGCTGTCCAACCTTTACGACGGGCCGCGAGGACCACTGAACTCGTTGTGAAATCATCTCTGAGATGCTCACAACGATTCTGTCAGCGAGATTCTTGCTGGTGCATTTTTGAGCCATTGATGATACTATTTCACGAACCAACAAGTACAGCGGCATGCATTAAATAAACAGAACCTTTTACAAGTTCAACAGACGGTCGTTAGTTTGCTCGTGCTATAATGCTCACGTCAAAGGTCAAAGCCTATCCTAAGACGTTGCTGGTGCAAATACTGAATCAATTGTTGCAAGCTATCTCCAGCGTTTGCTAACAGAACAATATCATCTGCAATCCACAGGTTGCTGGGATATTTGCTCTGGTTCGTCGCACCTAACTGTTCCCGTTCAACGCATGCCTTGAATATACATCTGACAAATAGTGTATCTGGTTGAGAACCTTTCTTATCCAGTTTTTTCCAGCTTTCTTGTGGAGAATGACAGTTGCTGCGGCTTTGTAGAGGTGTGAGATTCTACCGTAGTGTACAAATAAGTAAGAAAAGAACCATTATTTATTTAAATACCTGATTATCATCGCTGATAAACGTGATGTGAAAGAACGAAGTGCCCTCCCCCCCCGCCCTATGTAATTGACGGCTGGACGAGCTCGCTGATGACCATCTGCCAGCTTTGGCATCTGACAATCTGTGCAATCCACTGTCGTTACTACTTCACCTACCAACAACAAGAAAGGGGCTGGCAGATGGAATGGCACACTGTGGTATAAACTTTTTTAAAACAGGGTTGAAGTGCCTCAGACAGGCTGGCCAACGTTTCGATAGGTGGACCTATCTTCGTCAAAGGCGGCCTCGTCATCCTCGGCGTGTTAGTTTTAAAGGGTTAGTGCAGTGACGTCACGTGCGGGTGTTGTTGCTGGCGGCTGGTTTTAAAGAGAGAGATTACAAGAGGGAACAGGCGCTGTCGTCCGACGTCTGTGAGCCTCATTCTCAAGACGAAGGGACAAGAGCGTGAGAGTGGGCACGCGGGGAGGAAAGAAAAGAAATAGAAGCAGAAAAAAGGGGAAAAAAAAAGCAGGGGGGTGCCAGGGCCGTACCAAGACACAACAAAGGGGGGGGGAGTGAAAGAAAAAGAAAGAGAAAAATGAAATCTTTAAGAAATATGGGGGCTTGGGAGCGTGTTGGGGATGCGAACGGTTAGGAGGTAATCCGGGGTAGTCGTTGGCGGCATGTTTTTGAGGCATTAGAACGGCCGGTCAAGCAATAGGTCGAGTAATTTTGAAATAGTTAAGGTGGCGACGGGGAGTCTGCGGTGCAATGTGTGGGGTGAATGAAAGGCAGCGGCATGGTCTTTCAAGGGGCACTGCCCCACGCGCTTAACGTAGGTGTCGTTACGGCGGCATCCAGAAGGCGATGGTTGAGGCGCCGAAAAAGGCATATTGACTTCGGAATGTGTTGTCGAGGGGGTTTCAAAAAAAAAAAA
This sequence comes from Dermacentor albipictus, assembly GCF_038994185.2. Taxonomy (NCBI): domain Eukaryota; kingdom Metazoa; phylum Arthropoda; class Arachnida; order Ixodida; family Ixodidae; genus Dermacentor; species Dermacentor albipictus. Next base: position 47,722,837 of record NC_091830.1, read on the forward strand.
GACTAAAAAAGGGGTAAGGGGGAAGGGGGGGGGGCGAAATCGGTATAGCGAACAGGAGGGCGGCGCGTGCAGAAGCGGGCGCGGGCAAGTGTACATGGAAGAAGGGGATCGTACACTTGGTATAGACGTAAAATCCTGAAAGAGTACATTAAATTGAGTAGTAAGCAGGAATTTTTTTTTTCCTTCTCCGTTTCTCTTCTTCCTCTCTCCCCCTCTCCCCCCCTCTTTTCCTCCGAAATGAAAGAGTAGGTGAGGTTAAGAATTAAAGTTGGCTGGTGGCCTGATGTGTTTTGTGTATTGGTTGATGATATGAGAGTTTCAGATTTAAGTTACAGCTTTTAAAGATTCTAAGTTGCCGCGTGCCGAATTAATTCCTGTCGGGTGTAGGCAATTAAACTTGTGTATGAGGTATGATTCCGTGTACTTCCTTTCACGAGGGGAACGGAAATTTGTTTGTAGTATATAGAGCCTTGCTTTGTCAAACATATGTCCATGTTCATTAAAGTGGCTGGCTACTGCTTTGGGTAAATTGTGTTTTGTGTCCGCGCGGTGACCATTGAGTCTTGTATTGATTTGTTGTCCGGTCTCACCTATGTATTGTTTGCTACAAGCGGCGCATTCTAGACAGGTGAGACCGGACATAGATAGGTGAGACCGGACAACAAATCAATACAAGACTCAATGGTCACCGCGCGGACACAAAACACAATTTACCCAAAGCAGTAGCCAGCCACTTTAATGAACATGGACATATGTTTGACAAAGCAAGGCTCTATATACTACAAACAAATTTCCGTTCCCCTCGCGAAAGGAAGTACACGGAATCATACCTCATACACAAGTTTAATTGCCTACACCCGACAGGAATTAATTTGGCACGCGGCAACTTAGAATCTTTAAAAGCTGTAACTTAAATCTGAAACTCTCATATCATCAACCAATACACAAAACACATCAGGCCACCAGCCAACTTTAATTCTTAACCTCACCTACTCTTTCATTTCGGAGGAAAAGAGGGGGGGAGAGGGGGAGAGAGGAAGAAGAGAAACGGAGAAGGAAAAAAAAAATTCCTGCTTACTACTCAATTTAATGTACTCTTTCAGGATTTTACGTCTATACCAAGTGTACGATCCCCTTCTTCCATGTACACTTGCCCGCGCCCGCTTCTGCACGCGCCGCCCTCCTGTTCGCTATACCGATTTCGCCCCCCCCCCCCTTCCCCCTTACCCCTTTTTTAGTCTTTTTTTTTTTTGAAACCCCCTCGACAACACATTCCGAAGTCAATATGCCTTTTTCGGCGCCTCAACCATCGCCTTCTGGATGCCGCCGTAACGACACCTACGTTAAGCGCGTGGGGCAGTGCCCCTTGAAAGACCATGCCGCTGCCTTTCATTCACCCCACACATTGCACCGCAGACTCCCCGTCGCCACCTTAACTATTTCAAAATTACTCGACCTATTGCTTGACCGGCCGTTCTAATGCCTCAAAAACATGCCGCCAACGACTACCCCGGATTACCTCCTAACCGTTCGCATCCCCAACACGCTCCCAAGCCCCCATATTTCTTAAAGATTTCATTTTTCTCTTTCTTTTTCTTTCAATCCCCCCCCCCTTTGTTGTGTCTTGGTACGGCCCTGGCACCCCCCTGCTTTTTTTCCCCTTTTTTCTGCTTCTATTTCTTTTCTTTCCTCCCCGCGTGCCCACTCTCACGCTCTTGTCCCTTCGTCTTGAGAATGAGGCTCACAGACGTCGGACGACAGCGCCTGTTCCCTCTTGTAATCTCTCTCTTTAAAACCAGCCGCCAGCAACAACACCCGCACGTGACGTCACTGCACTAACCCTTTAAAACTAACACGCCGAGGATGACGAGGCCGCCTTTGACGAAGATAGGTCCACCTATCGAAACGTTGGCCAGCCTGTCTGAGGCACTTCAACCCTGTTTTAAAAAAGTTTATACCACTTCACCTACCGGTACGTACGTGCCGACATGTGGCGCCCGGTGCAATTTTCTCGGACGTACTTGATTTACTGAAATGTTTTCCAGTAGATGTTTTGAATGCCACACTGCTGAAAGGTTGTTGGAAATAAAGCTCGCCTTGAAATTAAAAAAGTATATTTCTACGACATAAACGTGTTCTCTAAACTGAGTAATTATGCAATGTTGATTGGAAATTCAATAATAGTGCCTTCAGCAGTGGCAATATGTGGTTCCAACTCAATGGGCTTGTGGATATAAGCCCACCGTGAATTCGGAGCCTCACGGCCCAGCAAAAACGTCAAAATTTTTTTTGTAGAGCGCAGCTCCTAGGCGCTCTTTGCAGCGTTGAGCGTCGGCGTCATACCTCCGCGGAGTAACCGAGTGAATGATGATGATGATGTGTGGGGTTTTTTTGGCGCAAGGGCCAGGTATGGCCAAAGAGCGCCATGTCTGTGGCGAGTGAACGAGCACAGCAAAAGATGAAAGCGAACGCGGAGAGCAACGGGAAAGAAGAGCACCCGAGGAGGTAAGTGGAGGCGGACGCTACAGTGAAAGCTTGAAGCGGAGAAGGAGCGGAGGGGAGACGGCCTGCGCATGCGCTGAGTTGCCGGCGGACACGGCCGTCGCAGCCACGTGGGCGATCTCATCTGCGCTTCCGAAAGGGGGGGGGGGGGCACGGTATGGCGTGAGGTGGGCAGTGCTATACTCGTCCCGGGCGTTGTCAGTCCGCTGTACCAGCGTGTGTGACGGGGTTCACTACTCCTGCAAGGGGCGATGGCGAGTGGCTACGGGCAAGGCTTGATGTGACGCTCCCTTGGGTGTTGTCGCCGTTGACATTGGTGACACGATTTCCACGCGACGAAGAGCCGCTTTCGTTGTTGGCGGAACGAAAGCGTGAGAAGAAGAGCGTAGCGTCTCGCAAGACGGGTGACGATGGCTACGATGTGGCGCCAAGGTAGCATGCGTCGTCCGTATGGAAAGAAAGCGGGCTACTCACAGCGTTCTCTTCCTAACATAAACAGTACGTGTACCTATTACACTAGCTTTTCTAGGTTTTTTATTTAATTCACTGTACACGTTCTGGAACTACCTGCCGACTGCACCGCCTAACACACAAGCACTGCTGCTTATGCGGACTGGGTATGTAACTATGAAGATTGAAAGTTTATTTAACATAATGAACGTATACAATGGCAAAGTACACACTTTTGGGACCCAACAAATTTGTTAAAGGGTACCTACCGATTGTTATTTGGAAAAAACACTTCTATAGCAGCTGTTTTTTTTATACTGTAAAATCACATAAAACTGAAATAGCTGAATAAGTAAAGCAAGAAAATACAGTAGTAGGGAAAATTTCACAAACAAGATACATTTTCTAACAGCTTTCTTTGTTACGTCATCAAAAACATCGGCACAGGAAAAAAAAAAGGAAAGTGAGGACGTGCAAGCATGCGCAGTGTTACGCATTGTTAATAAGTGAGTGTTTTAATTGTTTATGAAATGTATGCAATGTTCTTAGAGTGGTTAGGTAGAATGACGGTTAGGTGAATGGACGTATGGAAATATTGATACACGAAATGAAGCTACGTTTAGAGTTACACTCAAATTTCGCATTACGGAGTGTCGTAATTGTTGGTGAATTTTTTAAATAAACTTTTCACCAAACTTTATGGCAGTTACCGCCGAAAATTCTATTTTAGAACTAGTCTGCTTATTGGTATATTATCTTATTTACGAGGTTTTCTAAAGTTAAAACGAATGAAAGGAAATTGTGGAAATAGGTGTTTGAAAACTCGTCTGCTTGTGCATTTTTTATGAATCTATGGATACTTTCATACAAAAGAACTCTTTCACTTCGTCGGGCTTCAGCGCATCCCATGAAAATAGTGCTTAGGTTTTATTTAAAGAACCCGATGAAACTCAGCACCCCAAATTCTTTTGTTGTTCTTTCATGCATTCTTCATAGTTAGAGGGTCTCAGTCCTAGAATGGGGGGGGGGGAGCAGTGTAGCGGCAAAATGCCCAAGCATTCCTCTCTAGTGAAGGCGGCATACTTCACGCTATGTTTGCAAAGCTGTAAAGGGAGAACGACCACCGTAGCAGAGTTTACAGCTTGAAGCATTGTCACGGCAAAGGTGGCTCATTACGGTTTACAAGCAGCTACGACGACGTGCTATTCATTAACCACAGCCACCTGATACGACGGAACATTGTGCACTGAAATAACCTGCACCCGAATAGCCGGCGCTACACGACCCCGGCATTCACGGCTTCTTAATGAAGCCGTGGTTCTGACTCATCGCTGCTTGGCGTGTCTGCAGAAGGGCTTGTAGACTATAGCATTTCTTGCCAGCAAATGAAAGAACAGCGTCCCTCGCCAAGAAGTGAGATGCCAGATGAAGGGATGGCTTGGCAAGCTTACTTTCCGTTTGAACAATGCGACTACAGGCGAGCGCAAGGAAAGAGCAGCTGCTTGCACGTCGTTTTCATGGTATACTCTGCTTGTATCATGTGAGCAACCAGATTTATTCTTCTCGTGTCAGAATTTATGATACACTTACTTTGGAAGGGGTGTAACATTGCGTCGATGGCTTCGAAGATCCCTCACGTGATTCGTTACTCTCTAGCCCGCAACGCCGCTTTGTCGGATAATATAGGTGGGAAGCGATTGATGGAAGTCGGCGGCAACTGCCATGCTTCTGCAGTGGCTGCTTCTATGTTTTGGTACTTCTAGAGGTCCACTACGAATACCTGGAGAATAGTTTATGTGTTACCACTAAAAGCAGGGAAAACTAATTGCTGTGAAAGTTTGAAATTCATATCCACGTTGCTAATTTTGAAGTCCTTGAGGAAAATGTGGGGACGGTAAATTGCACTTTGTGTTAACTTTGAAACATGGACCACCAAAGCTTATAACATGGGCGCTGTGAGAGTCGTAAGCGATTTGAGTTTATTTGTACTCTTATTGGTTGTTGCTTACAGCTCAGACAGAACGAGTGGGCGGTATTTTCCACCCCACTTAGTTCACAGAAAATAAAAGAACTACAGAAGACAGTTGCCACAAAGGTCCACAAAATTGAGGTTTGAGTAGGGAAACATGCGTTTTTAAATACCGAAGCGAAAAATTGTCATTCACTCATAAGTATCCCGTTCCTACTGTAGAAACCCACACGGCTTCCTCCGAAACATGTCATTATTGCCAGGGATGTAATCCGGCTACAACACTTTTCATGGACAGTGTCTACATCACTGAGCTAACCAGGAGGTTGGCAGAGGTATATAATCAGCAACACACAGCAACACATATGACGGCTACTTCCGGTTGTATGACTATTTTCTGTTTCACGAAGCAGCTTCTTATACCATGCGGAAAACTGAAAACTTCTTTGCTTCTTTTAAGTAAAGTGGCGTATTAAATCTTTCGGTTTCCAAATAATGTCGATTTATTTTGAGGGTATGCCTCCACAGTGATTAAACTGTTGCCTCGATCATGCGTTCCGATAACGTTTGGGAGGGCCTGCTGTGAAGCTTGTAGTCGCCGTGAGCCTGTGTGATTAGGAATAAAATGTGCGCAAACAAAGGCTGCTGGATAGTCACGCATCGCCAAAGTTTAAAGGCTCATTCACACCGGCGACTGGCAGTGGTCACGCGAGCAAGTTGGTCACAAAGCGACCAGTCGCAAATGGTCGCAAATGGTCGCTTTTCTCGAAAAGCGACCATTTTGGGCCAGTCGCTCGCTGCTCGATTTTTCAGTCGCGCTACCATGGTCGCAAAACTGATAAACCAATCAGCGGCGCACCGGAAGTGATCTTTCATGTGTCTACATCCGGCCTGCTCCCGGGTCGCGGCAAATTCCGCGTAGATTCCGAGAGTTCTCGCTGAGAACGATAATCTCCGGGATTGCGACTTGCGGGTCGCGCTCAGCCGGGCTTGCCGGTGAGAACATCAGTCGCTTTCGACCGCTTTTTGGTCGCGAGTCGCAAATGGTCGCGTGACCTCCTCAAGTCTCCGGTGTGAATGAGCCATAAGCCCCATCAGCAGAGTCTGCGCTTGAGTTCCGGAAGACAACGAACAGGGAGAAAGAGGATTCAGTCATTCGGCCTTGTCCTTCGTTCCCCATTACGACTCGCACGCCGCACTGCGGCCAAAACGAGAACTCCGCCGTGTAGCGCGACTAAACACTGTGTTTTTTTTACTTTCTGTTGGCACTGTTCGCCACTCATGCGTAACTTCGAGCAGACTTTTACGCAACGGCTGCAACGGCTTCACAACTGCAGCCGCCAAGGGATCGCGGGTCCATTCTGGGCTTCTTTCGGGCCTCTTCGCCGTCGGATGGGTATCGTGCTGTCAGCGGCAGGAGCACAAACAAAGCGAGCCGCAAGGCATGGGCGTAGGCCACTGGTTGTGCCTCCCGGAATAAGACCGGGCGGACTCGGTGTTGCGGCGCCGAGACAGGGGCTTACTTTCGGGCGAGCTAAATTGGCCGGCCGCTTCGTCACGACCGACGCAGGGAGACCCGTTGTCACCGCGAGCGACGAGCAGAGTCTCGAGATGCCAGAATAGCAAGTCATTGTTCGTCCGGGTGATTGCACCGCTGGGGAATGCTTTAGGACGCGTTAAGTCGTGCGGCTTGTTTGATTTGCTTTTGGTTTTGCGAGAAGGCGGCGGTGTTCTGCGCGGAGCCGCAGCAGCGGTGTGTTTTGCTGTAACGCCAGCTTTTCCGCATAGAAGAGCTGTTTTGTGCGAGTGGCACAGTTTTGTTCCAGTTGTCTAAATTTGCTCTACACTCGGCACCCCGGCTTAAAGCGTGCCAGCGGGGTAGAAACAGTGGCAGAAATACGACTTTTGCGAAGAGCGCTATCCTCGGGGTATGTGAATTTGCGAGAATGGGCGCTTAATTTAGCTGTCGCAACATTTTCAGCCCTAGCTCATTCGACTTTTTTAGCTGTTTTGAAAGGAATGTATATTTGAAGAATGATTGTTTTTTTTTCCTAACCGGAAGCGAGACGTAAGGTCACCTGATACACCTAGAGAAAGAAAATGGACAATTATGCGCTTGGTGTTCTAACGACTTTTAGAGTGTATCGTTACAGTTTATGTTTGAGAAAGATATTACGGCTTCTTAAGTTCGAAATTAATCTCACTCACAAATGTATATGAAACTTAAGATATCAATAATACAAAACATCAAAAATGTAAACGCACGAAACGAACAAAGAATAAGCAAGAACTGATGATGTCAGCACTTTTACTCACAATTTCAAGCTGTGCAACAAAGGACGCTTTTGGCGTCTCTCCCAGATTTTGAACACTTTGTTTACTAGCTGACAGTGGCGTCAAAACAGATGTTATCAAAACTGCAGGAAAATTAAGGAAATTGAGCAATATAGGAGAACGTTTCTTTTACACTTCGGTGAGTTCATTTTTCTGGTGCTGCAGGGCAAGTGCACAAAATAACAATTTTATTTTGCAAATTATATGTTACCTTATTATATCTTACCAAAATTACCTGTTTGCCGTCGGCCATTCTTGGTACCACGATTCAGTCACGCTGCCGACTAGAACGCCGGGTTTTCGCGTAATGGGGCATATAATGCATTCGCATTCAAAAAATGCAATTGTGGGCCCACAGCACACTCTCCTGCGCTAGGGGGTGCAGCATAACAGGCGGCGTCGCCATCATTTGCCTCGGTTGACCGAATATCTCAAGACTTCAGCAGTGCTCGTTCACCGAGCTTGAAAGACATCATGTTGAGATCAATTTCAAATATAACCGCGTCAAATACGCGCAGCGTCATCGCAGAGCACACGTTCCGAACCATAGCTCGCATTGGTTCACGCTCGACCGCACTAATTCCATTCCGCAACGGGTACTTCTTGGTTCACGAGTTCTCTCGAGCAAGGCGCCGACTTGAAGCACTTCTGTAGAAGCACCGCGACCCTCTCGCATCCGCGAAGTCGCACCTTCTTGTTCACGAAAAAGTAGTAGTAGACGGCCCCCGTCGCGAACGCGATCGCCACCAACGCATACTGATACGCGTACCGCCGAGCTTGTACGAGGGTCACGGCGGCCAGAGAGAAACACACGAGCAGTCTCAACACGGCGACAACGGTGGGCACTCGGTAAGGTCTCGGCGCATCGGCCATCGAGCGGCGCAGGAGGAACAAGCTCACGACGCTCGCCGCCTCTATGACGCTGCCCAGCAGCACGCTCACTTCGATCAGGAAGTGGACCGAGCCGACGAGCGTAAAGGTCACGGATAGCAAGCCGCGGACCACCATGGCCACCAGCGGCACGGAGCTGTCGACGTGGACGTAGGACATGGCGCGGGCCAGGTGACCCTGGCGACTCGCGGCGAAGAACACCCTCGAAGACGCGAGCACGCCCGCGCAGGTCGTCCCGAACACGGTGAGCGCGATGACCAGGGGCACGACGTGGGCCATGCCCTGGCCCCACGCGGCGCCCACGAAGGCGACGGCGACGGCGTCCGTGCTGGCTATGGTGTCGGCGTCGAGGACGACGAAGAAGGCGATGTTGGTGAGGAGGTACGTGATCATCGTGAGGGCGACGCTGGCTGCTATGGCGACGGGTATGTTGCGGCCGGGGTTCTTGATTTCCTCGGCGATGCAGTTGATGGCGAACCTGCGCAAAGCGAAGCAGTGGCCCGTCGCACAGAAAGCACTAACAAGCACTGTGTGCAGACTAACTGACACTTCCGAATAGCCGTGAAGTTTTGTGAATAACTTTCGATCAACTCCATAAAGCAGAGAACTTGAGCACGAAAGTCTTTAAGGAAACATTTGATTATGCTCGGTTGCGTTACACGTGGGGTGGCGCAAACACTTGCTTGTTCTTTGAGTTGAACCTAAGGCACTTGAACTAATGCGATGGTGTCGGCGAGTCCGTGCTCATTCATGTTATGACTCTGTGCCTCAGAGGCAGCGAGACTTCGCACGTTCGTTCTCATGGGCTCGATGTTATATGTCCGTGCAAGTGTGGTTCGGTGATTACGTCGGCTACGCCGAACAGTTCTGCGATTGCTTACACATACTGAAGCCTTTTCGAGAGGCAATTTAAATTTGTACCATTTAATATGGCCACTAGAGCTCGATTACGTGCATAAAGGGATTACTAAGTCATAATTTTCATAACATAAAATTATTCGCTATAGAATTAATTATTCGCTTATTCGCTATAAATTTATGCACCATTTTCTCACATTTCCGAAATTCACGCCTCAAATTCGTGGCTGCAAATCGGAGGCCTAATCTGGATGAAACCACGTAGCCACACATCATCATCATCATCATCATCATCATCATCATGGTAACGCTGATGATGATAACAGCCTGCCCGATGATGATGACACAACAGCCTGCCCATAATAGTATACGCCTGTTAATTGAGACTACATAAAATGGCATGACAATGCTCCTTTTTTTCCTGGCTCGACGTCTTTTTATTAGTCGTTCATCTGTATTTCTGCGAGGGGGCAATTTTATTATTATTTTGATGATAATAACAAAACTGTGGTCTTATCCTTGAAAATATTCTTAAGAATTATTCTCTGCTGTGAACGAGTAGAGCCGGAAACGATACGGCCGCAGTGAAGAATACTGAAGGAGACAATGCCAAACGGAGAAATTACTTCGTCGACCGAAACCAAGCTGCTCAAGCTCGCTCCACCTAGTTTGTAGCTCATCCTACGAGGGTGTATTATCTGATTCTTCGTTAAATGTACGCTACGTGTCACATGTCTCCAGAGTTACGAGAGAGGCAGCTTACCATCCACCATAGCAGTAGAGCGCAGAAAACAAAGCCGAGGTTAGATCTCCAGTCGAGGGGAGATTGTCTGATGGGTGTGAATCCCAAATATGGTTACCTGATTGCAGAGAAAAACGAAGAAAAAGTAAACTTAAAGCTTACACACGAATAATCCAATCTAAATAAATAAAATGGTAACTTGCCATAAAATGAGTATATAGCGCCAGTGACAATCACAGCGTAGAGGAACAAGCACTTGATTCCAGAGAAGACGTCTTGCACGCTTGTTGACATCCTAAGTGAGAAGCAGTTCACTGCCGTCGCAAAAGCTGAAAAAAAAAACCAGACCGACAATCCAGGTAGTACTTTACGAAGGACGTTCCATTAAAAATTGTAGTAAGATTCCCCTTAGTCATTGTCGTTTTACAAAAAGTAAGAAATAACAACAACAAAAAAAAAACACGGTTTCTCTCGATACTTGCTTCAGAATTGCTTCTCGCACATCTATCTGTACCATTTGCCTACTGGAGTCCTGGGGGGGAGGGGGGTGTTTCAGGGGTTACTCAAGCGTCCACCTATTGGACATATCCTTTTCTTTTGCTGCTGAAGTGCTGATAGACTAGGGGTACCCGTCTTCATCTGACGCGTGCAACAGCTCTGCCAATCAGAAATTGACGAAAATGGACATGTGGACATGAAATGGACATGTCCACTAGGTGGACACTTGCAGCACACCCCGTCCCCTGCCTAACTCCCCCCCCTTCCCCCCAGTCTTTATCGCGCCCCAGGAAAGCACGGCATCACCTACAACGGCAGGATGTTACACACAAGCTAAATATGGCAAACTCAACCCCGGTTGATATATACGTAAAGCGAGGCATTCTTGGTGTGACTTGCTCATGAACCACATGTGCGTGTACATGAGGTGTGGTTTTTGAGGTATAAATATTAGTATTAAAAAGCAGCACGTTATACGACCAAATGGTTTTATTTGCAGTTTAATATGACAGACAGGGCCTTATATATACATATTCACATGCAGTACATCTTATATATATATATATATATATATATATATATATATATAGTGTAAATGTTCTGGGGTGATCCACAGTGTTGCGATGCCCTCGTTATGTTTCTGATGTGTCGGTTTCATCTAGTGAAACAGGGGGATCGAAACGCGCAAAGCGTCTGAACGTCTTTCTCGCGTGGCTTGCTCCCGAGAAAGGGTGTTCTATGCCACTTTTCAGCATATGCACACGTGGCGAAATGGTTTCAGTATCAGCCTTGGGTGCGAGGAGTCGTTTGTTCGCACCCTGTCGAGGACAAATTGACCGTTTTTTTTGTTGTTGTTGAAAATGATGAGTATGCGAAGTCACAAAGCCAGTTCGACACCCCCCCCCCCTCCCCCCGGAAAAAAAAAGAAACGAGGATAAGGAAAATTTATGTGCAAACCATACTCCCCATGCGGGCTGAATCGCCCTACTTCTAGCTCCCCTAGACACTAGCGCCATATTTCCCTCTGGTAATTATTGTATGAAACTGCAGTGCCTGACACAATAACCTCGCAAACTACTTCTTCGCTTCACATTTCCTGCATGGCGCCACCATCCCAATACATGCGTTCGGTGTTAGGGGCCAGATAGGTGCGAAAAAGTTCTTCGAACTTGGCAAGAAATATTCGATTTAGGAGGGTGCAGAAGCCAGTTACGTGCAAATCGTGTAAATTAAAAAAAAATTAAATTATGGGGTTTCACGTGCCAAAACCACTTTATGATTATGAGGCACGCCGTAGTGGAGGACTCCGGAAATTTCTACCACTTGGGGTTCTTTAACGTGCACCTAAATATAAGTACACGGGTGTTTTCGCATTTCGCCCCCATCGAAATGCGGCCGCCGTGGCCGGGATTCGATCCCGCGACCTCGTGCTCAGCAGCCTAACACCATAGCCACTGAGCAACCGCGGCGGGTAAATCGTGTAAATTTTGAAAGAACTTAGAATTGTTTATAAACTTTCACGAATGGCCACGAGTCTGCCAATCGAATGTTTAGGCGTTAGCTGTACTGCGGGCTTGGCGTTCCCGCTCTTGATCTACAGAGCGAGGTTGCCTGGGCGTTATGAAGGTCTGGCTTTCTCCACGACATTTCAGTATAAACAATATTTGATAGCGTTCAGGTTTAAACTACTACGCTCCACTTCGATGCTCGAATGCTCACCGATTTCCTAAGCATGCACTGGCCCAACCGATCGCGTAACAGCAAGCTGAAGGAGTCACCGTCGCCGGCGCTATTGCAAACAGTGACTCTCAGCTTTCAAGCGTGGCAGGACAAGCCTTTTCAGGAGAGTGCCGAAGGTAGTGCAACCCACATGAACTCAGACCACCGCACTTAGAGCACGCTTACTGATGAAGAGGCAGGCGACCAAAACTTTAACTTCGTAAGGCGGCTCGCAGCTTGGGTACGGCAGACTGAGCAGGTACGTCGAGAAGGTCAGACCCTGTATGCTCGTGCTTGCAGGATCCACGAAGAAGCACACCCAGGCAAGCATGAAGGCAGGCACGTCACCGTATTTCCCGTATGGCCTTCCGGCAGCGAGGAAGTAAGCGTAGTCGCCACCAGATGCCGGTAGTAGTGCACCCATTTCGGCCGCGCAAAGGCCACCTGAGGAGAGTAAATGGAATGTCTGATTTATTAAATGACTGCTTCATTGATATTTTATTTACCTATTGCTCGCGACAACGATTTGTGCTTAGTGTTTGCACACGTTCGTAAAGCCCTTTGTCTGAAGCTTCTGCTTTGTCATATCAACCTCTGGGACATTTGTTCACGCAAAGTTGAGCCCCTCTGTGAGTGGTTCGGCGCTTCGGGAAGGTTTTGCACAGGCTACTGTTGCCTGCTTTCATGAAATAAATAAATAAATAAAGCCATCAGCACTCTTATGAAGTAATTCTGCGGGTCCCATGCTGGCGTTCGTCCGTGGGGCATAAAAAACAAGATTGCCGCATGACTGGCCGCTTGAGGCCCTTCGCGTGTATTCGTGGGATTCTTTTACTGGCACAAAAGCAATTTTATGTAGCACGTATCGAGGAACAGAAAGATGTTTTTGTCATTCGAAACTGAATTTTCTCATTCACACTTTTCATGTAATTATAATATTTGAGAAGTAGAATAATTAATAAGGTCCAATTATCTAATAAGGTAGATTAAAAAATAATTATCTCAGTATTTCCAAGCGACGGCAACCAACATTGCCTTTGTTGTGTTCAGCTACGTGGCATTTGCATATTTTAAAATTTTGGTGCATGATGGTTGTAATAGTTGTGTGTGTGTTTATTTGCTTGTGCTTATATCGTGATCCATACTTAGCTCCCTTGCCATTGCCCACTTTCCCATATAGGCCTAGCACCAAAATTTAAAGCAATTTTACATACCATATCGGCCTACACAAGCAATGCGCTACATTGACTCTAAGATCTACCCACCGAGTGTTGAGCATTTTGATCACGAGAAAAGGTCGGTGACTGTGTTGTACAGCGTCATCGCATTAAAGGATCAGTAAGCAAATGGGTATAGACGATATTCTAATAGACATCAAGAGAAAAAAAGTGGCGTTGGGCAGGTCATGAAACGCACAGATTAGATAACCGTTGGACCATTCGCGCGACAGAATGGGTACCAAGAGAAGGAAAGCGCAGTAGGGCACGGCAGAAGACTAGGTGGTGCGACGAAATTAGGAAATTTGCGGTAGCTAGTTGAAATCGGCTGGCGCAGGACAGGGGTAATTGAAGATCGCAGGGAGAGGCCCTCGTCCTGCAGTGGACATAAGATAGGCTGATGATGATGATGACTATGATGATGATCACATTGAGATTTGTTCGCAAAGAGGAGAAGGGGTTCAAATAACGGGCTATCAGTGGTAGCCTTGGTATTCTGCTTTTGTTATCCCATATTATTAATGCGATGCTTAATTTATTTTGCCATTTAGTTCGACGTTGCCGCAGCTGCTGCTACTGCTGCTGTGGCTGTTGTGGCTGCTGCTGTCCGGCACACCACGCCGAGGGGTGGTTCAGAGCGTGTATATATATAGAAGGAGCGTGGCAAAATGTGCACAATGACCTCTGGAGCTCACGGGCGATCGCCATTTTAGCCTGTTGACAGATGGTATTAACCGTGCCCCACCGCAAGCGCTTACCTTTCTACCAACGTGTAAGTCCAGAGGAAAGCTAGATAGAATGGAAGAGAGGAGGGGCAGAGGAGGCAGAGAATGAGTAGGACCAACCCAGTCGCGAAACGAGCGGACAACAGCCTTGCCACACTTCGCTCGCAGTTCCCGTACGAATACACGGGAAAAGGTAACGTGAGAAGGCAATGAAACTATGGATAAACTTAAGTTCAAGGTGCGGTAGAGTACGTTGCTGCTATTTCTGAAAAATAAAGCTATGCAAATATGTCTAGCGTACAACTTATGCAGGGCATGTAGAAGCAGACCCCCATTATTTAAAGCACACCGCAGTGTCTATAGGCGATACAATGGAAGTGGCCGCACGTCAAATGAACACTTCTGTGCTTGCCGCGATAGCTTTGCGGCTATGACATTGCTCGAAGTCGCGCATTTGACCGAGGCAGTCGCATTTCTAGCGGGCGAAATTTGATTTAGGGACACTTTGATTTAGGGACACGTTAAAAGAACACCATGGTGCCGTAATTAATCCTGAGTGCGCCCCTACAGCGTGCCTTACAATCTGATGGTGGTTTTGGCACGTACACAGCCCCATAATCCAATTCAAGTTTAATGCTTCTGCCATGATGCGAACTGCCATGTGAGGCAATGACAATGCTCAACCCTGTCAGAGGTTATGAAATATGGCGCACAACAACGCCTCAAGGAAATGCTTCTCCCTGTGTATGCTATGTACTACGCAGACAAACAGCACTATTGCACGCAAGGTAACGTCTAACATGAACTTACCACTCTTGTGTTGGGCAAAACGTTGAAAAAATTAAACATTCACCGTCAACATCACCGCTAATTGTCGTCAATCAAAGCAAAGAGCACAGAAAGCTTCGCTTACATGGATTCCCACAGTGCATGGGATCTGAATTACATTTTTCTATACGTCGCCTTTTTGCAACAACGGAGTTTAGAACATTGTAGCCACACCGACAGTTGGTTTTGCGATGTTGAGGTGATCTCCCGTGTACTTGCCCCCTTTTTTTTTCAACAAGCGCAAAAGAGAGATTTTTACTTACCTATGAATGCGTTGAGTCCACCAAGTGTCCACAAGAAAAGATCGACACTTATGGACTTTGAGTTTCTGAGTACGTTTCCAGGAGTTATGAAGATACCCGTGCCTGAAACAACGAGGTTACAGGATGCTCGTGTACAAAATATTTGTTAGATTGGGGGTAGCCTGATATTCCAGTTCAACAATATTGCATCTCACGAAGAAAATAGTTACTCAGTAGTAGCGTAAGTATTTCTCGATATATTAAATGCGCTATGATTATGCACGATAGTGATGACCATGCAGCAACAGTTTCACTTGTGTCTTTGGTACCTGTTGTGAGTTGTGGTTTTCATCAGAAAACTTGCGCTTGCGCGCTGTTCTGTGGCACTAGAGACTGTATACAGTGTTCTTTCTTACATCGAACACTTTATAAAGGAAAGGTCTACACAAGTTACAAAAGCTGCGTCACTAGATAAGGCATATCTGCTCAAATGGACACCATTTCAGAGAAAAACCGAAGCAATCCTTTCAGTAAATAAACTAATCACATTAATTAGTTTTCTATTTATTTGGTTTACGGTACTTGTTTGTAGAGGAAAGTTGAAGGCAATCGTCATGAATGTGAAGTTCTCTGTTTCTACATTGCGAAATGGCGATGTCGACGGAAATAACGGGTGTCGAATGTCTGGTTCATTCAAGCCGATTACACACGCTGCACCGCGAAACGCGGCTTTCTGTGCAGCCCCTGTGGCGTAAAAGTATGGCGCAAGACGAAGCTACCCGTTGCGCTTTTTCTTTTCCCACAATCTTAATGATGCGAAAGTGTGAAACGGCCCATTGAGCGAAAAAGCCTTTTGTCCGTCGTCTGTAGCCGCGAAATGGCACCTAAGCTTTCACTGCCATTGGCTGCGACGCCACGCCACCAGCGCGCCTCGACGGAGCCGAGCGGGCGAGAGGGAACACCTCCTGCCGCAATAGCGTGCCAGTTGCTGCGTGAGGGGAGAGGGCATCGCCGCGACGCCACGTCACCCTCTCTCTCTCGCTCTCGGGAGCCTGCGTCATCCACGCGGTTCTTGTACGCGCAAGCTCTGGCCTGCGTTTTAAGTGCGCTTCGCTAAGGCCAAATGAAAACGCACCAAGTGTCTCAAAGCGCTCGGTTGGCAGCGAGGAGTCGATAACTCGAAGGACGCATTGGACGTGAATGCGTGCGCATTCAGAACTTACAAGAAGCGGTTAGGTGTCCTCGGATTTAGTCTGACTGGGGCTATGCGCCACTCCCTGTCGGGTGTATAGTCACCTGGGCAGCATGGGCGAGACGAACAACTTCATCGCGCCGTACATTAAACCTTCATTTTATAGGCGGTCCTGATGCATCACTGTAGGGTTGTACCACGAGCCATGTTTCGCAGTGCGGCGTGGTAAACAGGTGAATTGATCTAATAATTGGACACGACATATATCGGTTTAGATGGTCGTTTTAAAATGTAGAAACGCGGGACGGGACCTTTGTGACGATTGCCTTTGACGCTCCGAAATAAAGGTGTTACGGAAACATTTGTAACAAAGAAGTGCATTACTTTAGGTACTTCTTTTTTTTGCGCATTTGATTATTTTTTTCTTCTTGTGAATGATGTCCGTCTGAGCAGAGATTAAACTGTAGTGGCGTGAGTCGAGTATACATTCCGCGCTCTTCTTATAAAAAGGATGAAAAAATAACAACACTCCTTCACTTTGCTGCACGATCAGCTTGTGTGAAGATACGCACGAAAAAAAAAATAAATAAACCCCGGAGAGACTCGTTCACACAACAGAAATTAAAAAAAAATTCTCAGAAAGGCTCGCTTTCTAGCTTCTTGTTCAAAAGGAAGATTTACCATTTTGCGTTGATGTTGCGGGCTTGCACAAAGATGTTATTTTACATTATTTTCTCTTACCAATGTGTTTGCGTTTGGTATAAGAAGTACGAAAAGATATAGATTTTTTCAGACCCTCTGAAATGTGGAATGCCGTACACTTGCAGGGGTTGCGTTTTCCGTCGTGTGCCAGTTAATAATTCTAATGCAGAACAATAGGGGACGCTTTAAAATTGAGCTCCAGCGGTTCCGCATTGTATTGAAGTATTTTTTTTTTCAATTTGTTTCGTAGGATCTAGAAACAGTCGGGACGGACCTGGAATGCACCTGGAACAGAGATAAAGGGCGAATTTTGTTCACCTATGATTGCACCAAGCAGGAGGGTGATACTGCTGAACAAGCCCACATCTCTCTTGAGCGATAGTGCTCGCTGCCGGTCCGGGACATCTCCAGGAAGCAGACTGCAGCTAGCGTCCTCTGCTCTTTCTCTGACATCTTCCCGGCTGCTGAGCGCACGGTACTCAGTCCGCGTTGGTTTCCGTGGCTTATCACAAGAGAATGCTTTCTTTCTATATGTGAGAGCTGAAAGACATAGTAAACAAGAATGAAACAATGAAATAAGCACTTATCAAAACGAGGTAAAGCTCATGCCCTTCGGCTGTGCCTGGGCTTTCCTTCCCAGAGTCAGGGATTGGTTGAGAGATAACAGCATAGTGTACTGACCACACCGTACCTGCCTACAGCGTGACCGTGATCTTCACGTATGTAAGGAATAGGGGGCAGGCCAGAAATGGGGTTACTGATATGACACAGGTAGGCATAAAAAGGAAAAGAGTGCATAAATCTGGCATGCTTTACTCGCATACGCTCCTCTCTAAACGCTGAACGCGGTCAATCGGCACGCGATCGATCCGACTATGCCTGCAGTGTCTGGCGCATCATGGCGCCAAGCTAGCGTTTACATTTGATGTGCTGCGTTTCTTGACTTATCGGTGAAGTTGGCAAAGCTACGCAGGGTTTACCTCACACTTTGGTGGATCCGCGCGGCCAGAGGGTCCATTCCGCGCATGCGCAGTCAACGGAATGGCCAAGTGCGCGGTATGCGTAAACCGGCTCTCAGGACAACCTGCCGCAGACTGGCTGCGGCGAAGCAGCAGATGTTTCAAGCGTATCGGTAACCTGCTACATAAGTTCCATGGGGCGGGACCAAGGCGGGCCACGTGTGCATCAGACAATGTGCGGACAATACGCAGGCAGTGCAGCACCACACGCTGCCCTCGCGACAGTGATCGCCTACAGATTGGAGAAATACATCGTCGACGCTCACCTCGAGAGAGAGAGAGAGAGAGAGAGAGAGAGAATAAACTTTATTCAAGAACCCCGGTCCGAGTTCGCCCGCTTTGTTCTAGTTGTCTGCCAAGCCGAGCGTCGTGATGACCTCGATCATGGCACGTACGTAGTCGGAGGAGGAGTCCGCCAGCCACTCCTCAAGTGTCGAGGGTACTGATGTGTGGTGGCGAGATGTGAGACAAGCAGACGTGTGAGAAGCTTCCCTGCAATACTAAAGCTTGGGCTCGCTGCGGAAAAAATCACAGTGCTGGCCACTGCACGAAACCTTAACATGCTTCCAGCCCGTTGGTGCCCTCAACCTATGGTCCCGGATTGCCGAGGACGGCTTTGCACACGTTTTGCACACGTCGGAGTCGCCGGGTTTCGAACACAGGTCCACTCGTAGACGAGAGTTTATATTTTATAGCAACCGTCAGTGGAAAGACCGAATACGCGCCGTTTGTAAAAAAGCTGCCCTTCGGCTGTTACACTCCCATGCGTGCACGACAACACTTTGAATTGACTTTGCTACGATATTTGTACTTTAGCCTGTTTCACTGCCACCTTAGTTACTGTTGCGAGTAATGGGGACAAACATACACAACTTACCTAGCACCGTTACTCCGCTTGCAAAAGCGGGCTGTGCGTATCATTACTTTTTTCCGCAGCGCATCATCCCACCAGTACACTCTTTGAGAGACGTTCACGTGTGCTGTTGTTTATTACTATGCGGAACCACAAGAGTTCCTGCCTAGTAAGCAAGATAATAAACACTAATGCACCTCTGCGTCGTAAAGTCTCCATTTTCCCATCGCTAAACACTAGACACGCAAGAAACAGCAATCCTAATCTCCCTGTGTGCTTTAATGTGTCCGGTGAAAGGCTAATCAAACTTACCTGGTGCTAAGATGTGGAATTACTTCCATCTTGGAATAAAACTTGCGACAAATTCCGACATTATATTCAAGCGCTACTTTGTATGTAACCAAGCATTGGCCTGGTATTTTGTTGATGTATTTTTCATTTTGTGTACTACCCTTAGTTTTTTTCTCTTGTATGCGTGTTTTGTCATTGATGTAGATTATTATGTGGTTGTTCATCTTGTAAAATTAGGGCTGATTGCTAATTAGCACTTTTGGATAGCAATTATCTGTATTTATTACCAATAACAGTTGTACAAAATTGCTAATCGTATTTTGTTTATTGGACCAGTCTCTAGCCATGTAGGCTATCGGTCCCAATGGTTCTGTATTAACTTTTCCTATTCATGCAATAAACTTTCCTTTGCTGATCCATTCATTGAGTGAAATTCAACCATGAGGCCACAACTTCTTTCTTTAAGAATGTGCGAACCTATACAATGTGTGGCATTCAGCTACAGTGCTCTCTCTAGATGTTTAATAGAAAATATTGGATAAAGAATACAAAGTCGACATGGAACGTGTCGCCAAAAGGAATTATTTGATGAGAAGGCGACGATTAACCCAGATGGAAACCACTGCAGTGCCTGCCGTGCCTGAGACTGATGCGATCGACTGCTGAGTGCGGAGAAAGAAAGGAAACCTGCACAAAACGGATGTTATGGTTAGTGAGCAGGATGTAACATGTGCGGCAGATCGAAAAAAAAAATGAATGAAAAATTTTGTCAAAGCTTTCTTTCTACTTCTGAGTCTCAAATCAGCACCAAACTAGGGTTGAAAACACATGCAAACAAAATATAAATCCTACGAAACGTGATTCTTCTCTTTCCTGTTTCATAGCAGAGGCAGGTCCAGCAGAGACACATACTTACACGTGCTTTGAAAGTTGAATGCAGGCACGTGTGGTTGAGGTGTGAACGGTGGTGACCAGCACCGACCAATTCGCTAAATTTGAGGACCCCGAACGGCAGGCGAAACTCCAGCCCGCCGCAGTATTTTCTAGTGCGAGGCCCACATGGGGGGGGGGGGGGGTGCAGGGGGTAGGAAGAACGTATCGTATGATTTCAGCTCCATGACTGGCTCTGGGGAACATCGTATGAGTGGATGGGTGGTGGCTCTATCAACGAAATATACATCGTAATACAAAAAAAGAAACTAAGCAAAGGTGCTCGATAATTCTTCCACCCTAAATGATAGAGCCGCCTGGCGGACGGCATGATCAGCACGGCGGTTCCATCTGGTGACTTCGGACGTGGTGAAGGGACACACATTTCTTCTGGAGGTTAAGCAGGCAGCAAGCTTGCCACAGGCATGGTGTCAGCCACACCTGAGTTGTAGTTGGCCGCCTAAGCCAGAAAGCGCACAAGGGCGCTATAACTTGAAGCTATTCCAAACTTTTCTATCCCAACTCTGCGATCAGCCCTTCGCCATTTATCAAAAACTTTTTTGAACCACCCCCACCTTGCCTATCTGTCACGCGACGTCACGAAAGCCGCGATAGCTCCCCACCTGACATGACGTGAACACACTGATTATGCATGACTGGAAAGAACAAAAGGAAAATAGCTATGACTCGATGAATTTTCGCCATCAGCGCTCGGCTGTTGATCAAAAGTTTTCGGGCGATACCCACTTAAACTGCCTGTTACGCGACGTCACAAAACCAAGAGAACTCAGCACGTCAAAGTGACGTGTACGCGTTAAAGATGTATTATTATGTCGAACAAAACTGAGTTTTCTTCTGCATAGCCGCAGGCTGCCCCGTTCCCAAAAGGAATAAAAGATGGCTGCCGCTGATGGCTGAAGCACTGGCGACTCGCACCTGCCGGAGAGCATGGGTTTATTTGCATACAATAAAGCTTTTTGCATGGCCGTGTAATGTTTAAGGTAACTTTTGGCATGTTTACAACCTCGTTCTGCCAGCCATTCTTCGCTGAGGATCCGTTTCAGCGGCATTGTTAACCTTCCGCTGCATGCCGTCGCAATTTCCGACCAGCCACCGCAAGATAAGTAAGTGAAGGCGGCCAAATCACAGACGCCGGCGCCACCCTTTTCATCCGGTTATTGATTTTCAGTGCACTGGCTCGGCCCCATCGAATCCTTCTTCTCTTGAGCGTGCTCCTCGCCTCTTGTCAGCCAATTAGACAAGACAAGCCGCTCAATGCAGGCAATTTTATTCGTTTTTAAAGCAAACAAAAGTGACCTCCGATAAACGAGGAGGGCGTTTTATTGGTCTGTTCAGACAACACTGTGGGTCACCGCCCGCTGCTTGCGTCGGCGATTACGCAAATTTGACGTCACGACATTAGAATAAAAATATATTGAAATAGTTTTACGTTATAGGGCCCCTGGTCCTTTCGGTGGTTCATGGTCGAGCCTTGTCGCAGTACCTCCGGCTGGTCTTGAGAGAAGGCGAAGCACTCGCAAGGAGATAGACTGTCAGCCGTGTGCGATGCGGCAGCGTTTAAAGATTCATTCGACGACGCTCAAAGACAACAAAGCGCTAGCATCAAATGACGACATCGAGCGCTGTTCATGTGCCGGTCTTTGCACCTCGGCGGATTTCGCGCTGTTCCGGCTTCAATAAGAGTTCACCAACTAGCGGACGTTGTCCCGCTACTGCTCCATGGAACTACGTTGGCTGCTGTATGACATGACGGTGCCGCCTAGCACGAACCGATATGATAACAGGTAAGATGGTTTTAGGACCCTTTACCTTGCCGCCTTTAGCACCCAATGCCTTAGCACTTACGAGTTACTCTTGTGAACGTCATGCAATCGCACTGGCTGGTGCACAATACACGTGGTGATTAACTGGTGGTGTAAACGGAGTGTAAAAAATAAACCTTGGTTTTAGGTCCACTACTAATGTCATATTGAAAACAGAGAAGGCAGTAAATTAGGATGCAGTTGTCTTCTTTACAAAGAAAATCCTTGCTCCACCCTGCCCTATTCGCTGCTGGGTTCGTCGGGCCAGGGTGCACAAACTAACGTAATACTAACACTTTCAACACAGTATATAAATTCAGAGAGAGGTTAAGCGGATTCTTTTTAAGAAATCCTACTATATGGCATGCACAAATATTGTATACTGGGCGAAGTCTACATTTTCATCATATCGCACATCATGTCAACCGTTCCTCGGGATACTTCAACGTTTTCACGCTAAGTGACGAGAAAAAAAAGCGATATAATTATATATCTGTAGCTTTCGGAAACAACATGGGTACAAGGAAATACAAAAATTATGCAGGATAACGTATATGTCTAAATCCTTACGACGTGTCACTTTAGCTTACGTGTAAATTCAATTAGTGCAGTTCAGTTTATTTTAGGTTTATGCATCACACCGTTCGCAACCTATGCAACAACGCAAAATCCGGTGGATGTCCACTATGAGACGTCCACGCGGCTTAGAAATGTAAGCAATGCGCATTTATCACCTGTTAGAAAAGATAAGATAGGTAAAATATTCGGCAAAAAAGAAAAATACAGCTTGGTGATGCAAGCCACCGTCCCGCTTGCTATGTGGGGGCCCTGGGAAGGAGGTAATTTAACTTGTCATCTGCCAATCAAAAACAAAATAATTCCCGCCGGATCATAAAGAAGGTTAGTATGCGGGGCTGGCTTCCGGAAACACCATTAAATTTCAGCTAAAGCTGGGATTTCGTGACTGCAAATGAATCAAGGTTCTTCGAATGGCATTATTTGTGTCATCCGTAATTGCACAAACATAAAGCATGAGATATACCTCGAACTTCGTACTACATGTGTAAAAAGTGACAATGAACATAGTGGGTCAGGCTAAGCTGCTCATGAGGCCGGGCTGGTTGGCCTTTTGCGAAGAGTGACCATGTATGCGAGTAAAGTGCTTATTTGTTCCTAATGCTACCTTTGTGCTTTTTAATAAACACGCTTCATACCGGGCGATGTGTGGGCACATTTTATAACACTATTCATACTAGAGTGTGAACGTCGCGTGAATATCTAAACACGGCTGCTCATTATACAAAATTTATTCGATAACTATTTTGATATTCAACTCGAATCACTCAGTGCGTTTCGCACAACGCCGACGGCTTCCGGCCAGTCTGATCTCGTGCTCCATAGAATTGGCAGGCCTGTGAGAAGGGTTGGGAGAAGCACGTTCCGTATAACTGCCAGGCCGCTGTTTCTTGTACCTAACAGAATTTGCCTTGCGCGTTGCGTCGCACCAAGATGTCACACCTGCGTATAGGTTGAGCAGTGGCCCAGATGTCCGAGCGCCATGCTAGACCCTGCTATCGCGGTGAACGATTTGTCCTTCCGGCGAAACAACCAGTTTTCTTTTCTTTTAGAGCGCAGCTCTTTGGCGTCCGTTCCTGGGTTTCGCGTCGTCGTCGGCGTTGTCGTCGGCCTCGTAACCAGCTCCGCCCCCCTTTCATCCCCCCAGCGCTAGCAGCGACCGACTGATACCGCTGGATGCCGCTGACGCCGCTAGAGAGTCAAGATAACGTGACTGCATAGAACACCGTCGCCGCCATGCAGAAAGAGGAGGAAAGGGTCCCCCCCCTCCCCCCCTTGTTCTTGTGTGGCGGATAGGGCGCTCTTCAGTTGCCGACGCGCCGGTTATTTCACGTAGGCCCCGGCACGTCGACAAATACGTGACCACCTTCCCACGGCTAGACCTGGTTCTTAGCGCTGCGGAAGCGAGGGTATCATATTGTTTGTGTCGGCATCGGCGGCGTTGTCCCTGAAACCAACTCCGCAGCTGGGGTTGACTCACTATCGGCGTCAGCGGCATCAGTCAGTCGCTGCTATCTCTTCCCTCCTCCCTTTATCCTGTTGTCCGCTTGCTGCGCGCGCTTCTGCCCCCATCGTTTGCCGCTGGGTGTACACGCCGCCCCCCTCCGCCCTCTTCCTGCGAGTCTCCGGTTGTCAAAGCGCCGGCTCGAACTTAATTCCTTTCTTCGCTCCTCCTCCAATGCAACCCCTGTGCGGTGGCAATCAGAGAGCCAGATCGGTGGCGGCGGATCTGTATATGTGCGCCGCCCGAGCCGAAATTGCCGCTGCCGTTCGCCCTGTGCGGTGGCAATCTCGTCTTTGAGAATCAAGCATTGGTGTACCAAGTCGAACATATATCAGTCTATTTCTCCGACCACAAAGCTTCCTTCATGACTGTCAAGAACTGTTAGTGGAGTCTTTGTTAAAGGAATACGTGTGAAAAATAAAAAAAATTCTGTGATAGCGCATACATGTGTTGCTCGATTTCTTTGCCTCAATCTATCGAAAAGGTGAAACAGCTTATTTGCTGCGCTCAAATTTCGCATTAGGAAGTAACGTAATCGTCGGTAATTTTTAGTGCCACGAACTGACTGACCAACTGGACAGCGCATAGTCACTGACTGCAAGCTTCACGAGAAAGAGCAGACTATTCTCTTTCCCATCTATGGAGAAGCACAATGTGACGAACGCCCGGTCAATAGTGGCAATGCTTTCCCCCAATGTGATCGTGTGTATCGACTACTCGGTGCCCGTAACTGAAATTAAGCCCCGTTCAGTATGCAAGAGGTTCAGCTTACTGGCAGACAAATATCGGAGGACTTTCCATTGCCCCGGCTACAATGTACTAGAATAGGCAAGCCACCAGAGTAACTCAAAATACGTTGAAATTGCCGAGGTGCTGCCGTCACCTTATCCTGTAGCTCCGGCTGTTTCGGCTGCACCGAGCTCACGCGCCGAGTAACTGTTGTCCACACGACGCACCATCGCTCTTGCGTTCTTAAGCATGGAATGCTTTTAGCCCCCGTTGTAGGTGACCTCCAAGTTACCTGGAGCTAAAAGCCAGAGCTGTTATTCGGGCACTCAAACGAGAACATCCGGGCAAGTGGCGAGAGCAAAACGAGATCATTTGGGCAACCAGTCAAAACATAAAAAAATGTGGTCTCACCCTCCCCCCTCCCGCCTTTTTTAAAGGACTGCACTACGCACGCTAGTTACTGTCCAAGCAAGTTACAAAAAATATTGCTTCCGGGTACTGCCTAATGTTTGTCCCCAATATCACTCAAGCTGCAACTTGCACTATGCTGAAGTTTTATTTGTCGTTTCCAACAGGCGAAGTTAAAAAGTCAGGCATAGGCCACCATACACATGATAGTCATCTTTTGTCGCTGAAACATGCTTGCCGATTCAACGCCAGTGGTCCGTAAGTTACGCTGCTCGAGAGATGGCGCTATACGCAGTGTGACGAAGCCGGCAGCGTTAGGTGCCCTGCGGATGATCTTTCGGCCGAGACAACACTTGCATGAGGTTCAGTTCAAAACAGGTTCGTGTGCTGTAATGTGGCGTGGTGTGCTGAGGTGTGCCGTTTGGAACGCGCGCAATACCTACCGATTTTAAGATTGTGGCTGGTATCACCTCCAGCCAATCTGCTTTGCCGGTCATGCTTATATCAGCTCTCTCTTACTGGAGAGGCTTAATTTTTTTCGTTGTTTTTCTTTTCCCACTTTCTTTACAACATGTGGCCGAAATAACTGTTTCTGCAACGCTGCGTACCTTTCATGAGAGTAAGCGGTGGAGGGAGGGTGCTCGTCCCTTCCGCTCAGCGGTGCCATGAGCATGACGCTTGGGCGATAATATATGATCTGGTAAATGAGACGGAAAACAAACCCCACCGACAGAATTACCGTTTTGCGCTGGGTAGCAAAGCTAGATGCAGCAGAGTGCAACAACTGTCCAAGCTCCATGCGGCCATGTTAAGGTCTCCGACGCAACAAGCGTCCGACCAGAGCACCGGGCTGTTCATTCAGGTGAAGGCCACCGTGGCACCAATAAAAAAAGAACGACTCAGCGCGGAGACACACAGGACCAACTCCCTCTATGTAGTGCACCCTGCCGCCACTGAAGAAAAAAAAAAGGGGCAAAGGCCAAGTCCCGAACACCAACGTGTACACCGTGACTAACGAAGGCAAAGATACAGGGGTTTCTGAACCAAGCGCAGCCGCTGTTCCGACCTGTGAGCTCTCGTGAACCCTCTGTAGTGACCGTGGCCTCCACTGAATAACGTGCCCGTCGACTACAACATTTATCACCTAAGGCGGTCCAGTATTGCGCTTGCGCTGTTGAGAAACGAGACTTACACAACCCCGGCACCTGACCACGTCTTCAATGTTTTGGTGCCATCCGAGAATCTGCATAAATCGTGATTCTTTCTTCAAGCTTTCTGACCAGTTTCTCTTGTTGAAGGAGCCGGCTCTTTCAACCCTTTACTGCAACTTCGGCCTCCATCCAGAGCTCCCTGACCCGAGACCATGTGAGGTCGGCCGTCCTGAGGAAACCACTCACGACCGCTGACGCCAGCGCCACTTGTATAGCGCTCAGAGAAGGCCAGACATCGTCTCAATAGGCCTAACACAGGACCCACTAATGAGTATGTTAACAATGCTTAAAGACGCACGCCCCTGCCCGGTGGGGCACAAAATACCGAGCGCTTACTTATAGCGCCTTTATTGGCAGAAAAGGACAAAAACAAAAGAAAAACAAGAACAAAAAACTTGGAACTACATAGGGTCGTATTTCTCTTTTTTTTTTCGAAATAGCCTAAACCCCAATTCACGGCTTCGCATTACTTCCGGACTTCGATCACGTGATTGCACCCTTCGAGCTTGTCTATAGCTTGGAGTAGCTTTTTTAAATGCTTACTCCTTTGTCTTTGGAATGATCAACAGCCCGCTTTGCGGAAGCAAAGAAACGATAGCGCACCTTTTTTTGCGAGTGCCTTTAATTGAACCAGCAGAGCCCAGCGTCTAATGCACACTAGACCAGTTCGTTGAGCGCGCCTAATGACACGAAAGAAAACTCTTGGACACTCACGTACACTTTACACGGACATCAACACAGACCACTGTAAATGCGTTGTCGCGTTACCTGTTAGGCAACAGTTTGTGCGACAGATTGTGACTGTGGGACGTTGTAACGTTTAAATGGGGAACTCACATCGTATGACTATGTGGTACCTTGCCAAACTGTGCGATAGCACCCACACAGACAGCTTTATGTTGTTGATTTTTACTCTTTCTTACGTCATTTTTTGTACCCCTTTGTTCCTTACTTATTACAGGGCAGCGAACCAGAGACATCTTCTGGTAAACCTCTCCGTCCTTTCTTCGCTTTCACATTTTCCCTCTTTTTATATTGCACCACTCTGACATAAAGGCCATCTTGACGACAAATTTCGTATTTTGGTTGCCTCAGAACATCAACTTTCCAAGTGTATTAGAGGCATATAAATTAGAATTCGGATGAAAAAAAATCATAGTTCAGACGTGGTCTCACTTTCTCAACATGTCGCATAAGAAGGTCACAGAATTCTGTTTATTAATCTAGCGCTGCTGTAATAATATTGACGTGCTGTTAGAAGACGAAATTATCGTGAACGCTGTTTCATTTGCAAGTAATTATAACGCACTAGTAAAATCAAATAAAGAAACATGTCCGTATACCCTCTTTAATGGAATCTACAGAAGGGATAAAGTTTCTTCGTAAACATTTCTTGAATTACCAATTGAACGTTCGGTGTGATGCCTCTTCAATGATGCATCTCAATGATGCTACAACATTACGTCCATGCCTTTGCCATTCGAATAAGCTTAACGGCTGGACAATAACATCAGACTTATTGGTCATTTCATCTGAACCCGGCAAAGGGGGGCCGTGCCAACATGCCCGATTCATGGTTTTCTGAAACCGTGTCACATTATAATATGGCGTAGCAACTTTTTCTCTTGAATGTATTCAAATGCTCGTATTTCTCCTGCGTCTTCCTCTTTATAGGGTTTCCATTATTGCTGGACTTCGTTAAACATTTTTAACCAGCGGAAGCGAAGAAGGAAGGAACCGAATTCGTGCCACTAAGTTTTCTTTTTCCATCTTTCTGATTGAGCATGTTATATATGCACAATGACAATATTATGTTTTGTTCCCCTACCCACGTCCTTCTCTTGCGTAGTATCCCATTTAATTTAGTTTATTTCATCGCGTCAGCGCCAGTAGCGCGCGTCCTAGCATCTTGAGTTGTATTCGCTTACACATTCTTACTCTGTTATTGTTTTTTTGTGTGTGCGGAAGTAATATATCAACAGGCTTGGACACTGAAAGCTTTTGCCTTCTAAAAAACGGATTCCTACTGAAATTTCTATAAATAAAGTTGTTTTCGAGAACCGCCTTGTCACCATTGTACCCAAAGCCTTGCGGCAACGAATGTAAATGAGCTCAGTCCCACACGTTCATACGGTGAGTCACCAAAAAAGTGGGAGAGCGTGTTGGGATGCAGCTTCCTCACCCTCTACGCTATATTGGATACGCTAGATTGGAGGTTTGAATACCACAGACAGACCTGCCTCACTTTTTTTTTTAAAGAGCAAAGAGGAATGTACTCGACGAGAACCCGACCAGCGACCGACCGACCGGCCTACACTCGTAAACTCTCACATCCTTTGGGGTGCATCTTGCCAAACAACAATAATCGTCATCTGTCTTCCTTGGGTTTCCCTTCTTGAAAACGCAGCGCTCGCTACTTTCCAGTCGACAATGCTCTGTCGTGTTGATAACGCGCATGCCGTTCCTAACTTGGAAGTACCGGGCTCGCAGCGTTAAAGAAAGGAAACGCGGACAAGACAGATGGCGATTACCATTGTGTGACAAGATGCAGCCCAAAGGGTGTAATTTTGCTTGAGAGTGTAGGCGAAACAGAGGAATCGTAAGCAATGAAAGCTTTGTTTTAAAGCGAACAAAACAAGCAGAATGCATGATTTCGGAGCAATTATCTACGTTACTGTGATTAGCACTCAAGTGGTGGTGCATGTGCAATTTATTGATGAGAAATTCATTATTTGTAAAGGATTTAATACTTCGGCTCAGATTTTTTTCAAACATAGAATGTAAATTGCCTATTCGGGCACACACACAGCGACCAACGTTGTCTATCGGGTCAAAAAGCAGCCAGCAGCAAGTTGTGTATTCAAGCGCACGTACCACGTGATCGGTTCGGCAAGACTACAGCTTGCACATACCTAGTGGCCGAAAAGCGTAGGGCATGTAGGCTCGTAGCTGTAGACTCGTAAACTGAAAACCCTGAGCCCTAGCTCTGCCATGAGGCAGCACATGGCTGCACTTGTGTTCATGTTTTCTTTCGAAGGTCTGTGAACTGTATGTACACAGGACGAGCGTCAAGCAAATGAATCAACAGCTGCCTGTGAGCAAGGTTCCTGCACGTTTCCTGCTTGCACGTCAGCGTTCAGGAGTCTCTCTGTCATCGGAGCAGTGCCGTTTATACGCTCACAACAATGCGCGAAGTGTTTCCGCTGAAACTAGAAGCTCGAGGGAATATTAGGGGCTGCATCATTTCAGGCGCATAGATAATATACGACCATGCTGTTATACCCGTTCACTTGCAGGGTTTTACAATTATGCAATGCCGTTTGGTTTCCAAGAGCCAATGAAGGGGATAAAAGGCGACGATGCAAAGGAATATTTACCCGCTGCGATAGATTAGTGGCTATGACATCATGATATGATCTTCAAGGGGAGTATGGTAGCACGATTCAAAGACGGGACAAGAGAAGACACAAAGGGACACACACAGCGCTACTTCCAACACTGTTTATTGTCGAAAACCAGGTCGTACTACCGTACTCCCCTTGAAGATGCATTACCAACAACCCCACATTGCAACCCTCGTGATCATGCTATGAGCTCGAAGACGAGGGTTCAAACCCGGCTGCGGCGGCCACATACCGATGGGTGGCGGAATGCGAAAACACTCGTGCCATTGGGCGCACACTCAAAAGCCTAAAATGAATCTCGAGCCCCCACTACGGTGTGCCTGGTAAATTGTGGCTTTAGCCAACTGCGGCCACGTTTCGACGGGGGCGAAATTGCGAACAAAGCCATGCACGTCGTTGTAGGCGCACGATGAAGAAGCACTGGTGGTCAAAATTATTCTGGAGTCCCCCACTACAGCTTGACTCATAATCAAATCGTGGTTTTGGCCCGTTAATCCCAATAATTAATTTTATTATGCGGCATTCGCACGTAAAACCCCAGAATTTTATAATTTATGTTACCTACAAACAAAATGTTTTTGTTTGTCCAAGAAAATGCGGATTAAGAAGATTTGCCTGACTAACGTTTTATTATAGCCAGCCCTTTCAGCGGCCTCAATTTTGAAACTTAACCGCTGATGAAGAAGAAGACAAGCGAGAAGCACTGGAAGGGGTCAGACGCTCATCCGATGCCAATCATCAACCGACTGGAACGGCGTGCCCCGCCCAATCACCAGTTCATCGACGTTTGCTGATAAGCTAAACGCTAATATTCTTCATTGAACTCATGTGGACACTAATTAGAATAAACAACATTTAAACCTCACCCCTTAGAATATACGCCCAATGAGGGTACCTTAAAGAATAAAAGTGAAGACGCTAAAACAAATCAGACAAACATAAGGGTAATGAAGCAACCAGATCGAAGCAGGTACAAATTGGCTCACCCATTTTCTTCCTCGGCTAAACCGATCACGTGTCGACGCAATATCTCCCACTGCGCGCCGGCACAAATTCAAAACCGACACAGTTTTTATCGCACATTCCTCGCTGCCCGGTAAAGCAACACCGTCGCAACAGTGAGTGGCCCACTGTCAAAGGCACGCGCAAAGGAAGCGCAGAAATTCTTCATCAATCGACGTGTAGGGCATGGAAACATTGCACCGAGCGGCTCCGGAATCGCCGTCTTCTCGCGTTCGCAGATGTGTCGCGCGCTCCGGTTGTCGTCGTGGCCCTATCGTCGACGCCGAATGAACTTCCCGTCCTCGCATCCGTCGCAGCTGTGCGAGACCGAGCGAGCCAGCCTCTGGTTAGGTTTACGCGTTCGTGCATTTAACAGGCGAACCGCCTCGCACCTGGGAACTGCGGCCGGCAAAGGAGGGTAGGTATACGCGCGACGCAGACGGCTGTGTTCTCTACCGCGCCGGATCGGACACCTGTATTTTGCGCCGGTGTAGCGTAAGGACGCAACAAGCGCGATAAAACACGTGTCGCTCCAATTAGCCTCGCTGGGTTTCCCGCTTGTAGCGTGTCAATCCTGGCCGTGTATTTGAATGAATCGCCGATTATTTCCATCATCGCCGGGCTCTGCGCCAATGTGCTTACTTCCTGGCGTGTTCGTTCTATCTGGCTACTTCCAGTGATAGTCTTCATTTTTTGCGAGGAAAGAAGCGAGCGCTGGCGAAGGTGTTCACCTGCAGTTGGTCGAATTGAAACAAACGAGGAAATTTAGGGCAAATATATGCAGATCGAACAAACATGTTGCAATACGTGTGAGGAGAAGCTTTAGTGTAAAGGTTGATGTAGTGCTTTGAAGCAAACCGCGATGCGTGTCATTTAGTTTCATCCCATGCAACGTGTAATCTCACGGAATGTTTATCTACCGCAAAGGCCATAACTTTATTGTACGCATTTCTTATGCTTACACACAGCATCGTTCGCTAGATCTTTCGAAGTGTTAACTCCAAGCCAGGATGCATAGACTGACGCGCATGCGCAAAGACGTCACAAAGGCGAAGGCGACGTGTGATGTCTGTCGAGGGAAAAATGGTGGTAGGCGTTTGCACCGAAAAGTATGACACGCATCAAAGAACACTTGGGGATTCTATACCTCTTGTGCGACACTGGGACATCGCAGTGGAAGGTTACAGCATGCTCGCCGGTGAACAAACCCATGCAGAGTGCTGCATTGAACGGGGATCGGCGGTGAAGGCAACGTCCGAGTCGGGCGAAGGTATTCCCCGAACGCGATGGTCCCAAACCTGGTTGGCTTCTCGGATGTACTACAACTCGCGAAGATGCAGCAGACAAGGTGGTGCAGTCTGCGAGTTGCCGAGGTCCTGCCGGAACACCGAAGTCCTAAACCCTTCCTGGAGGCACACATGGGGGTGCTATGCAGGATGCGTTCCCGAGTTTCTGGCTCGTCTGAGTTTGCTTGACGGCCGTCAGTTAAAGGTTGCACTGAAAGCGCGAAAGCAGCAGACTTCCTGTACAGATAAAGCCACGTGCACCGATACGAGTGCACTCTGCGCACGACACTTCCGTGTTTCAACAACACAAGACTGGGCAATGTAACGCACCAGCGCCACTTACCGTTATCAACGCGATATCGCAATATCGTGGCCGTCTATTATCTACACACTCGGCATGAAGCCGCTTGCCACGGCTTTCTGGGACGCGTCACGAGCGTGTCTCTTCTTTGGGACATTACCTGTGTGTTCACCGTTCCCACGAAGTAAAAACACCAAATGCAATGAATTGCAAATTGATTGAAGGCACATTCAGAGCGCGTTTTGCCAATTTAGAAATGCTTATAAACACCATAAAAAGTGTCTAATAAAAATACATCCTAAAACATTTTTTGCGTAACTCACGTGTACAGGTAGCACTGGGTAGAACAATAAACATGCGAAAGGATACGCCGATGGTTTGACCACGCGCGTCCTTCTATTTCGACCACCCACGAGGTAAGGCCCAAGCGATGATAGCTCAAGAGTGAGCCTAGGTAAGCCAACGAAACTGTAGGCCTACCGAGGGTTCAATTTTATCTCTCGACACCATTATGTGATTGGCTTAAGGGTCTCGCCAGAGCTAGCGGAGATCCCTAAATTTGCCAATACCTGGGCCTTCCTGCATAGCGCCACTGGTCTGGTCTCTCTCCCCCATCTCGATCTGACGAGTGCACTACATGGAGACCGGTGCCAGCGACCTCAGGCGCGCAAGTAACACGAGGGGAAAATCGTCGCTTGAATGGTGCCGCCTCCGCTGACACTGGCGAATGGGTTCTTGAGCCCTCGAACGCAGTCTGATCGGAACACCGGACGCCGCTCACCAGGTGCTTCCGAGTCAACCGTGTGCAAGTTCTCACACGGCACTGCCGAGGGACGCAGCCGTTCCCAGAGGTGCTGCCGGCACCGTCGCGTTAATTACGTCATTTACGCCGGCAGTGGCCTTCTCCCAACGGCAGTGCCAGGAGCCGCATCAACGCGTATAGGAAAGCGCGCCCGCGTGTCGGGTTGCGCGCCCGATGAGCGCGAAGGAGGAGCAGCAGGCGGTAGCAGAGCGCTCCTCACCAGCAGTCAAAGGTGCAGCAGCCCGCACCAAGGACATGCTTCGGCACCAGGCCGGGACAGGAGAACTTACTGGCTGTGGAACGGATGCCGTTTGTCTAATCCAAGCCCAAATGTAGCGGTATAGGCTGCGCACAACAAACAATGCGGTCAGGGAGAGCTCAGCACAACTTCCACTCGCTCGATCACAAACTTGCAGTCAGCCGTGTTCGGCATGTAACACTCAGACTCGGCAAAATTGAATGGTTTAACAGGCTTTTGCTTCCGTTTAGATCATCTCAACTATCTGTTAGCGCAATAAAATAACCGCAACAGGCGATTCTCTGAGGTGAACATAACGGCTAACGTAAAGTTCGAAAAACCCAACAAGCCGCCGCTACACCTAGAGTCCGCAGCTTGCTAGAGTTCTGAGCACCATATCTGATGATCTACTTGAAAGCGAAGCGATTGGTCGTATCAGTTCCGTGCACGGATGAATTGTGACCTGGACTATTTTGGTACTGGGCAGTTTAAGAAATTCTTTCTCGAGCGAGCAATAGACGATTCCTAGCTACAATTCATCCACGAACAGAAGTTTGTTCTTGCGACAAAATTGAAGGTTAACGAAACAAGTTGTCAAAAGACGAAAGTTTGACGTAATAGTTCTGCGGAAACCCGCATGGTGGAGGGCAGTAATTATTAAAAGAAAAATGAGACTTCCACCTAACCATACCAAGTGCTATAAAGGAAACCCATACGGATTCCTAGAAAGGATTTCCTTGAAAGGATTTTCTCGAAACGGGTTTCCTTTCTAACAATTGCTATGATTAGGATGATGTGTCATTTTCCCTTTATTAACATACGAAGGGCACAATGGTGGTAAAAAGAACATTGTTTGATGAGAACGACGAGCAAATGTCTGTTGACCGGGTTTTGCAACCATCGTCCTCTAGCATCTTGGACTCTTTGCAGAAAGCTACACAAAACAGATTTCAGATTTCTTTAATGAGATTCCTGCTTCAAGTTCATGGTATCCCCCATGATGGTTCATTGTTTTTTTTTATATTACGTGTGGCGCATTGTTGTTTCTTAGACACTTGGGTATGCGGACTTTTACAGGCTAACCAAGAAAGAAAAAGGTGACAATTTTACGATATGCTTAAAAGGGATAAAGATTGATTAGGTCCTTCGTGGCTTTCAACGTCCGAATGCGACATGGGGTCTATGTGAAGGACGCCAAGATGGAGGATTCCAGATTATTTTATGAAATGGGATGACAGCTGGGATTCCTTAAGGTGCGCCTAAATCAAAGCGCGCCAGCAATATTCGATTCCACCGCCGTCCCGGCCACGGCCAGGATTCGAACCCCCGGCTTCGTACTCGGCAGTAGGACGCCTGATTCACTGCGCCATTGCGGCAGGAAAAAGTGACAAATGTTTAAAATAAACCTAACTATCGTACAACAGTGTTAAGAGGAACCATTAGGTCGGGGCAACTCCGAGGCGGCCTATTCAAATTCATGTAGGACGCAAAAACGCTTTTCCGAGATAACCCCTGGAACGATCTTAATGAAATTTGTTGCATTTGAGAAAAAGAGAGTTACATTCTGGTGACCCTAAAGAGGTGTAAGGTAGCGCGAATAAATGACGGGACAAAAGAAGACACACAGGGACACACAGTGTGTGTCCCTGTGTGTCTTTTTTGTCCCGTCTTTTAATCGCGCTACCGTACACCCCTTCAATATGCATTACCAACAAGCCCACATTGCGACCTTCGTGAATTTTATTTCTAGTAGCCGTTCGGAAACGGAATTTCGATTTAGGGCATGAATTTTGTTCAAAATTTTCAAAAATTGAAAACTTCGTACAGAATAGAAGCACGAAGTTTACAAACTAATAGCTCTCCGTCAAGAACAAGTATCGCGGTTCTTTAAACGGCATCCATTAGAATATTCAAAGCAGACAAATTCGATATGTCAATTTATATATTACGTGAATTTATTACGTTGTGTACAAGGGTTCTGCAAAAGCTGTATTTACGCCTTGGTAAATGTTTTGAGATTCACGTTTAACACAGTAATTTTGTCCGCTTCAGATGTACTGTGGCATGCAATTGACAGAATTGTGATATCACTTTTCATTGCTGAGTAACGGAGTCATAAACTTGATGGCTTAGTTTTCTGAAAATTTACGTTTTTTGCCAATTTTTAGTAAAAGAAGGGGAACCCCCATCAAAAATTCTAAACCAGCAGTCACTTGATTTTTTTTTAAATGCAACAAACTTCGTCAAGTTCGGTGCAGTGGTTGCCGATAAAAGCTAATTCTATTTTTACATGTATTTAGATAGGAGCTCCCGAGCTAAAGCTTCATCCTAAAGAATAGTTCACGTGGCAGAGCACAATGCTGACACCGCAGCAGAACAGCTGTGTTTACTGAAACCGTGATGGCAATCGCAGCTGGGCAACTGCTTTCCTGCTTCAAGCCTTCCCTGCCTTTCGGTTTCTCGTGTGAGAAAAGCGACAGTCGCGACGCGCGAGTGAGCAATCGATGCCGTATTTTCCGCCTTAGAACAACATGGGATTCGCCGCACCTGCAGCCTTTGTCAGGATAGAGCCACGCTCATGCCCACAGCTGAGCGCAAGCAACTCGTATGCATCCGCACGGCTCGAACGATCCGCAAAAGGAGGGTGTGACAAGGGCGGGTCGTTCTGAGAAGGAGGAGGATGAAAATAAGGAGAAAGAGAGCGACTCATTGAATGTGCGAGTGGATGCCCCCCTGTGCTCATATAATGATATAAAGAAACATAAACAACCATTATGAAAGGAGGCTCAAAATTAAAGACCGACAGAGAGAAAATAGAAACAACGTGCGCACTTAATGTTACGCAGCCCGGAAATACTCGGGAAATACAGTCCCACACCTTTCATTTTAAAAACTCGTTCAGCACCCGTCATCTTCATGGACGCATAAAAGTTTGACCAAAGGGTATTACCGACTGATATTATGAAGCTGCGTTATTTCCGAAGGTAATTAATGTGATGACGAATTTTCGTGTTTCGTATGCCTCTTTTTGTGTGTTCTTCGCTCGTCTTTTTGGCCAATTCTAACATATACCGCGTCCTGCGTAATTCCTTGATTGCGCTGTAGGTAGTTGTGAAAAGAAAAAAACTACATACAATTACACTGTAATATCATTGCTTTTTTTCGCTAAATTGGTGACTCTTCATGTTCGTTTCCATTTCCTTGTGACCTCCCTGAGTCCGCGATTTTCTGAGCTTGTTCATTTGATGCGCAAATTTCGTTTCGGTACTTGCCGTGTGCATGCCTGTGATCCCAGCGTTACTTTTCTCGCTGAACTTCTCGTGTTTATGTTATAACTGGCTCCGCGCCATGTCAAGGTAAATTAATAGCCACTCTTAGTCACAGGCCGTTATCTGAACGAGAAACATCGGTTTTCTATTTGGATATGAAGTAGGCTGGGCACAGCATACTTAGAGACCTGCCAGCGCACGCGTTTTTCACAAATGAAGAAGGGACTCCCGCTGGCTCTGTGTGCAATAGCTTTGACAAGGCGTAAGTTGAGGCAAAGAACTCCTCTGCATGACGACATGCTCCGCATGTTACCACTAAAACATACTGAGGCTTACAGTGGCAGCTACAAATGTTCGTTCTTAAGCTAACCAAGGTACAGATGCTTCGTTTTTTTTCTCCAACCTATATTGCAACTAGCTCTCTTCGAGGAAATATTTCTATGGGTAGACGTCACCTACTGATCTTGTCGTTGAAGCGCGAGTTTTCATTAGTATTTAATTATTTCATTGAATTAAGATTGCCTCGTCTTTATGCTTCATAGAGGGCTGCTTTCTTTTAGTTTGTTGAAATAGTGTTTTATTTGCTCGATTTATTTCCCAGTTTTTCGTAGATGCACTTCTAATGCAGGGCGAGAGGGCTGAGTTATTTTGAGACTTTGCTAACGACGTGGAACGTTATTATTAGTTTAATTGAACTCTATACGCGCATCTAACCGCAGTTTGTTTCTCTCTTTTTGCTGCTATTATCGGCATGGTTACGGAGCAGATAATCCAGTTTTACTTGTCATTTATCTGCGATCAGGGCTTTGAATTAATGGCTTCGAATTCTCCTTTACCATGGGGCCTCAAATAACCTGTTAAATTTGCCATTTGACCAGATTCAAGATGATAAACCGAATAGAATTTAAATTAGTCGTAGGTGTGCGCATGCTTAACACGATGAGCTCACCACACCATACGACACCGGTAAATAAAAGCACTAGAACATCTTCCTCAGCTAGTAGTGTATTATTCTATCGAGAATCACAGCTGAAGAAATATGCGGGCGAGGAGGGGGGGGGTAGGTCCCAAAGTCATTTTTTTTTCATTCGAAAGTGGCTCTGGCGATTACATGGTCATCTTCGCCAATAATATGTCCAGCATCACAATCGAGTCCATCTGCATGAGTGCTTTTCCGACTAAGGACCGAGGGCCTCGAAAATGTAAGAATTTTAATCTAATGCTATTTCTTATGGCAATTTGTCAGCGAGTAGTAAGAATGGCGGATAACGAGTTATGAAAAGAGAGGAAGAGAAGCACGCAAAATTGGTCTTTACATTAGGCCAGCCCATATCCCCTTGTTGGCGTCATGCCTCGTAAATTAAGGCACTGTGTGAACAACGTGATTTAAGCCCGCTAGCATGACTTCACCGCTTTGAGCTCTCAGCCCTATCGCAATCTCAGACAGTGATGCAGGCGTGACCCTCCAGTCTCGACCGATGCGTATGCCAACTACGAATGACAAAGCAGCTGAAAGATCTCGTCAGCGTAGCAGTAGCAGTGGATGAATTTATTTGCAGAAAGGTGGAGAAGTCGACCCGAACTTGAGCACTCCTATCAAATAATCTCATATCACACCTATGCCACATATACAATAATGCCGCTTGGTCATATTAGAACACATAAATGGAATATGTCTATTAGCTATAACTGGCTTCTCTGCACTAAGAAAGGAAGAAAAAAGGAAACGAAACAGGGATGGACGAAAGCCTCTGGAGTGGGTCATATTGAAAGACTAGCGCTTGGTTACTATGGCTCATTTGCCTTTTAATTAAACATAAATGCACAATCCTTTTACATTCTCCTCTAACCGGAATGCTGCTTCCGCGGCCCTTGTTCAATCCGACTGTATACACGTGCTGAACAGAAGACTGCCAACTACACTGCACACTGCAATCATTACTTTTGAACACACTCACTTCTTCCTAGTTCCATGTAGAACAATGATTCACAATATAGTGCACACTGTTTTCTAAAACCATCCGCCTGTCATGTCAAAAGCAATGCATTCTGAAAGCTGTGAGCTAGCTGGGCGCTTGTTATGCGCATCTTGTCGGCGGCCTGCTTCAGACGCCTACGCATCCTATCGTTGGCCTAGCTGCGAAACGCAATTGATGGATGTGAAGCCTTAATGATGTAAGCGAGCAGCTGCTCACCATCGTTAACAAGATTTCTTCGCACACGTAGCACGCAGATACTCCTCCGGGATTATCCACACAGAGTCAGGCTTTCTGCAAACCATGACAACGCTTAGGTTTATCACAGTTTCTCCTTCAACATGATCTCCAGGTCGTTCGTGCAAGGCGCCGAAAGCAGTAACTTCTGGATGAACCGTGTGAGGGGTTTAGTTCCTGGAACACTGCACGAAAACGCAACGAACACAGTATAGTACACACCGCCGGCGACCAACATGGCCAGAATGACCACGTACTGCACGTAGTCGACGGGTCGCAGCAGGGGTATCACGACCAGCGCGACAGAAACGAGGAACTTGACGACGGCCAAGGGCAACGGAACGGCGTAAGGTCTGTGGGCGTCCTTCATCGTGTAGCGGAGGCTGAGGAGACACAGGAGTACCACAATCTCCCACACATTTTCTAGAAACACAGATGCCTCGATCAGGTACGAAATGGAACCGATGAAAGTGAACGCCAAGGCCAGACTTCCACGGAGCATGATCGCGGCCACTGGTGTCGATGAGTGGACGGTGATGCAGGAGAAGACCGGGGCTAGGTGTCCCTGTCTGGACGCGGCTAGGATGACCCGGGCAGCGCTGAAGAAACCGGCACAAAGCGTGCCGAACGTGCTTATGGAAACGGCGACCGGTATGACGCCGGCGGCTTTGGCACCCCACGTGGACGCGGTGAAGGACACGGCGATGGCTTCGGAGGTGGCGAAGGTGTTCGGGTCCAGAACGACGAAGTAGGCGACGTTCGTCAGCACATAGATGGCGGTCACTGCTAGGATACCAATCAGGGTGGCTCTCAGAATGTTCTTGTTTGGCTCAGTCACCTCTTCAGCGATTAGGCATATTTGTTTCCTGGTAAAGAAAATTACAGGCTTTCAATTCATGGGCAACTAGGTGGCACTGAGTGGCAATTGAATGATGCCTTCGAGTCTATACATATACAGTTTCCACAAGGTTATTTGTAAAGTGCGTGACATAGCACATAGTGAAAACATATAGTAGCCTGGTACATGATGCATCCCATAGAGAACTGTTAATGATTGCCAAAATTTTCATCACAACTCTCGAGTGATAAATATATTCATTACTTCCGTCTACAACGTTGTAAGAAATACACGCTCTATAGAATATTGGCTGCCTCGCCACAGGGAACATTGCCTACAAGCAGAAAACAGCGCTAAACAACAGGACGAAGAGAGGGACACCGACCACAGCACTGACACTTGGTTGCTAGTTAGAGCTGTGGTGTGTGTCACTCTCTTCGTCCTGTTGTTGAGCGCGGCTTTCTGCTCGTAATTATGAACCAAGCAGCCCAAATGCGTACCACTGCCTACAAGTTTTCAAGCTTCCGCAAATGAGCGTTTCCTGACCCAAGAAGCTGTTCAGTCTGTCTTTGCTACGAAATGAAACTCAGCCTCATTGAGTGTGCTTTCGTTTTGGAAGCGTGACGCACGCAGTAGTATAACTTTCTAGAAAAGGAAAAAAAAACATCATACACTGTTGTATCTACACTGTTGTATCTACACTGTAAACATCATACACTGTTATATCAGTATCTGAGCCTGTTGGCTTATAAATATCACAACTTCCTTGATGGGAGAGCGCTTTCCGCGTCTCATCAGCAGCACTTCGAACATTAAGGAAATTCTCTTCTAAAGGATCAAGCGGCTTTACTAACATACGAGCATGCATGATGCTATATTCTCAGTACTGGAACACAACATTTGCTTTCTGTTCTGCCAAAGTTGGTGAATTACTCAACTGTGAGCGTTAATCGGATGAACCGCATGAATGCCCGGAATGCTATTTTCGGTCAGTATACAGGCTACTTCGAGCTTATTTAGGATGCCCCACAAAACTTCAACCAAACATTAAACATATACAAATGCCACGTAGCTAGAAAGAACCAAGGTAATGTTCCTTGCCATTGCTTGGAGATAATCAGATTATTTTTTCTTGCATTCGATTCAATTGACACAGTCTTAATTGAGTAATCAACTTCTGAAGTCTGATAATTAGTTGAAAAGTGTGAGTGATAAAATTGTAGAGCAACATGAAAACATACCGACACAACTTTCTATTCAATGTGCGCTAGATAGCAGTGTTTTTGCAAGCATGAAAGAAGCCCGAGAATGCACGAAGTATTGCCGCATGACTGACCGATCGAGGCACTTTGCATGCTTCGCTTTAAAAATGCGTCCAGTGGTTACGCTCACCATCCTCCGTAGGAGTAGAGTGCGCCGTAAAATGCAAGGACGAGTCGGCTTGCGGACTCAGGCTTGCTGAACAATGCTTTGTCTTGAAAATGGTTGTCTGAAATGAACACCACTCTGTACACGTCCAGCTTTCACCAGTAAGCTCAACGCACTGCTTGACATCATTGCAGAGACTGCACGTTACGGCATGCACAAGGCCAAGGCAGTTTGAGTTCTTCAGAAGCTCGACGCAGTCAGTGCTACAAATATCGCCTGAATGTTTATTGGACAACCCTTTATGGCCAATACAGCCTACTTATCTTTATGCAAATATTGTCTGACGGGAACTGGCTTGATGTCAAAAGAAAATGTTAGATAGTCCGTGGGAGACACAACATTACAGTTAACACGCAAATCGAACTGCGCCATATGTAAAATTTGCATTTGCGTAGAATCCCTATGTAGAATCAATTAATGCTTCTGATCAAGGCGACTGAGCTGATGTGAATTAAACATTCATAAAAGATTCACGCTAATGGTCCAACGTTGATTGTGCAAAGTGTGCGCCTGAATACAGAAAATTAGATTTCGCGGCTTTAATAATGTTCAGTCATTATTTATGAGAGGATTACGTATAGTTGATTTATTTGACAACTGTTTACCGACCTAAAATATGAAGGTTGTGCAAGTACGTCTCAGGCTACACCACGAGAGTGTTATTATTAATGCAAAAAAATGAAACAAGACAGAACAAATAAACGCACTTGAGCTTCTAGCATTACGTGATTGGAAGAGATAGAAGGTATGCGGTTACAGGATTTTATTAGTAATAGCCACTGAAGGCAGTTGCTGGTTTAACTTAATGATTGCTTACTCTAAAACTGCGTAAGCTGTCCTATGTCATAAAGATTACTAGGCTGGACACTGCACTATATATTAACACGAACCTCATTGCAGTGAATCTTCACGAAATTAATTTAAAGCCACGATAAAGCTATGAAAAATCACACTCCGCACAAGTACGCTCAACTGCGTTACGTACAACTCTGCCGGGCATTAGGGATACACTCGTGCTGTGAAGGACAAGTAAAAGGAGATACTGACAAGTAAGGAGATATACGGGAGATATAGTTGTATAGTACTAATGGAGAGAATAACGTTGCTGCCTACTACACCAACTTTACCATGATGTGGATTTGAATAAGATTTAGTAGTGAACTGACAGCGCCCTCCCCCCTCCCCCTCCCGGTAAAAGAAACGTAAAGAGAGATGTAAACGCAACATTGTGTCTACGTCCACTTTGCCAGTGTTGTGTGTATGGTGACATTGTTGGTCTGACAGTACCTTATTTACGTTGGTAGGTCGGAAATTTGCATTTAGGGGTAAAAGGAATGAAAAAATTGACAGCCACGCACGACACAATATAGGACATTTCAAACGCCCCAATTATATAACTTGATCGGGCATTGCGCCGTATAAAGTTATAAAGGGGCACACAGCGTTTACCTGCGAACCTCAATTACCATGTGCTGTACTACGTAAATGAGCAGAAAAATAGCTTCAACTTACGAGTAACTTTGAAAGCGAATACTGCTCCAGTAATGATTACTGATATCAAGATGAGGCACTTGATGCTAGAGAAGATGTCTTGAACTCTCGCAGAAGTCTTCACAGAGAAACAGTTCACGGCGGTTGCTAGAGCTGCGGAAGAGAGTAAAATACAGTTTAGCGCAAATATTTGAAAGTTGGTGTTTCAATACGAGAGCTGAAATTTAAAAGTGTTTTATTTAACCCTTTGCTCGCCATCTCTGAGAACCGGCTTTAGAATATTCGGATTCACTTACTGAGCTTTATACCCAATGACATGAAATTTTTGCTCACTGGCTTGCATCCTCTGAATAAGTTTTTATTTGATGTGCAATAACCTTTGTTAATACTCACGGGTCTGTTAAATGCTACTTCTTGTTATTTTGGCACGAAAATATTGAGTAATTGAGTTGTACATTGAGTTGCAAATGAGGGCGCAGCGGTGGCGTAGAGGTAGAACACCCGCCTTGCGTGCAAGAGGTCCGTGGTTCGAATCCCGGTGCCGGCAATTTTCCACCGGATTAAAAAAAAAATCCGCGTGTTGATAAAATTACATAAACAAGCCTGGAGTGTGGCCTGATCCCGGTGACCAGAACCGGTAACGCACTCCCTCACCAGAGCAGGATTGGCCACCCTGGTGCAGTACTTGGCCACAACCTCCTATATGAACAACACAATCAAACCCCGGCCCCTCAGTCTCCAGCAGCTGCGAAGCAACTGACCACGGCGGCGGTCAGACCTGCGACGCTGCAGAGGGTGCTAAGAATCACTGGCTCCGGACAGGCCGCCATTGGAATATGAACCTGGCAACGTTTAACGCTAGAACGTTATCTAGTGAGGCGAGTCTAGCAGTGCTATTGGAGGAATTAGAGGGCAGTAAATGGGATATAATAGGGCTCAGCGAAGTTAGGAGGCCAAAAGAAGCATATACAGTGCTAAAAAGCGGGCACGTCCTGTGCTACCGGGGCTTAGCAGAGAGAAGGGAACTAGGCGTCGGATTCCTGATTAATAAGAATATAGCTGGTAACATACATGAATTCTATAGCAATAATGAGCGGGTGGCAGGTCTTGTTGTGAAACTTAATAAGAGGTACAAAATCAAGATTGTACAGGTCTACGCCCCTACAACCAGTCATGATGACCAGGAAGTCGAAAGCTTCTATGAAGACGTGGAATCGGCGATGGGTAGAGTGAAAACTAAATACACTATGCTAATGGGTGACTTTAATGCCAAGGTAGGCAAAAAGGAGGCTGGAGACAAGGCAGTGGGGGAATATGGCATAGGCACTAGGAATATCAGGGAGGAGTTATTGGTAGAGTTTGCGGAACAGAATAATATGAGGATAATGAATACCTTCTTCCGAAAACGGGATAGCCGAAAGTGGACGTGGAGGGGCCCGAACGGCGAGACTAGAAATGAAATAGACTTCATACTCTGCGCTAACCCTGGCATCATACAAGATGTGGACGTGCTCGGCAAGGTGCGCTGCAGTGACCACAGGATGGTAAGAACTCGAATTAGCCTAGACCTGAGAAGGGAACGGAAGAAACTGGTACATAAGAAGCCGATCAATGAGTTAGCGGTAAGAGGGAAAATAGAGCAATTCCAGATCAAGCTACAGAACAGGTATTCGGCTTTAACTCAGGAAGAAGACCTTAGTGTTGAAGCAATGAACGACACTCTTGTGGGCATCATTAAGGAGTGTGCAATGGAAGTCGGTGGCAACGCCGTTAGGCAGGATACCAGTAAACTATCGCAGGAGACGAAAGATCTGATCAAGAAACACCAATGTATGAAAGCCTCTAACCCTACAGCTAGAATAGAACTGGCAGAACTTTCGAAGTTAATCAACAAGCGTAAGACAGCTGACATAAGGAAGTATAATATGG
Source organism: Dermacentor albipictus (assembly GCF_038994185.2). Lineage (NCBI taxonomy): Eukaryota > Metazoa > Arthropoda > Arachnida > Ixodida > Ixodidae > Dermacentor > Dermacentor albipictus. Next base: position 47,767,251 of record NC_091830.1, read on the forward strand.
ATAGAATTGAACATGCTCTCAGGAATGGAGGAAGCCTATAAACAGTGAAGAAGAAACTAGGAATTGGCAAGAATCAGATGTATGCGTTAAGAGACAAAGCCGGCAATATCATTACTAACATGGATGAGATAGTACAAGTGGCTGAGGAGTTCTATAGAGATTTGTCCAGTACCAGTGCCACCCCCGATGATAATGGAAGAGAAAGTAGTCTAGAGGAATTCGAAATCCCACAGGTAACGCCGGAAGAAGTAAAGAAAGCCTTGGGAGATATGCAAAGGGGTAAGGCAGCTGGGGAGGATCAGGTAACGGCAGATTTGTTGAAGGATGGTGGGCAGATTGTTCTAGAGAAACTGGCCACCCTGTATACGCAATGCCTCATAACGTCGAGCGTACCGGAATCTTGGAAAAACGCTAACATAATCCTAACCCATAAGAAAGGGGACGCCAAAGACTTGAAAAATTATAGACCAATCAGCTTACTGTCCGTTGCCTACAAACTATTTACTAAGGTAATCGCAAATAGAATCAGGAACACCTTAGACTTCTGTCAAGCAAAGGACCAGGCAGGATTCCGTAAAGGCTACTCAACAATAGATCATATTCACACTATAAATCAGGTGATAGAGAAATGTGCGGAATATAACCAACCCTTATATATAGCTTTCATTGATTACGAGAAAGCATTTGATTCTGTCGAAACCTCATCAGTCATGGAGGCATTACGGAATCAGGGTGTAGACAAGTCATATGTAAAAATACTGAAAAATATCTATAGCGGCTCCACAGCCACCATAGTCCTCCATAAAGAAAGCAACAAAATCCCTATAAAGAAAGGCGTCAGGCAGGGAGATACGATCTCTCCAATGCTATTCACAGCGTGTTTACAGGAGGTATTCAGAGACCTGGATTGGGAAGAAATGGGAATAAAAGTTAATGGAGAATACCTTAGTAACTTGCGATTCGCTGATGATATTGCCTTGCTTAGTAACTCAGGGGACCAACTGCAATGCATGCTCACTGACCTGGAGAGGCAAAGTAGAAGAGTGGGTCTAAAAATTAATCTGCAGAAAACTAAAGTAATGTTTAACAGTCTCGGAAGAGAACAGCAGTTTACAATAGGCAGCGAGGCACTGGAAGTCGTAAGGGAATACATCTACTTAAAGCAGGTAGTGACTGCAGATCCGGATCATGAGACAGAAATAATCAGAAGAAGAATAAGAATGGGCTGGGGTGCGTTTGGCAGGCATTCTCAGATCATGAACAGCAGGTTGCCATTATCCCTCAAGAGAAAAGTGTATAATAGCTGTGTCTTACCAGTACTCACCTACGGGGCAGAAGCCTGGAGGCTTACGAAAAGGGTTCTACTCAAATTGAGGACGACGTAACGAGCTATGGAAAGAAGAATGATAGGTGTAACGTTAAGGGATAAGAAAAGAGCAGATTGGGTGAGGGAAAAACGCGAGTTAATGAAATCTTAGTTGAAATCAAGAAAAAGAAATGGGCATGGGCAGGACATGTAATGAGGAGGGAAGATAACCGATGGTCATTAAGGGTTACGGACTGCATTCCAAGGGAAGGGAAGCGTAGCAGGGGACGGCAGAAAGTTAGGTGGGCGGCTGAGATTAAGAAGTTTGCAGGGACGGCATGGCCACAATTAGTACATGACCAGGGTTGTTGGTAAAATATGGGAGAGGCCTTTGCCCTGCAGTGGGCGTAACGAGGCTGATGATGATGATGATGATGATGAGTTGTACAGTGCGATGCTGCTACATGTTACGTGATTTATTGCGGTTGTGTAATGTTACATGTTACGGTTGTGTAACGGTTGTGTGAAAGTAAGCTGACGGTAAACGGTGTCAACCGGAGGTCACTGGGAAAGGCCTTCGTCCAGAAGAGGATGTAATCGTGGCTGGTGACGATCATTCTCAGTGATAATATGATCAATACAGAGATGACGATGAAAATGACCACGATGACGACACCGAGGGATAGAAAGCGTGTCGCGCGTATTCGAATTCTCTTACAGCACAACACCGCGTGCCGCACTGGTACGACTCACTAGTGAAGCCCAGCGCCACGAGCACGGTCGTCTCGTAGGGCGCTTGGCAGGTTGGGTAGATGACGCTGAGCGCGTAGCTGGAGAAGGTCAGCCCCTGCAACGCCGCGCTCATCGGGTCCAACACCAGAGAGAAGCACCACATCTGGAGGAAAGGCAGCACGTCGCCGAAACGACCGAGGCCCTTGGTGGCAGCCGTCAGGTACGCGTAGTCTCCCCCCGACGTCGGCAGCAGCATCGCCAGCTCGGCGTAGCACAGCCCGCCTGCCGGAGGTGCAGACGCCAAGTCACGTGATCCGCGTTTGGCGTGTAAAAGTTCAAGTTCAGGCATTGGTCTGCGAAGGGTGTCATTCAGACAGGGCGCGTTTTTTTTTCCTCGCAGAAAAAAAAAAAAAACGTCGCAAAGCGCTTGAAGTTGTCTGATCACGCTAATTAACCGGGGGGTTTGTTAAAAAACGATGAATGTATGCCGAGCAGTGAACCAAAATTTCTAACGTGGCATGGCTGCAGAATGGACGGCCGATATTTCAGCGGCTTCCTCAACGAAGTAAACATGACAACGTGGTGGCTTTTAAAACGAATCTTCAGCTCGGGGCTAATTCCAATGACTTGTTGAAATATCTCTGAAACGCAATTAGGTTCTGAGTTTAGGCGTAGCAAATGATTTTTTTAAGGACAGAAAGCTGAATTATACGAACTCTCGCAATCACAGCATTGGCATAGAGCGTGCTATTGCTGACATGAATTGCCGAAAATCAGTAAGATAAAAAAAAAACTGCAGAACATCTTCTGCAACACCACAACCTGGCACCAAAAATAGACACGATGCTGTAAATTGTATCTGTCACATTGCTGAAAGGCGAGAGACACGATATGTGATTGCACAGAATGCATGAAATGATGATATTGTTGGCGAGACTTCTGCAAGAGTCCCTTCCCAAATTAGTTGCGGTGTATATATAGCTGCGTGAAACATAACAATTTTGACCACCTTAAATAACTGTAAATGTAGGATAAAAGTTAAGGTATTCACGTATATTGCTCAGCTACATAGCTCCACAAATAATGCTTTAACTTTGGAAATAATAATATCTTTGGCAATCTTCTGAAAAAATTTGACGTCCTAGAGAATATACCAAAATTTCAGGAGTTACTATAAATATATGGAAACGACTCATAAAATTTGGTTCAGTGGATGCCGAAAAAAATTTCATTGTTTCTTTATCTTGAGAGGTCAGTTTTTCAGGTGAAGCTCCTAAGTAACGTAGAACTTTTGAAAACCCTGCCGCCATCACAGTATATACAAAAATAACTCTGGTCTTTCTGCCGTCATACGACTATCTCTTGCGTAATTTAACGTTAAAGACAAACCAAATTTATTCGAATAGTCTACAAAAATCGATTGTTTAACTTTACGAATCAAATGGCATAAGAATGCTGTGAAGTCCCTTTGAGATAGGTATTGGGCTCACAGTAAAAATGCAAAAAAAAGAAACTATCTGTCTTTGCCGAAGAACAAACTCACCTATGATGCTTAAGATTCCACATACAATCCACACTAGCAGGTCTACCCCAATGGAGCCGGAGTTTCTGAATACGGAGCTAGGTGTAACAAAAATCCCCGAACCTGCAAAAAAAGGAGAAAGGAAAGAAAAAAAGGGAAATAATGCATTTGCGTAACAGAATAAAATAAGCATTTAAAGCATTACAAGTGACAATCCTAAAGGCTTTCCTTGGTAAAGTTTGCCTCTATTTGAGACAAATGTACGATGAGTTACATAAATTTTAGAAATCCATATTTATGGTGTGCTCCCCGCCCTCGCACACGTATCGAAAGTACTGCAGGAAAACCGAGATGGTTCAGATCATCACCCCATGGCAAATCTTATGTCATAACGACATTTACCGGTGCCACAGCCATCATAGAAGTCAATAGTATTGTCATTTTCTTCTCTGCCATGATATTTCCTATCTAAAGCATCTTTTGTGGCGTATTTAGACTCCAAATTCCTACCTGGACAACCGGTGTCTGTTTGCATCATGCACGGGTAGGTTTCTGTTTTCGCGTAGCGAAAGTTTTATAAGTGATGAAGGTTGCACACCATTGACTCATCTTAAAGCAAGTTAGATATTCGTGCGTAGTGACGCTGGCAAGCATTGCTTCATTTCTAGCAATGAGTAAATGATATCGCTTGCTTCAGTAACGCTTGCGCAACCTATACCAAACGATATGCCGGATATTAATAAACGACAAAGAAACAATAGGGCATGGCGATACAAAAGAAAACGGCATTGCATGAAATACTGCATATACGTAACAATACGCAATACGGCGAAACATTCACAGTATTCGTAGTCTCGTCCCGTTTTAACGAAGAGCGTAGTTGTATGTTTTTTTTTCTAAACAGCGACTTGAATTATAAGGATAGCATCACGAAATGGATGTAGCGCCAACGTGAAGGTAACTCACCGATTATACTTCCAATAATAAGGGCGACTGCACTTCCCAGTCCAACTTGTCGCTTGAGGGCCGCTTTGTCGGCAGGCACCGCGGATGACGTTTCTTGAGGGGAAGCAGGTGTGTGGTCCTTGGCCTTATCCTCGGCTGGCGATGTGCAGGGTGGCTTCGGCGCCTTGTCTTGTTGGACATTGCTCACTGCAGACCCTACGCTCCGGTAGGACCAACCGGTGTGCGGGAACATTACTCGCAGTGCACCAAAGGCGGGTGAGGAAATTGCCTCGGCGGTTAAGACAATACAGGGAACGCCAGTCTGTTTCGATGAGATTTCCCAGACGGTTATCACGAAGGCGATGATGCTAGTCAGGGGATTCCTTGTCAAGGCACGTCGGTCGGAAATGAAGCTACAGATGTGTCATCCTCTCAACAATATGTAAAGCGGTACGGTGCAATACGGGCTAGTGATATTTCAGTGGGGAGTCCTACTGCTCCGCTGAAGTGGTACGGAGATAACCTCGGTAACCTAACCTATGTCGCGGAGAACTAAAATGTAAACGAAGAACTAATGTACCAGTGAGGCACAACAACATGAACTGGCTCGCAACTAGCTTATATGTATTTAGAGTAGCGACAACATAAATGCAGGAAGCCATGCATGCTACAGCGAGCTGCAAGGAAACAACCGAAGTAGAACACATAACCAGCGTATGCTTCGTTGTCGGCTGCTAGGGTTATGAACCCAGCTGTGACAAAAGAAATGTCGGTTTGCTATATGGGACATGGGATCATTGTTCTTTTGGCGTGCTTGTATATATAGACCGTATATTTTTACCTTTTTAAAGGTAAAATATATTCGTTTTAATAAATAAGTAAGGTATTCGCGTTATTTACAATGGATGAAAAAATATGATTAGGTGTTTTTGCAGCCAATGAAGTTTTGTGCACGTTCAGTGTAACATCGAGTGAACTGTTTCGTTTGGCCAGTGTAATGTTTTCAGATGCCGTTAGAAGCTAATATTTTTTTGCCCTGTCTCGTGTTTTTGTAGATATTTCTGTCAAATTTTTACAGAGGTATCCAATTCAGAACACTTAGAGGTAAATGTGTATCTCGCGGCCATTGAGGGCCTCGATTCTTCGTAGTTATGCGGTTTTCACGCTCGGAAAAACACTTTTGTGTAGCACGTGTTGAGCAACAGAAAGCTGTATCGGGAGTTTTTCATGTCGCTCTACAATTTTCTCATTGACACTTCCAATGTAATTATAATGTTTGAGAAGTTGAATAATTAATGAATACTAATCATCTAACTAGGCGGAATGAAAAATATAAGTTTGATTATCTCCAAGCTAGGGCCAAGAACATTACCTGTGTTCTGTCCAGCAATGTGGCATCTTAATATTTTTTAACTCTGGCTAAAGCTAGCTGGGACACCCTGCATATGCAGGACGTGGAAACGCTTAGCTGCGATACTAATGATGGCTAGAGGCCATCATGAACGCACGTTTCCTGCGAGATATGAGTCTTATGCTCCCTAATTAAGCTATCTGAACTGCCGCTGCTGTCTTAAGGTAAGTTTGAGCGAGGTTGGTTTCAGCGCCACTTGCCTATCGGGGAGCTACTTTTTGGAAGTACTTTCGGAAAGTTTCGGAAGTTCTTCGACATCACATAGGCTGGAGTCGGTGTGTGCATATTGAACTTTTATTTGGGGTTTTACTAGCTGATGTGTTCAATTCCTTAAAAAGCCTGAATGAGTGAGAACCACGCCAGGTGAACCTACCTCTGTCGGATTCTGATGTATGAATACGAGTGAGCCATAATGAGTGGAATTTACTTCAACTGACGCATGTCTGAGCATAGATCTTTAGCGGGTTTGAGTCAGAGTGAGCCCAGCTCAGTAGAATTGTAATTAGTCTGAGTCCACGTGCAAGCCGAGCAAAAACAAAACATAACATCCCAGTGAGAATGACCGAGTTCATTTTACTTTGCCGATATATGGTACTGGCAACGCCGTTAAAAAAATGGCATGGTCAATTTCCCCGTTTCATCCAGCTTATATCAACTAGTAAGCTGATCTTCCCTTGTCAAGATGTCAAGGACACTCGAGAAAAAGTGGCATATCGCGCTTATATTGGTTGCCAAGTTGCATGTGAAGCGAGAAAGCTGGAGGGTGCAGTTATCAATTTCTCTTGCATACCGTGTCAAGGGCTACGCTGTTTAAGATTCAGGTCACTGGAAGCTTGCCCAAGTGTCTTTCGCAAATGCTTGGATAATGCTTATCTTTGCCGTCGGCTGTGCACAAGGCATAATGCGTAAACAACGTATCAGCCCGAAACTTGGCATTCGATGCCAATTGTGAAGTTGTAGCTTTTAGTTTCTGTCTGCTGGCCTGACGTTCCGCAAGAAAGAGACAATACTGCTTTGGGACGCGTCAACGATATGCGAATGAGAGAGGCCTTAGCCCGGAACTATAGTTTGTCGGTTATGGGACTCGTCTGACACAGCAAAGAGAGGTCTCATTATCATTCCATGCGAGAGAGAAGGAAAAAGAAAACTGTTACTCGGTGTCGGCATCCTTTTGGGGACTGCTTGATTACTTTGTCCAAGCTGTAAATGGTCTCTAAATATCGGCTCGAAGAGATCTCATACTCTCTTTACATGTAAACCATAGATCGTCTATGTTTCTTAAACCTACCGCGGTCTTGTATTTCAGAGTTATTTCTTTTATCTGCTTTTTTGTGCCAATATTGTTGTTTTCATGGACAACTGGCTCAACTTGATTTCGTGATTCTTTTCGTTTACTTGCGCTGAATATGCTGATTTTAGTGTATCTATATTTTGCGTTTGCTTTTCTTGAACTTAGGTTGTTTTGTTATAAATCTACTGCAGCTGTTTTTATGAGTTGTGTACAATCGTTGAACCTGCAGCACTTGTGGCTTGGCCATACACACGCCAGTTTGTGAGCAGTGCTTAATTTCCAAAATGGTCTGAGATGACGTCGTGCTGTCACCTTCCGTCGATTTAACAACTTATCCTTTGTTGAAAATTCCCAACATCTTTCCACAAATAAATGTTTATCAGCTGGCCACTCTCCAAGCTCCACCACACTCCACAAAGATAGGCGATGGGCAAAAACGAACCACACGCGGGAATGTTACACAATGCATTCGCAACGCCGGCAGCTACCAGGAAAAAGCCGGACCCTTACACGTTCATTACGCTGGGATTGCGCATCAAAGGCAATGATCAGGAAAACGCATTGCTGTTTATACTTGTGTATGAGGTCTTTGCTACGTTCAGGCAAGGCTCAAAATCTTGCAGCGCTAGCGGACTGGTTGTCAAAGCTAAATGGATCACATACACAGTGGCATCAAATAGATGAGGCTGCTCGTCAGTTCAGCTGGCCGTCTTTTATTCGGCCACCTGCCCTTCATATCTGACACTGCAATATAATCCCACTCTCTGTATACAGGTGCTTCGAGTAAGTCTCTGCTGCTCACTTGTATAAGCACTCAGCATATAGGCCTGCTTTTAGTACTTTCCATCTGATTTATATTTTAACGCTACACGGATTACTAAGGAATAATCAAGTAATTTTCAAACGAAGAAAAAGAACTATGTCATGGATCTTGGACTCTCAATTTCTGTTTACGTGGACATAACCCGGGTCCAAATACGTTATTCGCACATAAAGGACAAGCGCAACCAACCTTAAAGACAGGGTACCTAGCGGCAACTTGCCATTACAGCTATACACTGTTAATGATGGCATATCTGTACTTAGTGGGTAGAACGCAGCAATATTGCAAAGCACAACAGAGGTAAAGGTCTTCCTATATCACAGGTAAATGCAACTAAGTGTAAAGAGTGCACGTATAAATGAACCAAGACCATAACATGTTTTTGTCTGTAGAGCACATTAATATTAATTTCCGACATTAGAAAGCATATTTCTTCACGAGGAGATCGACTAAGAAACGAATAATATTATCTTACTTCCACTGCAGTAAGTATAATATATATATATATATATTAATTTTCTAACCAGTGACTTTGTCTTGCCTTCTGTTCATAACAAACAGAAAACACAGATGTCCAACGGTAAAAGAAGAAGAAACTTTACTACTAAAGCTGAAGGACGTTAACTGCTGATAAAACAAGAAGAAATGACAAGCGTAATGATAATAAAGTGCGATAACTTACTGATACGCAACTGCCCTTGTTTTAGTAGGAATAACAAAGAAGAAATAAAGAAAGGGAAAAAGAGACAGGAAGAAACACAGAAAGCTGTAAGTTACAATGTTTCGCCAAGTTTGCCTAAAGTGCCTGGCTTTATTCCTACTCAACACAAATGGGCACAATGTATTGTTTGTACAACAAATCACGCCGGGAAGCTTGGATATATAGCAATACTAGAATATGGAAGCTCACGCGGTAAAAAGAAAATGTGAATCTATGTTGCCAGGGAAGTTCAGACTAAACATTTTCCGTGGTTGCGTCAGTATTCAGATAAAGTGTGGAACACAGATCTAAATTGCCGTAACCATGCGATAAACTGTAGCGGGAAGCAAAGCCATCACGTTGTTTTCGTCATTGGAGCACAGTCAATACGAGGCCACTACCAGATATATAATAACTATAAGCGCTCGACAGTTTGCTACAACAAGCGCATAAAGTGTGCAGTAAGTATTCACTCACCCATCCTGCCTCTCCAGAAACACTGAGTGAGTATCACTTGCGCAAGTTCATGCTTAGCTGCACACCTTTCTTGGCTTGCCTCACTTAACGCATCGAAGATCGCGTAGCACAAGTGCTTGCCCTTGACTCATTGCTCCAAGCAATCTGCAACAGAAAAAAAAAAGCCGAGAACTTATGAATGTAGTTCCAGACATGAAGACATTGTGTCCAATACAGAAGCTTGAAACTTACCTTCGTCGACTCACCCGGCCGGTGTTGTCTTGATGTAGACTTATGAATTTTTTTGTTAACATTTATTTTTTGCAAGGCGTTGTGCTATTAGAGCATTTTAGAGAGGTTAGCATGCGCACTGCTAAGCGTTTACAGCTGTTATGGCTTGCTTGTGAGCTCAATCGCTGTCTGCGGCTCTGCTTGGCTTTGAGCATGGTTCAGGCTGCGTGATAAGCCGGTTCAGTGGCGGTGGCTTGAGTGGGCGAGGGTGGTGTGCGGAGCCACGCCGATTGCGTAAACAGAAACAGACGCGATTAACGGGCGCCAACAGAGTACCAATGCTTCATTGTTTTGAGCAAACGAAGCAGGTTACGGGAGCAACTGGAGGCTGCATTGTCTCTTAGGCTTATGCAACCTTTTCCAACTGGCCCATCTTGTTGTTGACACAAACGCACCCGCACTTTCCTTCGCTTTGGCCCCGCTAAAGGCGAACTCAAGGACACTCGCCAACACATAGTAAGACACACAGAAACAGACAAACGCGCTCACCCTCATGATTCTTTAAGCTTTTTCTGTATTGTCACCTCGTCGATAATTGAGGCCGCGGCTTCATGATCATCGAAATGTGGTAATACATTGAAAGGGCTAGCAATTTGGAACATGGCAGATGCTACAAAGGAGTCTTTGTTTATTTTTCTCTCGCAGATTGACGACACAAGCTTGCGTGCATGCTGACGGATGGCGTAGCTTCTTTTGTTATGTTTTAGTGGAGCTTCAGGCATCAAAAACTGCTACGCGTCCGGCCTTGTCCTGTTAAGGCAGCTGGAACGATTACCCTATTCAAGCCGCGTAATGATCCTGTACAGCAGTGGGAAAGCCGGATGAAGGAATCCAAACGTAGAAAAAGATGGGCTGCTACTCTTCACGGACGATTGGGGACGCAGTGCTGAGCGTAGATGATAAACGCCGAGATACAAATCAGTGAGCAGATGAGGGATAAAATTATCGCTGCGATTGGTCAAAAACATTTTGTGTTTTCACGCGTGACACTTGTTGACAGTTTTATTTCAATGAACATATTGTCAGACGAAGCATATGTAATGATTCTTAAATCGTTGAAGAATGGACAACTTAGCTTTTTTTGTGGAGAAGGAGAGGTGGAGAAAGGCGGAGGGGGCTTTGTGATGTGAATAGTTAAGTGTCACTGTTACACACTGCATCCAATTGAAATTAACATATAGGGGACATCGATGCTTGATACAAATTACAGCTATGAACTTGGAGGCCTGGCGGTATTTGTATAAACGATAGAAAATTCTCGTAAATCACGCACCAAAGAGTGTTACATTTGCCAGGTTCTGGCTCGCTAAACTCCTTTCTTGCACTGCGTTCAAGTTCGATATATCTTCGGCGAAACTAATTAGGTGCGCGCATAAAAAGCACGGGCTTTCTTTACGAAGACGTATGAACAAAGGTGGTTTAAGGTGCCCAGTGACCGCAATTGCTGATGATGAACGACTCCAAATACAATGTAAGTGAATGCGCAGAGCTCAGATCCACCTTATCGACATTATGCATGTCAACAAAGCGTTTGTTTTCTCGCAGTATTGTCATAAGAAGGCTTTTGGAATCATACGTATGTTGATATAAAATATCGATTCCTATATCACAGGCCTAATTCGTTCCCAATAAATGGTTACGCGGTCACCATTGAGCTCCACGATAAATTTTGGAAATGTATTCAGAACGCGCACACGGAAACTTGTCATTACAAACAGCTAGATTTCATACGATGAAATGAAGCAAGCATGGGAAATTGGCCTGACCGAAAGCAATAACCCGTTATTGTGACATCGGTAATTATGATCAAAAAGACTGAAATATAATATGTGCACGCTAAATGCACTAAAAGTCCAGAGGCCCAAAGAATGGCTATAGCTGATCTTTTCCAATCTGCCTTGAGGCTATATCCGAACACAAGAGCTTCGAACACAAGTACCTGCCGAAAGAAATAAGGGTTAATGTTGAGCGAAGTCCCTCTAAAGCTCTCGGCGAGTAGAACACGTGTTGCTTCCGCTTATTATTCTTAGTTTATACGAGCTTACACATCGAAGGCTTCCGTCGCTCTGTTCTGCCTTCTCCTTCATTCTCGTATGTCGCAATGCAATAATGACTCGATAAAGAGAACTTTCGTGCATCCACACAGTGGTCCCAAAGAACCCGTCTACTCGGACGTAGTTGTGCGCCTTGATCTGCAAGATCTTTCCATTGTGTCTAACGGCTCGGCATCGTTTGTGTGCTCGTCGAGGCCGATTCGCATATCAACCATTATCGAAATGGTTCGATTTGAAAACAAAGAGGCTTCCGCAATGCTTCCCGAAGGTGGAGCCATGAATGGAACGACGAAAACAAATAATGCCGGTTTCTGCTGAGTAGAACACTGATGCAAGTTTCACGAAACCCAACTAAGTGCCCGCATGCCAATAAGTTAGTTTCGGCTCTATCACCTTTTACGAGCTATGGGCCTCACTCATAACAAGCCAACGCTCCCCTCCACTTCGCTGACAATTCTGAATCTACGCAGCATGCAAATGAGAAGATACGGATAAGTTGCGCTTAAAAGTACACTAATCAACGTTCAGTCGAACCAGTTCGCCCGCCCACTCGGCGAATTCCGTTAAAAATAAGATGCCCAATGGCCACTTACCATCATTCCGGGCGATGCACGATTGACAAGCCTGCAGCTGGTCGTGGAATGTCGGTCACTTCCTATCGTGTAGCTGTGCATTTCATGGTGGCTTACACTCGCATTGCCGGCGGCATAGAAAAAATGCTTCAGGGCCCGGAAAGGGAACGCGGAGGGAGTGAGGCGGAGGCGTGCAAAGAGACGCGTGCGCAAACAGGTTTGGAGAAAGCGAATACTTCGAAATGTCTGCCGAGGGAAAAAAAAAAGTCCTGGCACGCGGCGGTCATTTGCTGTTTGTACATTTCCTAGCTTTTCCTTTTATCTCGTGCTTCCCTCGCACCGACCTGCGCTTCTGTTGGCCTCGGCGAGCAGTTCGCGCGAGCGCGTAATGCAAATGACTTGTTGCTGCCGGCGCGCAGCAGAAGCGCGGAGGTCTTTCCGAACCGTCCCTTTACACTTTGCTTAACTTTTTTTTTAGTTCGTGCACTGACCTTCGTGCTGGATTTCGCCTTACGACAGCCACGGTCTTTTACGCGTGCGTACAGGGAATCGCCGTCTGAAAAGCCGTGACCGTCGCGCCAAACTTATTCAATTCACTCGGGTGTTCCTGCGACGCTGTCGCCTTCCTTTAACCGAACGACGGGCTTGTTACACCTATCGATCCCATGCTTTGCTTTTGTCAGCGTCACTTCAAGGCGGCAGCCATACTGTTTTCCCTTTTCAAGAATCACCAATTAAGGCAGTTTGACAGAAAAAGAAAGAGGCGCACTCAATCCACTGTGACCGCAGGAGTTACGCAATAGAATTTCTGGGAGAGCACGCGAATGAGCATCTCGTTCGTTCACTGCTTTTCAGATATTCCTAATTTTACAAGGATAATTTTCATGCGATTCCTTGTCATTTGTTGCAGTGAGTCGAGTATCCCGTCGATTTTGGGGATGCATCTTCGTGTGAGCCAATGAGAAACTGCAAAACGATTTAAAAAGAAAGTGAAAGGAGGCTTTACGAAATACGACATACTGGTGCCAAGTTTGAAAGTGCTGGAAGGTTCCTCTTTGTGCACGTAATCCTTAGACTCTATGTGCGTTTAATTGCGCATTGACTTACTTTTATGCAATTTAAGTAGGGAAGATTACGTAACATATTCACCCCTGATATGGTGTCAGATTAACGCAGTTGTCAGGTTAAACTGGCTAGGATGCCAGATTAAACTGCATGAAAGTTACCTGATCATATTCCTGGGAGGAGGGGGGGGGGAGGGGCGCCAGTTTTCTAGGAAATACGCATTATTTCGATGGTGCCCCTTGTGTCGTCACGGAAGATGAAAACAGACCACGAAGTGCATTTAGAACACCGCAAAATTAAATTATATTTCACATTCGAGCATATACCCTAAAGCCGGTGGCCTCCTTACCGAGAAAGCTGCATCAAGCAGATAATAAAAAAAGTATGGCTCTCTCGTAATCGAGAGCAGATGTAAACATGAAATGGCTACCGGCGAAGCAGATTGGTTGAAGATGGTACTAGCCACAATCTTAAAATGGGCTTAGTGCATGTTCGCAACGGCACACCCCTCCACACCACACCACAGCACACGAACCTGTTGAACTGAACCCCACCGCAAGTGTCGTCTCGGCCAAACAGCCATCCGCGGCGTCACGTAGCATCACGCCATCTCTCGAGACGACGCAAACCCGGCGCCGCGGAACTCACGGACCGCTAGCGTTGAGCAGGCAACCCTGTCTCAGCGCCAAAAAATGACGATCAAGTGTATGTGCTCGGTATCGGCCTTTTGAACATCGCTATTGGAAATACAAATAAAACTTCAGCGTACTAAAAGTCGCCCAACTTGAGGGATATTATGAACAAACATTCGCAAGAACTGGGAAGCAATATTTTTAAAACTTGTCTTGGCGGTAACTAGCGTATGTGATGCGGCCGTGTACAAAGGTTTGGGGTCAGAGACCGTATGTTCTTCCGTTTTGACTGGTTTCCCGGAAGGTCTAGTTTTGTTCTCATAACTTGGTACATAACCGTTTCCCGAGGCAAAGTCTTTATACAGCCAGAATAATGCTCTATTCTGTTTGCCTGAGTTGAGACTGTATTTGTATGTGCCCCGGGTGTCTTTCATAAATTCGAGGCTGACAATAATTCTTTTGCGTGGATGCTGTAATGATGTTTTGTTGTTGTTGTGTGTGGCGAAGCCAGTGTCAAGCGGGCACCATTTATTACCTTCATTTATTACTTAGGCACCATTTATTACTTCATTTGCTAACCTATTTTGTTTATATCAAGTATGATGTATTACATATGTTATACCTTATATCGTACTTCTCGTTCATACCTCAGTTGTAAGCGTGCCTTCGGGCGAATAAATTTCCTTGTCAACTTGCCCGGATGTTCTCGTTTGAGTGCCCGGATAACGGCTCTGGCTTTTGGCTCAAGGTCACTTGAAGGTGGCTTACAAGAGGTAAAAGCATTTCGTGCTTATTACAAAATACAAAGTCAATATAAAACTGATCAGACGATGTCACATCTTGATGATTTTTCTTAAGGCAGCTCAAGCCCACAAACACACGGACGACAAAAAGATGACACGAAAACTAATTTTATTCGCAAGAACTCCCGTATATATACATTCACTATTCAAGTCACGGCGCATGCGTCAAAATGAATGATAACTATATCGCTAACTGCGTGGGATGATGCCCCACCGCCCGTGCTCATACCTACATGCGTCTGCAGAACGCTATGTTTGCACTATGAAAACATGAAGTGATAAAACGCGTTGACCAAAAGATTGTCAAGGTATAAAATGACGAGCATAGAAAGCTAAGAATCGCTTCAGTAGGAGTTTGAGCAAAACACAATGGGGCACGGAAACAGCTGTAAACGTAAGGCTCCAAAGGTCAGTAAGTCAGAAAAAGAGGAACAAAAAAAGGCGGGGGAGCAAAGAGGACTGTTCAGAGAATGTGGTGCTCATGAACTCTTAGATCAGGTTATTTTTTTCGAGAGCGACGCGGAAGGGTCGCAGACGCAACTCGGGCCATGCTAATCGATTCACGATGCTTGGAAAATTTATCGGGCGAACTGTTCTCTATAGCTTAGGATTATGACAGTCTGGCCTAAAAGTAGGCAACACCCCCGTGTACATGCGGCACAGTGCGAGGCCATATTTGTGCCCTCTTTATTCTTTAAGTTGTTGCCTGGATCCAGTGGGCGGTCATTGATACATCGGTCTGTGTAGCCGATGTGAACACGGCCGCTTTGTGCGCTTGACCTGCCTTAAGGAAAATGATGCCGAACCAACTAGCTCGGATCCCGACCCTTACTCGCTTTCCACCTTGATCTCTGCGTTTATGCCTCCTTACATAAGGAGCTGCTTGTGGAGTGCAAATGTGACATTTAATCCCAAATGGGTTTCTCACTTTAGTGAGATTTAGGAAGAATGAATGAATAAAACCTTTATTTTAAGGAAGGGGACGGCTCTAGGCCGCTGATGGGGATTAGGAGGGAAGGGAATGTGGGTACCCAGACTGTTGGCTGAAACACTTCTTCATCTCAGTCTGGGATCTTCCGCTTTGTGCAGGCTCAGGTGCATGTTCAGTTACGCCGCTTTCACATGGGCTGATCGACCCCTTCTACACTACTCGAAACAGGCCACTTTGTCTGCCATATGTCGCAATGGCTTTCTGTGTTTCAGGGTTAGTTTGTATTGGAATTCCTAGTGTTCTAATGTCTCCGTGTAGTAGATGCTGAATGTTGGATCTCCCTTGTGAAAAAGCTGCACAGCTTCATATGAGGTGTTGCAAGTCTGCTCTGCATGACTCCTGGCAATGTGTACATCGGGTGTAAGTCTTCGCAATCGTAGCTTGTCTGGGTTGGTGCCATTTCTCAAGTATGTGTGGTGTGTATGCAGCGTTGGCCATAACCTTATTCAAGAAAACCTCTTCCGTGCGGGTAAGCCCGCCCTTGTCGTCAAACACATGTACTGATGTAGCTTCTAATAATCTCCGTTTACTGTCTGCTTTTATTTTAGTACGAATGTAATGCATCAGTGCTCTGCTAGGAGAGCCTGCGGCCAATATCTTTAGGTATGGATTTTGGTCCGCGGGGTTAGGCGAGGAAATGGAGTGTGGGGAGCTGTACGTGCAATCAAGCCCACCCGCTTGCGCGGCAGCTGCGTGAGCGGCTGCGTTTCCCCCATCCGTGCAGGTGTGCCCCGGTGTCCATAGGATTTCAACATTTGACCCATTGTCCTGTATTCTCTTTACCTTTTTTCTGGTGTCGTTGGCCACCGCATCATCTGTCGTAGGCCCCGTTAGTTCGGCCACTGCTTCGTACGAATCAGTAAGGATCCGATAATTATTTCGCACACCCTGCTCTACAATATCTCCCATGTCAATGGGAATGGTGTTGACCGCTCCCCTTATAGCTAAGAGCTCAGCGTGCAAGGTTAATTGCACCCCCAGGAAGCTGACATGTGTGATAGCCATTGTGTTGGGGTGCAGATGTGCTAACCCAGGCCATGCTTGCTATGTCGTTTGTGATTGTAGCGTCCGTGTAGATGTCAGTGGTGTGCTGCGGCGTACTTAATCCCAATCTCTTTTCAAATATTTTTCTAGCTTCCGCGTTTCGTCTGGCGATAGGGCGTTGTTGCCTCCGTACGCCCAGTGGTGCCTCTCATGCTGGCGTTATGGTCGCCTCCGCGGGCTCTGGCTGCGCATGGATTTGTTTATCCCATGCCATGGTCTGTTTTCCTTGGGTCGTGTTTTCCAACCGGGATCGCATTCGAATTCGTGCTTCACTGATTATGTCCCGTATGGGTGGAATCGCTACGAGCTTGAGCAGGTCCTCGTTCCTCGTGTGCTTTGGTAGCCCAGTGATCGTACGGAGGGTGGCCCTATGTAACTTTTTGATGTCGCCGAGGTCTCGTTCAGAGAATTCGTACAAGGGTGCCCCGTAAAGAATCCTTCCAACCGCGACCGCTTTTGCAAGCGTTTGGCACGCTTTCTGACGCGCTCCGCCATACTTGCTCGATATTCGTCTAACCATGTGCAACAGCGGTCTCCATTTTTGCTTTAGGGTGCGAATCCATAGCTGGGGGCTGTTGCAGCTAGCAATCTGTGCTCCAAGAATACTAATTTGTCCATTGGCCGACGTAATAGCGCTTTGGCCGACGTGTAAAGTGATCTGCGTGTTTACATTGGTTGCTTTCTTTCCGTCTACGCTGATCAATTCTGTGTTCTCTGGCGAGAGTTGCAGTCCGAGGTTATCTATAGTGTTGCTAAGGCTCAGGATCGCTGCTTGCAGCTCAGTTTGCATGCTCTGTATGTCGGAATAATCCGCCGCTTTCGTCCATATTGTTATATCGTCGGCGTAAATAGTAAAACGGGCTGAAGTGTCTCGCTCAAGACTTTCTGCCACACGTGTCATGGCCAGATTGAATAGCATAGGTCCGAGGATGGAGCCCTGGGGCACTCCCCTATCTAAGTAATAGGTCTTCGGACTCCATCCCGGTGCCTTGCCATGGAGCTGAATTGGTCTGCTTTGGAGGAAGCTACGTATCCAATTGTGTGTTCTTTGGCTAGGGTACCTGGTTGCCAGTTTCTGTAAGATGGCCTCTTGTTCCACGTTATCGAATGCTTTACGCATATCTACTGCAAGAATATAGTCAGGCATCTGTTGGCGAGACTTACGGTTGATCACTCTGCGGAGCAGCCAGAGGCAGTCATGTGTGCCCATGTTCGGGCGAAAACCTGCCTGCGCAGGATGCAAACCCGGTTGTACATATTCGATGTAGTGCTGCATTCTTGTGTGTAGCATTCTTTCTATCGATTTGCAGAGAGTTGACGTTAGAGCTATGGGGCGTAGGTTAGCTGGTTTCGTGTGGTCTTTGCCCGGCTTCGGTATGGGCACTAGTCCGGATTCCCAGGATTCATTGATAATTGTTAAGAGCTGTTCTCGAGCTTCATTGCTGAGGTTTCGAAGTTCTTGCCAAGTCACTCCATCGTGCCCGGGAGCTGATTTCGTTTTGCCTTGTGCAAGGGCTGCTACGAGTTCACCCAGCGTAAAGGGCGTGTCTAGCTCCTCTTTCGAGTTGTCTATCGGTGCGGAAGGTAGCGGTTCAGGAGGCGCCTCGGCAGCATGTGGGAAGAAAGTGTGGATGACGCGGTCTTCCAGCACGGAAGGCTCATCTCGCAAAAAGAGCTCCGCGAGAGGAGGTGCGCCTTTTTTGCTCCCAAGCAGGCTCCTTAAAATCTGCCAGAGCTTTTTTAGGCCGGGTTCCCGGCCAAGCTTCGCGCACGTATTGTGCCACGTGTCTGCTTCGAGTTGTTGTTGGTATTCCTTGATGAGTCGGTATAGATGTTTAAGGTGCATTAGATCTTTGTGACGCTTTCCTTTATACCGGTATTGCTGTGTGAGGCGGTTGACCTTCCGCCGTAGATTTGCAAGGTGCATATCCATGTGAGTTACAGTGTCATCGCATGGGATAGTTTCCCTGGCGTCCGGCCGTGCCTCCGCTATCATAGCGCTGAATTAAAAACTACATGATAGTTTTACCCCATTATACTTCTTTCCTGAGCTCAAGATGAAAAGGACACGACGTCATATTCAGACTACTTGTTGCATAAAAAAGAATGATTCATTTTGCTGAAAAGTTTCGGCATACATTATACTGGTATCGCACTCGCAAAATTTCCCTCGTCGCATATGTGCTATCTGAGATTTGCCCTCGCCTCAGAAATCATATTTGTATCACGTTGATCCCTATCATGCCCGACGGTTGCCCGAAGAAAGCATAGCAAAGAAACGTTTGCATTTTAAAAGAACTGTCCCGAATTAGGGCCCTGATGTCTCAGAAATCAGTCCATAGCTAATCTCTGAAGAATAGTTAAAGGTGAATAGTAAAAAGAGAGGGTTGGTTGATCTTATTTGTTTAATGAATTTTATATTCCTGGAGACCTTCGGAAACGGTTTCCCTATACGGCTTTCCGAGGCTTTCAGGCATGGCTTTTTCAACAAGGCTTAATTGCAATATGAGCGCAAATATTACCTGACGAAATAACTGACCCATGCATAGCAGATGATGATGCAGAGATGGCTGCAAACTAGTCCATCAGAGGTTGCTGGCTGAGATTACAAATTACTGGGCAGAAGCCCAGATTCTTTGGGCAGAGGAAACACGACTTGCTGGCAGTTGCTGTACAATCGTACTCACTACTGTACGACGAATTATCGGCTGCTGCGTAAGATTTGGCATGCGCAACTAAAACTTTGTATTCTCGGAGGCTATGGTCGAATGATTTTTCTTCACGCGTGACGCATTTAAAGGACGCCGTGTAGTCGCATGTTTTTGATAAGACCGTTCCACCACACCTTTCAAAGAATCGCCCTTCAGTTTGTTGGCGGCTTCCACGAAGTACAGTGCCTTGTGAGCGCTTAGATTTTTCTGTGCCTCGTGGGCAGCGGCGGGTAATTCTTTTGTACTGTGTTGAATATTGCACTTCTTTTCATCGAGTACAAACGAGAGCTCGTCGAAACAAGGCATCGAGGGCATTAACTTCTGAAGAGTCTCTGTTAGCACTCGAGCTGCCCGACAGTGCCAACGCATGCCGACGAAGAACAGATAGTAGAAGAGACCCACGATGTGAATGCCCACGATCACTAGATACTCGTAGTAGCTAGTGGGTTGAACTAGCGGAATCACAACCAAGGCGACGGATGACACCAACTTTAGAAGGACTACAACGAGTGGCGCCCTGTACGAACGGCCCCTGTTCTTCATCGTGAAGCGCATCAAGAGAAGGGAGAGCACCACGAAAATGTCCCACAGGGTTTCGACGAACACGGAAGCCTGGATCAGGGCTTGCAGCGAACCGAAGAATACAAAGACGACAGACAGGGCACCCCTGAAAATCACGCACGTAAATGGCACGCGAGAGTCGATAGTGACGAGCGACAGCATTCGCGGCAAGTGTCCTGTCCTGGCTGCCGATAGGACAAAGCGGGGGGCGCTGAAGAACGACGCGCAAAGCGCGCCGAAGACGCTGACAGAGACCGCTACGGGTATGGCCGCGTGGCCCACGGCGCCCCACGTCCTGAGCGCGAAAGCTGAGGCTATGGCGTCGGTGCTCGTCAAAGTCGGGAAGTCCAGGACCACGGCGTAGGAGAGGTTGGTCAGGACGTACATGACGGTTACGATGAGAAGACCAGCCATGAGGGATCGCTGCAGGTTGCGGACGGGGTCCGCCATCTCTTCGGCAATGAAGCTAACGTACTTCCTGGAAAGAAAAATAAATAAATAACGCTTGTGGATGTTGTACCAGCTGGAACTGTTTCATGCAGTTTGATTAAAGAAAGCATTGTTGGGAAGATGAGTCCATATGGTTTAGCTCTGCCTCGGTTTCTTTGTAGAATTCACTGCTGCGAGGAAGCTTAACATGTTCCATTACGCTGTCATAGCGCTCCTCGAAAAATTTTTAAATGCTCCCATGGGCCACGCAAGTAGCGTTTCCGTTTTTTTTTTTAATCACAGCGCTGGCTCAGCTTGCACATATTGTTACGTTGATGAGTGCAAGTTAGGTATCGTAAAGCCGAGCACAAGGGTAATTAAAAGCACGAAAAGGGAGCGAGAGGTGCGTACAAAGATCGCGCGTTTCATTTCAGATCTCAGCAGCCGAGCTTGAATAGCCTTCAAACGAAAAGTGTCTTCGCGATCGGTATTCTCCGCGCGTTCAATGTCACCGATGCTGGGGCCAAAGTCAACCAAAGAAACACGATTCTCCAGCATTCCCGTTTGCTCGCATTGATTTCGTGTCCTTCCTTTCGCTGCTATTCTTGCTCTTCGGCAGCTCAGTATCTATAATAGTTGAACGCCTGTACTGAGGTCAAGGTTGCAAGTCTTTCGTTTTTAAATGTTTAGAGGTAATCGCCTATCGTCCATCTAGGAGCCTAGCCTCCACGCGTGTAGCCCAATGTACGAACGTGCGATGGCGTTTTTTTTTATGCATTTCGGTGAAGAGCTCGTTCTGTAAATTAATGTCGCTCTCTAGACCACGAGGACACTGAAAGAAAAGCTTTAGATGTGGAAAGACTATTAATCTCCCTCCATCCTCCCGTGCCTAGAAAATATAGAAAGCTAGGTTTCACCGCTCAAGTACAGATTGCTTCAGTAGAATAACCTTGTTTTATTGCGAGTGAATGACCTCAGTTTAGAGATCGAATTTATGGTCTTTTCTTGTTAGGCGTCGAGTCCGGGATCAACAGCTGCTACAAAACACGCGCAAGCTGCGCGGGAGAGCTAGTGTAGATGTGCCTCAAGAATTACGTCATCCCAGAAAAGCCGCTGCTGACATTTAGCGTTCCCGATGTGATTCCATCCACCTTTTATTTTAATGAGTCTCAACTATGTTTGTTTATCGAGCTAAAAGGCCATTGCCTTGTATACATGCGCCTTGCATATGAAGGAATAATTCCAGCTAGCCAATTTCTCACCAGTGGTGCCCCTGTACGTGTTCATTTCAACATATTCATTTCCTCCCGGCTTTGGATCTGTGGTGCGGTCGCTGTTTGAGCCAACGATTCCCAGTGATTTCAGAAGGCAATAACAACACCCTACACTCTTAAAGAGTTTACACTCTTTGGGGCTTATCTTATCGTCCAACAACGATAATCGTCATCTGCCTTGCGTGCGTTTCCTTTCTTGAAAACTCGGCGCTCGCAACTTTCCTGTCGAGAATGCTGTGTCAGGCTGATAAAGCGTAAGCCGGTCGTGACTTGGAAGCACCGGGATCGCAGCATTGAAGAACGAAAATGCGGCCAAGGCAGGTGGCGATTATCGTTCTTGGACAAGATATGACCCAAGTGGTGTAAACGTTTTTAAGAGTGCAGCCGATGCCTCCATTTCTGCGCGGATGGCATGCCTTACAAAGGCCAATTGTCTTGCTTGCACACCCGAGTCTCTTTAAAGCGGAGCTCTATGTCTGACCCTCAGAGGCTTTCTCTGCACAAGTAATGTTTCTAGCGAAATTTACAACCTGCATACTCTTGAATGTTGACTGGCAAAGTAGTGACAGTGAGAACGCATGTGTTCTGAGTAATCAAATAATTGACCTTGACATCACCTCATGAGGTTCTCTAAAGCACAGAGGAAGGCTAATGGTTTCTGAGATTATGAATACACGTTTTTTCGGTCAGCTGTGTATGTGCCACGAGATGCTACAGCATTTTTTTTAATGAACAGATGCGTGTGTAGTAGAGGTAGGAACCGTAGGTGATGCCCGCTACACTTTAACTAGCGCAAAATGTTCATGCACACAGTAGTGCAAGTAAGCGTAACTATCTTCTGCGTAATCTGAGAACCTACATCACAACATGTGACATAATATTAGCTCAAATGTGTATCTACAGACGAAAGAGCCTTTAACAGATAAAACATGGTATCCAGAGGCTACTGGGCATATTCTGAGGAGAAACAAGTGGGCAAACAAGCACTAAATTGATCTGAATATGTGTTCCACTTGACTGTGCGTAAAACTCTCATGCGCATTCTTTCATCGACAAGCAACACTGTCCTCTCCTCTCTTCTAATCTCGACGGCCATCTGCTACTGCTGCTACCTGGCGAACGCTAACAAGTTTTGCGTCATTTATAGTCCAACATTGCGTCGGATCTGCGTGGTATTGGCGGGCTTTCTTATGCGTTGCAAAGGTGGAGATGACTGGTACGGTTTATGTTCGCTGAATAAAATCAGCCTTGCACGCACTGAAAGTAACTGCGTTAAATCCCATGGTCCGCATGGATAACGCTCGCGCCTGCTGCAGCCGACGGCAGGTCATTAGTGTTCTAAGAACTGTGACTGCGTACACAGGCCACTGAGGATGGCGCCCTTCCTCTGCGACGCCCAAGATATAGGGACACTGTGTACAAGCGTGTGTAACGGGAGGCCAAGCAGCCACCTCAATGCGCGCATACTATTCAGCGGCATACAGACCCATGCTCGTGGGCTAACGCAAATATAGGCACTGCCGAGGGTTGGGGCATTCCCGTTGCGGTGTGAGCGACCCATACACAGTTTGGGCCTTCGAGAAAGCCTACCCATGTAAGAGGAGGCCGAGTCAGATTCCGCGTAATGCCTGGGGTAAATGGCTCGCGGGTCGTTTTATGCGTTGGCAGAAGAGGACATTGCGCCGGGCCACCTGCACCGAGTCGTGTGAACTTCGAGCAAGAGAACCATGGGGCGTTCCTTTCAGTGTACCACAAAAACTGGATTGGAAGGGGCTGTCACACCGCAGATTGTTGACGCCTCCACCTACTTAGGTTAGATACGTGCTTGTGTAAGAAGTGAGTGATACAATTTGAGCGAGGGGAGTTAAAACGGGGGTAGTGACCGTATTTGTAAGGTTATCTAAACAAGTATGCATATATGACAAGGAAAGCGAGCGAGTCGACAATCGGTCGCCGCGATGGACAATGTATCCTAGTTTTTTTTTCTAATAAGCTTGT
Organism: Dermacentor albipictus; assembly: GCF_038994185.2. Taxonomy (NCBI): domain Eukaryota; kingdom Metazoa; phylum Arthropoda; class Arachnida; order Ixodida; family Ixodidae; genus Dermacentor; species Dermacentor albipictus. Next base: position 47,790,862 of record NC_091830.1, read on the forward strand.
ATGCTTAAAGGGAAGCTGAAAGGTTTTCCAGAAAAAATGAGTGAAGAGCTGCACGTAATGGTTTTCAACCATCCGAATTCAAATATCGCATCGAAATTGAGCGAAAAAAAGCGCAAACAGCTTTTCTTTCAACGAAAAGTGCAGCAGCAGACTGGGGACAGCTCGCGCGCCTCGTTTCCGCCTGTGATTGGTCGGGCGCCTCGTGACGTCAACAATGGTGTTCGTCCGGACCGACTGCTACCGCTACACATGAAGCACGGTGCAAGGTGGTTTGGCACTGCTGTTTTGCTGAGACGGTAAGGGTAACTTCAAGGGGTGTAAATGGTAAATTTCGAGATCTTGCGTCTCTCTGAGGAGTTCACCGTTGCTCCTTACATGTACGAGCCGATTGCGAGGAGCCGGCCTCTCCAAGAGGCAAAAGATGCTGGTAGCAAGCATTGCTTTCGACGCGAACGAAAACGAAATGTTAGCATTTTCTCGTGTTAGAAATGTTCTTTGGTGAGTATGTTGTTTTCAAAGCTGCATTCAGTGATCTAGTGAGTTCGTTTCCGGAGAAACAACTGTACATGTTCCTGCATGCCTCCTCGTTGAACGTAAGCGGGGATGTGATCGCTGGCATCTGTGTGCTCCCAAAGCTGTCGGGAACCTACACAGACGGTTTACATGCGGGAAAAGTTTTCCGGCTCCTGCAGCACGTGTAGTGACCTTGATCAGCGCGCCATCCGCACGCTACTCGTAACCGGAGCCGTAAAGGCGGCGAATTCCGTCGGCTACGTGAGACGGCTGGTTTCACTGTGCACGAGAGAAGGGACGGCGCAGCGTCCTGGCATGCGCCGGCTTTCAATCACGTGCAAGCTTTACATAGCACTACGTTATGGTAGCTGCATGTAGGCTGTTTCACAACACACGTGCGAGTAGAAAATTAACGGTGCTTTGCGAGGAAACATGCGTCAAGGGTGGGAGATAAACATGCACCTTCCGTTCAGCGTGCTAACACGAAGGAGCTAGCAGTAAATCAAAGTGCAGGTTTGGATGAATTTGTGTATTTATAAGGTCTTCCAAGACCAGTTACCATCGGTCCGCCCACGCCCGTCCCGTCTTTGTGGACTCGTAGCCCCGACCTTTTCGCGCTGCGTTTAGAAAGCCTGCTAGCAGCAAGTCGTACTCTCACTCATTCACGCATTATTGAGAAACTGTGGTAGTAATCGTCGTCACGGAAGTGGTTAGAACACAGCGCTATTGTTCTCGAGCGATTGAAGTTCTTTAGATTCATAGCAGCCTCCCACTTAGCTTAAAGCATCTTGTCTTGTGCGAATTAATGGAACATCGGAATATTGTCGTGGCCGCTGGTGTTCGTGCAACCGTAGACTGCACAGAACGCCGGCATGATCGGCCTTCCAGTTCAATTGATGCTGCGCACGTCAACTACCACTCTACATAACAAAAACAAAGGAATGCAGGGTCAAGCGAAGCAGATGGCACGCATGCAGAAATAACCACCGTCAGGCACGGTCGCGGAGACTGCAAAGGAATGTAGCAGCAGTGCTGACGTCACTATGCCGTGGTTTCCGGTCTCCGCTCGCAGCGTCATAGTCAGCTGCAGCGTGCGGCGTTCGACGGGGGGCGGAGCTATAGTGCAATTTTAACCGGCGATTATGTCACTCCTAAGTGAAAAATCCCCCCCAAAATTTTACCTGCATGGTTTATAAGGTTCCTGCATCCGCATATGAGCGTCTTATTGAATTCGACAGACTCTTCAGCTTCCCTTTAAGACCATCTCCCTGAATGCAAGATGTCACCGGATGGCGACGAAGAATCGACTGCCTTCATGGAAGATCTGGGAGAAGAAACTTCACCATACGCTTCTGTTCTTACTTACCATCCCGAGAAAGAAAGCAGGGCTCCGTAGAAGGCGCTTAAGATTCCCGATGCTGTCACGCTGGTTGAGAAAAAGGGAGCCTCAAGCTCACTTTTACCTGAAAAACAGAACCAGCGATCACAGAACAACTAATTCACCGAGCAGCCATTATGAAATATAGAAGAACTGCGTGCAGTTCAGAAACTCATATTTAATGTTTTACAAAAAAAAAACAAAACGAAGAAAATGAAAGGCGACTGATCGCTTATATAAAGTGTGTGAAAGACGACGTCTTCTTGGGTGTCATCAGTTATCATTGTCATCATTGTGATACTCATCATCATTATCATCATAGCAATCATAAATACTGCCCAGAATAAATTGCATGAATCATTATCATCAACAACAGCATCATATCATCGTACGTATTAGTCATCATAATCAGTTGTGTCACAGTGTTATGGCAAATCAACTTTGCAGTAGTATAGAACTGGCGCATGCTAGTTGGTAAATTTCTGTTAGTACAACAGACGGAAGGACGAGGCAAATAGGTACAAAACACGAAAGCAGTACGTTCCAGATGGGTCCAGCTAACTACACTCGCCCCAGCCAGATGTCGCCTAGCAACGAAGACGCTACTGTCCGGTGATGTTGGATCATTTTCCCTCTTCGCACTTTGCAGGGCATGTTCTTTTTAAATGCATGGGTATTTCTATGCCTACTCAACAAAGAAACCTGTCCGTCACGTAAGGTGAATCAACATAAAGTAATGTTAAAACATTCTATTTATGAAAGCTTTTTTGATATACTCGGCGATGGTGGATTATAAGCCATCTCTCAAGTCACATGTACAGCCGACTTGCTGCATTATAAACATCAGGAAAATTCAGATTTTGTAAAAATTTATCGCCAAGTAGGCCACATCTTTGTTGCGTTTCGGTGGTCACGGGATGCGGCTTCTGTTAGTGCGTTCCTTCAGTGACCAAAAAGCCACATATCTATGAGGGCTCATGCGCTTCACACCACACAACACAGGCAAATAAGCAGTCACTGGTTCGAAAAGGAGGGGTCATATCGGTCTTATCACGGTAGATAGGGGTTCGACACGGATAGATAAGGTGCTCAAGGGCGATAAGGACTTCTAATGGTAGGATTAAGTCTGATGACAGTAAGCCCTGATAACAGTTGATAAGGGCCGGATCAATTCCGATAATGTTGATAAGGACTAATAAGTGTTGATAAGTGTCTTATCATGACCGATATGATTGCTAAGGCCAGGTAAGCGTTTGTAAGGATCAGATCCACAGATTTTTAACACGTATCTAACTGCGCCTGTGTTGTGGTGTGTCTCCATCTTTATGAATACCTCAAAAAGATGCAATTACGACAAGCGCTGTCACTGGATAGCGATGACATTAAAAGTAACAATTCATTGCTGTACATGTTTCGCTGGCATTTTTGCCCATCGGTGCAATTGTAATGTAAGCGGTTTTAAGGCGCTTTTGACAGTGTCCTGTAAAAGGTGTACACATCTATCCATCAGAAGTTAGTTAGACTAATGAAATTTTCACGTAGGCTCATTAGCACACCGTATATTATTTATTTACCTATTCATACTGTTAACCCTCCGTTGTGGGTCGTTACGGGGAGGGTACAATGAATGAAGTTTACATAATACACGTATAATTTCGTAATGCTCGACTAACAAGTGACCACATACTCATCGAAATGCTTATATAAGAATAAAAATGAATCTCACACGTATATCGAGATGCTTATCACGTTTCTGCATTGAATATAGCTCAATATCGCGTACATAGTTCGTTCTTTTTGCACAGTGTCATGCGGTAAACTGTTCCCCAAGCTCACGGTATCAAGTAAATTAGGTATTCTGCGCTAGAAGGACGCTACAAAAACAAAAACTACCAATAAAATAAAACGCGCACTGACTTCCAGCAGTTCGTAAAGCTATCATGGATGATGTTTATTGTTATTTAATATCTATTAACAGCTACGAGCAACACACTTCGTGACTTTGTTGTAGGTAATGCTAAATACACACTGCGTTAAAAAGGCATGGAATGCTTAATGTCCACCAATTGCCGGCCCAATTTGACCCAAGAAATTCATTGATCCACAAATCAAAGGTAAAACCAACCTCTGGCAAGAGAAACCGCTCCTGTGATCACAATGGACAGCAGTATCAGACATTTCACAGTTGACAGCGTCGCCTGTAACCACGACGACGTCTTGTTGGCGACGCAGTTGAGCGCAGTTACCGCACCTGCACGAGGAAGGACGCTTTCAGTGCAATGTAGAACAGACACCTAAGAGCTTTACCTGCCAGTTCAACGTAGTGCGTAGAAAGAAAGGGATGGCTTACGTTTGATTGAAGCACCTTGCGTTGTGCATGACTGAGTTTTTTCGACAGGCTTCCTTCTTATATTTTAAATTCCAACTTTATGTTGCCCTTCAGCCCTCTGCCATTGCAGGGACGCAAACTGAATAATTATCTTTAAGTTGGCCTCTTAACCTACCTGTTTTTCGCGTCTTATTTATCTTTCCCTTGTTGTGGCGACTCTGCCAAACAACTAGACTGTGTTTCTGGTACTGGTGGCTGTGGTTATACTACTTAAACGCTCTTGATGATTAATAGTGTTTTATGGCGCAAGGGCTACGACGAGCAAAGGGCGCCACACTTACACGCTCTTCACCTAAGTTAGTTGCTTCTTTAGAACGAAATATGACGCGTGTACCGAACGACCCGATCGCACGCACTTCCGGCCGTGGCTCCCGTGGGCACACTACTTCCGTGTTTGTTATTTGTGCTCCTTTGTGCAGTGTTACTTTCACTTTGCTTACTCCTAGTTTTATCATTTCTGAGTAAGTCATTGAAGACATTGAGAGAGTCGGCCTTAACGAGGCTTACCTTTCCAATTTCCTTTATTTATGAAACTGAAACTCAACGTTTGGCGCCTTGCGTTACGTTATGAGAGACTAAACACAACGGAGTGGCGTACAGAACACAGCACCTCAGCTTGTGCTGCAACCGCAGCAGACTCATTTCCTTGGACCAGGTACCATAGCTCGGCGACACCGAAAAAAAAAGATTACTCGCCATCTCCGCCCTGCGTTAATGGATGCCCAGCGGCGCTTCTGAAAACCACCACTACAACCGCTGAAGGGGGCATGCAATGCTTTGCTACTCAATTGCCCCTCCGGCGTATTATTCAGCCACAGGAGAATGCGGACGGGCGGACTCACCCTGTGCTGCAATTTCACGGCAATACCAGCGCCAGAATGCCTCCGCTGCTCGTATTGCCGTTTCCTTTCCCTTAGCCGCTCCTCGTATTCAGGCTGCTCGTCGGGAGTCCTCAGTGCGCGTTGCCTACCCACAGCGGTGCGGCAGACACAGCGAAATCAATTGCTAGGCTGGTTCTTTTAGACATGCCAGGCTGGTAACGTAACTCTCCACATCGCAAGCTGCTGTCGCCACGGCAGCTTGCGCAACATTTACCCAAACCGGGAAATGTATGCGGGGAGCGCCACATGCTTCGCTTTGTTATCAGGAACGCCTTATCATCAATGATGTGGTTTGGACGCTTGTTTCGCGCTTGCTCGTTATTGAACCGATGGTTTTCTGTACGCTCTATGCGCGATACCGAAGAATGTATGCACTTATCGGTTCAATCGCTGAAGGTATATATAATTTTTTTTGCGTCACGACGACGCCCCGAAAGAACTCGACCAACTAGAGGCTAACAGCGTCGCTGTAAAATGTATTTCGATGTACCGTAGCCATGCTGTCACATTGTTTCGGCGCTCAGAGTAAAACCATTGGGTGCCCTGTTCATCATCATCATCATCAGCCTGGTTGCGCCCACTGCAGGGCAAAGGCCTCTCCCATGCTTCTCCAACTACCCCGGTCATGTACTAATTGTGGCCATGCCGTGCCTGCAAACTTCTTAATCTCATCCGCCCACCTAACTTTCTGCCGCCCCCTGCTACGCTTGCCTTCCCTTGGGATCCAGTCCGTAACCCTTAATGACCATCGGTTATCTTCCCTCCTCATTACATGTCCTGCCCATGCCCATTTCTTTTTCTTGATTTCAACTAAGATGTCATTAACTCGCGTTTGTTCCCTCACCCAATCTGCTCTTTTCTTGTCCCTTAACGTTACACCTATCATTCTTCTTTCCATAGCTCGTTGTGTCGTCCTCAATTTGAGTAGAACCCTTTTCGTAAGCCTCCAGGTTTCTGCCCCGTAGGTGAGTACTGGTAAGACACAGCTATTATATACTTTTCTCTTGAGGGATAATGGCAACCTGCTGTTCATGATTTGGGAATGCGTGCCAAACGCACCCCAGCCCATTCTTATTCTGCTGATTATTTCCGTCTCATGATCCGGATCCGCCGTCACTACCTGCCCTAAGTAGATGTATTCCCTTACGACTTCCAGTGCCTCGCTGCCTCTTGTAAATTGCTGTTCTCTCCCGAGACTGTTAAGCATTACTTTAGTTTTCTGCAGATTAATTTTTAGACCCACTCTTCTGCTTTGCCTCTCCAGGTCAGTGAGCATGCATTGCAATTGGTCCCCTGAGTTACTAAGCAAGGAAATATCATCAGCGAATCGCAAGTTACTAAGGTATTCTCCATTAACTTTTATCCCCAATTCTTCCCAATCCAGGTCTCTGAATACCTCCTGTAAACACGCTGTGAATAGCATTGGAGATATCGTATCTCCCTGCCTGACGCCTTTCTTTATTGGGATTTTGTTGCTTGCTTTATGGAGGACTACGGTGGCTGTGGAGCCGCTATAGATATCTTCCAGTATTTTTACATATGGCTCATCTACACCCTGATTCCTTAATGCCTCCATGACTGCTGAGGTTTCGACTGAATCAAACGCTTTCTCGTAATCAATGAAAGCTATATATAAGGGTTGGTTATATTCTGCACATTTCTCTATCACTTGATTGATAGTGTGAATATGGTCTATTGTTGAGTAGCCTTTACGGAATCCTGCCTGGTCCTTTGGTTGACAGAAGTCTACGGTGTTCCTGATTCTATTTGCAATTACCTTAGTAAATACTTTGTAGGCAACGGACAGTAAGCTGATCGGTCTATAATTTTTCAAGTCTTTGGCGTCCCCTTTCTTATGGATTAGGATTATGCTAGCGTTCTTCCATGATTCCGGTACGCTCGAGGTCATGAGGCATTGCGTATACAGGGTCGCCAGTTTCTCTAGAACAATCTGTCCACCATCCTTCAACAAATCTGCTGTTACCTGATCCTCCCCAGCTGCCTTCCCCCTTTGCATATCTCCTAAGGCTTTCTTTACTTCTTCCGGCGTTACCTTCGGTATTTCGAATTCCTCTAGACTATTTTCTCTTCCAGTATCGTCGTGGGTGCCGCTGGTACTGTATAAATCTCTATAGAACTCCTCAGCCACTTGAACTATCTCATCCATATTCGTAATGATATTGCCGGCTTTGTCTCTTAACGCATACATCTGATTCTTGCCAATTCCTAGTTTCTTCTTCACTGTTTTTAGGCTTCCTCCATTCCTGTTCAAAGCGGGGAAATCTTGTACTCACAGATGAACGTCACTGCGAGCAGAACGCTGACCGCGTACGGAGGTGGGCAGTCAGTATAGGCGAGACTCAGAGCATACGTCGAGAAAGTGAGGCCCTGAGTGGCTCCCATTATCGGGTCCGCTAGCGTAGCAAAGCTCCAGGCGCACATGAAGGCCGTAAGATCGCCGGCCCTGCCCAGAGCCCTGCCGGCAGCGACGATGTAAGCGTAGTCACCGCCGCAGGCTGGTAGCACAGCTGCTAGTTCGGCGTAGCACAGGCCACCTGAAGATCGTGGCAGTCGTAAATACTTAGAAACAGCACTGTGTAGCATTGATTGAACAAGGAATGCACAGTAGGAAACCGGTTTGGATGATTTTATACCGTTAATCTGTGGGGGCAGGTTTCGCGTACAAACTAGGGATGTCAAAATGCAGACGCGAAGTCAGATTTCCGGCTAAATTTGATTCATCTGGATATTTGCGGCTTTATGTCGCGTATATAAATTATAATAGAAATATATAAATCATATTACATCATATCGTATATAAATCAGATTAGAAAAAAATTGCACTAATGTAAACACAGAATATACATCAGAGACCGTTATGTTTTGACAGTACTTGGCTCATAGACTAGTGCTGTCTGGGTGTCTCACTCAGCGAACGCACATTTAATTTTCGCGATTCACTTGTCTGAATGCAGTATAGTTTAGTCTTCATATTACGTGTTGTGGAGGGGATGCGATCTTTACATCACGTCCCACCTGGGTCCACTCTGTGTATGGTCAGTCCAGTCATGAACATGAACTTCAGCATGATTTCGAAACACACATTTTACACTTTGATGTACATGTCACTAACGTACTTAATGAAAGAATATGAACATTATCAATTTATCTGCTGCTGCTATAGCAGCCTATATTGAACCTTCCCGTATACTTGCGCTATGGCTTGCCCTGCTCCGCTTGGAAGGAAACCTCATTTGAGGCTTGGTGGCAAAACATACGAAAAAAGACTTTGTACTGCAGAGTGGAAAGGGCAAAATGACATACAGGCTTGCAGCAGTGCAACTTCCGTTGTTCGGTTGCCGTCAGCCCCGATAGGCGACCGGTGGCAGATTGGTCCCGTGGAAACACACGTAGAATAAAGATCGCTTTCGGTTGTGTAGGGTTTTGTGCATTTTGTGTGCACGTAGCGCGCACTGTGCGCCTCATTTCCCTTCTCGTTATTCCCATCTGCGGTGGCGTGCCACCGTGATAACCTGCACAGCATTCACTTAAGATCCCTCTCTTTTCGCCCATCAGAGTGCCGACATTTGCCTCAAGATCATCGCCACTCGCCACCGCTCATGTGCCAATGCAGTAGAACATCCCCGACGTCTCCGCTTGTGTGAGCATAAACTGTACCCCTATGCAGTCCCCTAACGAACGAGAGCACAGAACACTGACAAAGTGAAGTCATTTTCCCACATGGTATCCTGCGAAATCTAAGGCCGCTTGGCAACAGATTCCTCAAGAGGGAACTCATTTCCCGGTCACTTGTTTTGGGCATGAAAGCGCCGTTTATTTCGGTGTCAAACAGCCTTCTAGTGACCTTCACAGATCGAATCCGCTCCGCTTAGGGCAGTAACCATGTTGAGTTGGAGCAAAGAGAATTACGGAAGAGTAGAAGCGACACATCACTTCTACAAATCTAGGTGCCGATGACAGGAGCGATAAAGGGCACACCATGAAGCCTCCACAGCAACGAGAATGCCATTTCTATATGTTTTACTCAAACGTTCAACATCGAAAAATGTAGTAGTGATATGGCGTCATGGTATTTTTAGTGGTTTTGATGTCTTCTTCCGTGCTATTTTTCATTTTCATCGAGCCTCTTTCTTATAGGGGCCCGTAAATGAATGCTTTTACGCCGGCCGACATCCTTGCATTGAAAGAAAGAGCTGATTGTCTCAGACACACAGAATAGCTGACATTTTTTTTTGCAGGTTGAAGTGATCCTAAGAAAGGGCAAAAGTTATACGATGAAATCATTGTTTCGTTGTGTTGAATACTCTTTTCCTCGCAATAAGTAAATTAAGTCTCGCAGCAACTTCGTTGATCTCGTATCTAGTTTATGCCTGGTAAAAAACTTACCCATCAGCGATAGCATTCCACTTAGACACCATATCAGGAGCGCTACTCCAACCGATTCCGAATTTCGAAATATCAAACTTGGTGTCACGAATATCCCAGACCCTGGAAAAACACAAGAAAACACCCTTATTTTAAGATTTTTCAGCCAATAACACAATATTAAAAAACCTCTTGTGTTGTTTGTTGAGGAGATTTCATGCATGGCAGCTTTTGTCAACAATAACTCTGTTTGGGCGTCTCTTTTCACATCAAATGTGTCACCATGAGTCAATCAGTCGAGTCTTTCACATGAATTTATATAAGATTGGAGACGTCTGCAACGTGCAGATGCGCTTGTCCACTAAATAGGATGATCATGGAGGCGGGTACAACACAGCAATTATTCGAATTTCAAAGGTGTGCCTGCCATATGCAGTAAGTAGCAATTACGTCAGCTCCCACAAACTTTCGTACGCGTAATTTCGAAACGTCACACGATAACGATGCAGAAAGAAACTGCTGGTGCCTTTCATTTTTACGTTCTTCAAAAAATTGTGAGTTGTCGTTTTCATAATGTTTCGCATCTAGTCGTGCATAGAAAAATTCTCAATAAGTGCATATGAAGCCAAATATGCGTCGTATTCACCATGGATGGCATGCACTGCTTTCAGGATTGTACACAACACACACAAAGGAAGAACAGCTAAAATCAATCGCTTGCGCAGTGATGCCCGCTAAGCTTGTCGAGGAAAGAACTATTTTTTATATTTCGTATATTTTGTATTTTGTATTTCGTCTTGTCTCTGTCCGTGTCTTATTATGCAGCAGCCTCTTGATACACTGGTTATGCTTAGCGTTATAAACAAAATGTCAAAATAATTGAACAACAGCTGCAGCGGCCAGTGCATTTATAATAATCATATATTTGTTGATTATTTGTAGTTACTGCATAATAATCAATAGAATGCATATATATTTCCTTGCTACGGAGCGCAAAGAGAAAATATTGTCTGCAGAGACTGAGCAACAGACTGAGCACAGCTACAATAATTACATGCTTGCAGGCCTTATACAGCGCAAATGAACGTGTGGGTTTTTAGATGAAAAGAAAAATAATGTTGCTAATTTCTTTTTACCTTTTTGGTGGTGTAGCGTTTTTCTAAAAAAAATACCTGCGAGAGAGCCATGCCGAGGAAATACTGTTATAGAAAAGCAAATGCCTTCAATTGGCAGTGAAAACGTACAGAGAATTCGAAATGCGGGATGCTGCACATATGGCGGAAAATATGTTGGGGCTTCGAATAAAATGCTAGTTTGGTGCAGAGACCTACGACGTTTCCAACCAGGACAGCAGTGCCACCGACCCAGCCGAGTTGCCTCTTCAAACGAATGTGGGCGTCATCAGTGGCTTCCTTCGCATCTTTTGAACCTTGCTCCATCGCTGCGCCCATGTGAACGCTGAATTTCTTATCTCGGGTTTTCTTCTCGGGCACATTCCCCTATGCACGTAAGAAGAATGATACCTATATTGGCTGTTCTCGATTGCAACATGGTTATTTCCAGTACAGAGCAATTAGGCTTCATCAACATTTAATTATTCTGCACTACAGCGGCTCAGTGAAATTTTTAGCGCTTTCTAGTAATTATAATTGATTGCGCTGGTCATCTGGAATCATACATGTAGCTAACAAAATCAGTGGGCGTACCATTAAATAAAACTACGTTTTTTTTGGAATGGCTTGTTCCACCTAAGTCGCTGATAACATTAAGGAAATTCATCACGTTGCTTAGCTCACCTTACCTAAACGTTAGCTTTTCATTGGTTGCCACGTAAGGTAATCGTGCCGTTTGCAACACTGCCGTGTAAACAGCGTTCCATGCAAACAACAAAATGTACAAGAGATAGTGTATTTTCTTCAATGTTAACGCTTCAAAATGCGAGTTTTGAGCTGTTCCGTTCAAGACGGGCAAAGGCAAAGCGCAAACCGCGACATATTTTGCAGAAAGGGAATAACCAATCGGCGTCGAAATTAAGCAAGCTATAAAACCTACTTGTTATATCAAGGCTGCGTTCTCATTTATTTAAATCTAGATTGAGGAATTCAGAATGATTTGTGCAACAGGAAGGGCCTTCCTTTGATCAATGCCGAATTTGGAACTTGAGTAAAGGAAAAGTGTGCGCTTAAGAACACGCCGCAGCAATGGGTTTTCGTTGTGATTCTGTGACCGCTATTACCGCTTAAACTGTTTTGTCCACGTGCATAAAAACAAAACGACAATAATAAAATAAAACGGCTTTAGAATGTCCGAAGCTTTTAGTACTAATACATAAGCACTGCATTCGCATTTCTTGTCGCGTGAGTGAATAAAAGATACTGTTTTTGCAAGAATTTTATCCAGTTGCTACTGTCCTAAGAGAAATGGGGATAATGTTTCATTGGCCACTAAAATACAAGAAAAATGTTATGAACATAAACATTTTGACAAACATACCAAATATAACGATACAGAATGCATGTGGGTGGCTTGTTTGAAGAATTGCTGATCTACAGACGTAACGTCAAAAAAATATCATCATGCAAATATATACAAAACTGGAACGCAGGAATTTAATAGCAACTTACTGACTAGACAAAATCACACACCGCAGAATTAATTTCTTGACATGGCAACCAGTTGACAATCTGACTTTACATGTTCTTCTCACAGCGAAAAGAAAATAAACCAAATTGCAGTACAAGAACCAAGCTGGACATTTTCGCTACAACGTTTCCCACCGCACCATAAAGTGACGGCCTGATCTTAATACATAAATATCAAGCGACCTGCTATACCCAAAACTTTGACTCTCTAGACTTCGGGCATAGCATCTCCAGCACAGTATTCTTCGTCAAAATTTTGAATGGCATGGTTTTGTTCAACTGACGTCACAGTAAGGTATAAATGGAGCACACATCACCAGACATCGCCGACAAATATCGTTCCTGCAGGGCAGATCGGAAGCCAACGAAATATTCTGCCAGGGAGGGGACGCAGACGCACCTATCTCTATGCGTTTGGGAATGCGAAACGCCAAAGTAAAACAGACGGTCTTTTCGTTTTACAGGTGGCAAATTCTGTTACTGCACACTATTTTTTAGGTATCCAGTTTTACTCTTCGCTTCTTTCCGTGTTCTAGCATGTCTCCCGCGCTATTTTCGTTTGCCTAGATCTATTTTATTTATGCGTAGCCTTCAGTTCCGGCGATAACACAGCCACAGCAGTTGTGCGAGAAGGTGGGCAAAAGCTGCCTTTTTTTCACAAGAACAATTTACAAAAACAACTGTTTTTTTCCCGCTAACTTTGTTTGAAGCTTTATTTTTGAAGATTCGAAACCCGGCATACCAGCTTAAAACATGTGGCTGCTGCTGTGGCAATGTTCACCTCTGTACGTTATTGCGGTTACCAACGGGGAAAAAGTAGTGGCTCTCACCGATGCTTTCCAAAAATTGCATGCGACGATCTGCAATGGAAGAGCAAAATGCATGTGCTGAAAAAAAACAGGTTGGCAATACGCAGTGCGGTGGTTGATAAAACAATGAGGAACCCACCTCACGGCCCTGCAAGAGTGATTGTGCAGCTAAGTTCTTGAAACTCGACACTATAAATGCTGTGGGGGAATGCAGTGTAGTGCTAATTTAGAGAAATGATAAGAATGGGAGCAATAGTCAATTCGATAGCACCCCGCCGCCCGTAGCCATGCTGCAACAGGATTCAAATCAGTTCATGGGCTGCTAATTTCTATACGAAAGGCTACGGACGTCACACCTCACGTCTCAAGCTGATATCAACGTGGAAGCTTTCGCAGTACTTAGTAATCTATACCGTGCAACGTATGCGGGGAACGCTACGCGTTTCACTTTGCTGTCACGAAAGCCTTATCATCAATTTCGTGGTTCAGGCGCTTGGTTTGAGCTTGTTCTTAATTGTAACGCATACTGTTCTGTATGTTGTAGGCGTGATTGCAAAGAATCTATGCACGGTCCCTTCATTTTGCTGGGTGCTGGTAGCTTGTGCCTTACGGGGGTATGAGCTATTGCTTAAGGGCGTATGAACCATTGATGATGATAGTTTTCGACATGCTGTTCTGTATGTTGTATGCGTGATTCCCAAGAATGTAAGTACTTTTCGCTTCACTTTGCTGGGTGGTTGCAGCTTGTGCCTTACGGGGGTATGAGCTATTGCTTAAGGGGGTATGAACCATTGATAATGATAGTTTTCTACATGCTGTTCTGTATGGCGTATGCGGGATTTCAAAAAATGTAAGAACTTTTCACTTCAATTTGCTGCGTGGTTGCAGCTTGTGCCTTACGGGGGTATGAGCTATTGCTTAAGGGGGTATGAACCATTGATGACGATAGTTTTCGACCTGCTGTTCTGTATGGCGTATGCGGGATTGCAAAGAATGTAAGAACTTTTAGCTTCACTTTGTTGGCTGCTTGTAGCTTTTGCCTTACGGGGGTATGAGCTATTGCTTAAGGGGTATGAACCATTGATGATAGTAGTTTTCTACGTGCTGTTCTGTATGTTGTATGCGCGATTGCAAGGAATGTAAGCACTTTTCGTTTCACTTTGCAGAGTGCTTGCTGCTCTGCCTTACGGGGCTATGAGACATTGAATTTTTTGCTTGCTTACGGGGATATGAGTGCTCAGTGATCACGGGGGTATGAGCCACTGATGATGATTGTTGTCTGTCGATGGAGGCGAAACAATCCCGGTATCCTAGCCATGTACAGCTTCGCTGTTAAAACACGCGAAAAGCTGCTGCATTGAAAGAAAACTGTGCAGTTTATTAGAGGGTTCATAGAAATTGTTTTATGCCTACCGACACCCCCCCACACACACCACATTAGAGTTCCTAAAAAATCAAACGACTTATGAGGCGCTCCTTTAGGCTAACGTGCCATGGCGATTCCTCTCAACAGTGGTTCGATTGAAGAGCCGACGACGCGCTCGATTCTATTCTTTCTGTTCAGTGCTCTCATAGGTTCGAGGGTCGCAGTAACTTTTGGCTAAGGTAGTATGGTGCCTTGTGCTCGCTCGCAGGCACTGAAATATGCAATGGTTAGATGTTTTGGTAGCTTATCATTAAGATGAATACCACGAAAACTTGGTGAGGAACGCCGATGCGGATGCATTGTTGAGTAACAAATGTCAGGCTTATAACGTAATGTATAGAAGGGCCAGAAAGGCAAAACCAGACTGAATGCACAAGGCTAAAACGCAGACCTGCAGAAATAAACAACAAACGCACCCGTCCCTCCCTCCCCCACCACACACGCGCAAAAACTGGAGATTCAATAAGCACGAATTCGTTTATGTCTCATTTTGCAAGGGAAGGCAAACAGACGCACACAAGATATTTTCTGTGAATGTCAAAGCACCTCCCTATTCCGTTGAACTTACTGCATATGATCTCTGACAATCGCGGTTCTTCGAAAATTTAAACACGCATACGAGGTTCAACGTGTCACGACATATTCTTTTATATCGTGTTAGGCTTTGGTACTTTCGTAGATTTCATTGAAGGCATTGTTTAGAGCGTAGGGCATACGTCCACTACATGTATTTGAAGTGTATATGCAATGTAGGTTCGAGCGATCACGTGTTGGCGATCAAATAAAAGTTCCTTCTTTAGTGATGGATCTGCGTCGTCCCTTATCGTGGTACTTTCATGTTACTTAGCTAACAATGATCAAAGGCGCTGGAGTGAGTCAGATTATTCCCTGAACTTTTGTGTGGACAGATGTCCATGGGACGCTCACTTTGATTCTGATGTGCGGTCGTGAGTTTGCGTTAGCATACTTTGAGAGAGTGTTGTTCCGAAAGCAGCGCCGATTGTTTGTGTTTATAATAACGTGCTGCTCCGGGCGTTAGGCGAGCATTATAGCTTAACTGGTGTCCAGTAACTATGCTTTTATTGGGAAGGGGACTCTGGAATAAACGGTGAAAAAGCAAATGTTGCTGGAAATACACTCAATCTTTGCGATGGCAGAGGCGCATTTACAGCACTCGTATCACTCGTGGTGTAGGTTTCGCGTGTTATGACAGAAAATATGCGATTAGGGGGCGCCCAAAATACATTTAGAACAATTACGTGAACTTGCCTGTTGTCTCCGCTGAAAGGAAGTGCACCCATTAAGGCTCGCGGATGTAGTCATTGCGTATTATAAAACAGTAACACGTTTAAAGAACAAGAATGTTCCCTGCGGACTTTGCCACGTTTGCGTAGAGAAAAACGAAATCTATCCACGAGAATAAAGTAGGTGCCACCGAGCAACTATACGTGATCGCTACCGCAGCTTTCATTTTCGATCTTGCGTTTACAGCAAGCTCACTATTTAATCTCGACCCTGGTCACCATCCATCGTCACGGCTCACGAAGAGGCTGTGGGTTTGGGACGGGTTGGCTGACGGCCTAGGTCATGGCGAGTGAACACAGGTTGCAAGCATATGGTAAAAACAGACTGTCACATCGAGGATATTTTTCTTTCCTACCAGTTCCCATAACCCCTGTAAAAAAACGATAACTGCCACCCACGAACGCTGCTCATTCTGGTGAATAAGTCTCTTGGAAGCCTTTGTAAATTTCTTACGCGAACAGCAAAATTTTTAGAGCGAACATCTCCTCGTCCACCTCTGCGGAATTCTGTGTCGGTCATCGGTTTTTCACTTTATGCTCACGTGATCCAAGCTTCAGAAATTACAATGTACTGTAAATGAGCGGACCTCTTTTCTGAATGCGCAAACAATAAATCGTTTCATTAAGGGAATGACACCTTTGGTTCATAGCGGCGTATAAAGCGCCAAACTACGTTGTAAATGTTTTGTTTTACTTAATATATTCCTTCATATCCCGTCGTGAAGTCATAATATAACACATAATTAAGCACTACCAACGCTGGGAAAAAATATGAAGTGATCCACAAAAAGAAACCGAGGCGCCTTGTCTTTATCGTGAGTCTGAAGTGCAGTGAGGCACTTCCTGTGTTTTTACCGTGCTCCTGATTCAAACACAACAGTAGTCACCCAGCAGCACAGATAACTAGTGTCTCTTCTACGCAGCACATTGCGGACTCGAACATCCACGCAGGTGGCGAAAATAGTTGGCTGTTTTATCCCTAGCAACGCCTCCAGTGTACACCACACTTCTCTCTCAGAGCCGCACGTTCGTATGTTCGCTTGTTTCACCCACCGCTGCAATGAATGCCTACCTGTGGGCGCTGGAAGGCCGTAAAATACCTTCCATATATTCTACTATCCCATGACAGCGTCTCGTAAACAACTCGTTTGTTCTGACTAGGATTGATTAGGCAACAGACTCAGAGACACATAATCGTATATTCGTTTGGTCAGGACCTCTGTTTTGTCCACATTTGTGTTCGGTGCCATTCCGTGGAGCTCATAATCGCGTTTGCCGTATCGAACTGTTGAGCTCTTTTGAACCTGGCCCATGCGATGATGAAACAGGGAAATTATGTAAAAATTGAAGAACTTTTTCACCTTCGTGCGATGGCATACTGGCTCGAAAACGTCGTAGTGCTGCCACATTCAACGCCATAGTTATATCGATCTCAATTAACTCCTGTTTACTGGCCACACTGGCCAGCGAACCAACTCTGCTTTTGTAAACATGAAATCTAAAAAAAATTGCATATGTAATTTCTTACACGTTGTCGTAAGGTGCGCATGCAACGCTGCCTTGGTGTTCTCAGTAATTACTTCTGAAAGCACTTTAATTTTTATTCCAATCAAGGCGAGAGAGCCATTTGGCGCTCATTATCTTCTGTTGAACTCCATAAAGCCCTTTATGGGCTTTATAAACTTTAGAACAACTTTTTGACTTTATTTTTGGCTATAGCGCGTACATTCGTACCAAGAAAGAAAGCACAAAATCTTACTCGCGTAAAAATCATCGGTATAGTTGGTAATGATGTAGTAATTTATTCTCTGAGCTACCCACAACAGCCAACTTGCTCCAGTTTGTCAAAAACGCTACTACAGGGTTCGCGTGATGTTTCTAGCTATTTAACAAGAATTTTGTCATATAAAACTGTCTAGAAAAATGGATGCATTGGGCTCGTTGGGACAATGTCTTCGGAACACGGGATCATCTACGACGAAAGCCACATGAAAATTGTCGAATCAATGGTTTTCTGATAATGGAACCTAAAACAGACGTTTCAACTTGGTCGGCTAAAGTCGCCTTCGGAACGGCCTCTTTATCTCAAGCCGACTTGTTCTTAGTGCATTACGTGCTGTTAGTTAGTCCTCAGTAAATTACATGCGATCAATTACAGTCAATACGATAGAAATATTCGATAGACTCCACAGAGAATTAAATCATGAAAACACGTGTCCTCAGCCCAATGCGAAACAGCTAACAACGCTGGAGCGCACATAGTTTGCTACAGAGTGTGAGAGAGCGCGCATTATCGCCATGCTGCAAATATTGCACGTGTATACCTTTAGACATAGCCGTAGTTCTTTCGCTAAGCTGGCGCACCATGCTTCTTTAGAAGTCGCTGCGTGTAACCTTCTTGAATAAATCAACATAAACTTCTCTGCACCGAACGGCATGTGCTCATAAGCAGCATTCTTAACGAAGCATTTTATTTTGGAACTTTGTCATAGTGTAGAACGTGCCTCGCAGCTCGGAGGGCACGGGCTTGCTGTTATCGCCTGCGTCAGCACTGACTGCTGCGCATAATAAAAAAAAATAAAGAATACAAAATGAAATTCAACGTTTCAAATGGGCAATAGCTGTTTACTGCTCCAATACGGTCATGCTCCCCTCCGTCACTCGCTGATGCGGCTTAACAGTGGCGTAACGAAAAATGAAGAGAAAAAGTCTTAGACAACGTGCAAAAGAACTTCCTGTGGCCTTACCGTGAAGCGGCGACGAAGCAATCGCGTCAGACGCTGGCAGAAGAACGCAACAACTATCCTCAGGCGCATCTTACACAATGCCCGTTCTTCGGGTCTGTAAGGCATTTGGGATAAATAAATACCGACGCCAGGGGCCCGGCGATGGACCTTCACTTGGCTTCGAACGTGTTGTGTCGTGCCGCCTGTTAAGCTGCTAGCCACGGCCTCAGCCGCAGCCACATTTTTTTCTCGATGTGCTCTTCGACCTAGCGTAATCGGTGATGCTTCCTAACTGGGCGGAGAAATGGCTCGAGTGTCTGCTCTTGTCGTTCACTGCGTTACTCTATGCTACTATCACGCCGCAGCTGCGTAGCCATGCTGGCCAAGCACTAGTAATAAGGCGCGCCGACGTGAAGCAAGCCGAGAGCGTGATAAGAGAGTTGTTCACCGGGATCGTGCCGCCTTTGCACGCGTACTAGCCGTTCTACGCCAGCTTGCGCGTGTTCGCAAGCGTACGTGTGGTCTGGGCTTGTCTCTCTGTGGGGGTTGCATATTCTTGATAGACCTGGACAGATCAATTTCTCGTAACGGAATTCCGAAGTTCTTTATGCTCTTTTGCTTTGCGTAGTCACAGAAACTGTAAAAGGCACCGCTTCGTTCCTGTGCATTTTTTAAAGGTATTGTTGCTTAAGTTGTCTACGCGTCTACACAGTCACTGTAACTATAAAAATTACTGTTTCTGTGCTTCTTGTTTTTTGTGTAATCATTGATTGCCCACACGTTAGAAAAAAGTGCTTTATTTCCGGATTTATGTTGCCGACCTCTTATTCACTTAGCACTTTATTCTTTCTACAGAGAATCTGGCAATGAAACATTTCTTATCTTTTCTTTCTTTGTTTTTTAACTGCAGACCCTTTATGGCATTACATAAACGAATCGGGAGAATAATGCATGACGAGATAAGCAAATCTAAATAATATTCATAAGTTACAAAAAAGTGCAAGTAATAAGAAAGCTAGCACAATTAGGTTCGGGCACACAGATGGTACAAATCAATCATTCAACGGTTAACAATGCGAATGAAAGAAAATAAAAAAATGTTATTTGTGTGCACAAACAGTCACACTTGCAAGCATTACGTGAGTAACTGGTGGCTATAAATGATACAGGCGGAAACAAAGAAACACACACACTAAAATGATCTCGTTTCACCTCATAGTTGCCAAACTCGTTCCTAAATTTCCGATTACCAGCCAAATAAATCAAACAATATCACTGAAGTAGAACGGAGTACAAAGGTAAGCTAGTTGGAGAGATATCACCACCAAAAAAAAGAAGGTAAATACACAGCGCGATAAACAGGACTAGCAAGGAAGAGGGCAATATGTCCTTGCTCTATCACTTGTGCTTTTCTCGCGCTGTTTTTTTTTTTCATAATGAAGTTGAAACCAAAGGACGAATCCAAGCATTTGGTTAGTTACCTTGCATAGAGTGGTTGCATTGTACACCAGGTGTTCTTTTTTTAACTGCACCAAATTAAACAAAAAAGAAATGTCTGTGGCCCAAAGGACACTTCTAACCCTTGATAT
The DNA here is from genome assembly GCF_038994185.2 of Dermacentor albipictus. NCBI lineage: Eukaryota > Metazoa > Arthropoda > Arachnida > Ixodida > Ixodidae > Dermacentor > Dermacentor albipictus. Next base: position 47,810,905 of record NC_091830.1, read on the forward strand.
AAATTATTCGATGAGGTGGCCCCTATGAGTAATAACAATTGTGAATTATTAATTACAATAATCACACTTATTAACTTGTTAATTATTTACGTTATGGCACATATTTCAAATCTTGAATTATGGCCCATACGTTTGCAAGAAAGAGAGTAAGAGAGAGATACTTTCATCGAGAGAACAATCAGAGTATTTGTGGGTGGCACCAGAAGGGGGCATCGCTAATGGCATGTCGCCCCTGGCGAAATGCGGCCGCCGCAGCCGGGATTTCATCCGACAAGGCGATAAAACGCGCAGCTACATCTGCATCGCCGAGAATGAACAACAGCTAGAGCACACCATCCCTTACCAACGTCAGTGGGTTTGTGGCAAACACTGGAAGACACACCAGCGCAACTGTAACGATCTCTACTTTTGATGTGGTTCAATTCTTCGTGACTCTTTATAAATGACTACCGCGCGCTTGTGCCACTTAATTTCTTTGTGGCAAGTGGCTGCGCAATGGCTAGAATGTACGAGAACGAATGTTGCGCGACTATTCCCGATGGTCATGCGACCAAGTACTGGACACTAGTCGCTGTCGTCCTCCCGAAGCATGCAAACTGCGTTTTTCGCTTGTGGAATACCTCACCCTTTCCTACTGCGCTGGAATATGGCACGGCAGTCGTTGAGAGCAGCGCAACCCAGCGTTAATCGCGTCATGGGCTCAAACCAAACAAGCCGGATGCGTCGTCCTACCGGGGCGGTACTCTCGAGCGATTACTCTCCGGGACTTGGAAGACCTCTTTGAGACTAGGCACTCGATTCGTCGAAATACATATGGCCGGCGGCGCACCTGTTACTCTGTGAAGACAGCCCCTGTCGAAATGCGACCGCCGCAGCCGGGATTTCATCCGACAAGGCGATAAAACACGCAGCTACATCTGCATCGCCGAGAATGAAGAACAGCTAGAGCGCACCATGCCTTACCAACGTCAGTGGGTTTCTGGCTACTGCTGCTGGCGCCCGTGTTCCCGCTAGCAGTGGCCGCGTCTGTACATTTGTGCAGAAACCCCACTGCAGCCGGAGACCTTGCAGAACTCTCCTGTGACAGCGAGTCGGGTGCCAAACTACGTGTTGCACGTCTTGCGACGTTGGTCCAGCGCCAGGCACCTATGTCGGCCTAAACGCGGAGGCATCTGGTGCCGACTCACGCAAAGTTGCACTGAACTGGAAATATCCACTCGTCGAAAATACCCGCGTGCGGCCGCGCAAAGTACGCACTCGTTGGCTAAGTCGAATCCGCCCTCTCCCCCTTTCGGTCCCTCCCGCGTTGCCTCGCCCACTTTCCTCCATATATGACGTGCGAGACCGAGCCGCGATCGTCAGTTGCCTTTGCGCCCGGTCGTGAAATGCGCACTTTCTGTCAGAGCACAACGCTTCCTGCTCACCCGCACCCCCTCCCTCTCACTCCGCCCCCCCCCCCCGGCCTTGCGAGAGACTGAATACAGCGCTCTCCGCTTTCTGCCTTCGCGCGCGCCAGGTTGCGCCGCGATCATCGGCTTCCCTCGTGTGCTTTCACTCGCACGTACAGCACACGACGCGCGGCGACCCTATTATCGCCCTCTTGAAATCTATACGGAACATCACGGCGACGGCGACGGCAAAAATGCGCGTGTAGTGGCCACACAATTTCTATCACAATAGTACTCAGAAAAACCAGTGCGTGCGACCGAGTACAGTGAAGTGCAGTGCAACGCGAGTGCAGTGAAGGCAGTAAAGGGGAGGAACCGTAGCAGACGAACCGCCCGGTGATCCACCTACCGCTTCGATCGTGCCTGTGCCGGAAGATTTCGCCGAGCTGTAAGCAGTGGGCTGCGCGGATTGCTGCTACTGGCGCCCGTGTTCCCGCTAGCAGTGGCCGCGTCTGTACATTTGTGCAGAAACCACTGCATCCGGAGACCTTGCAGAACTCCTCTGTGACAGCGAGTCACGTGCCAAACTACGTGTTCCCCATCCTGTGTTCCTTCTGTATATCAACGAATCACGCTTACTGGCTGTCATTCAGTGTTGGTCGAATACATATAGCTAGAAATATGTACTCGACACCAAAACCCAGAAACAAAAAATAATAATTTCGGGTGTGTTGCCACACGCATCAAAAAAGGCTACAATAGGTAGGACCATAAAGAAAAAATCTACGGGCCCTTTGCTGAGCTAAACTGCGATAGGCGAAAGCATATCGATGACTGCTCCTGTTGCTTTTGCCTGAACTGTTCTGCGAACGGACGCCGCCGTGGCCGCGAGCATGGGATGCAATCACAACCATAGGGCTGCAAGGTTTGTCGCCGATGTGCTCGCACCCCCCCACCCCGCATGTCCGCGCTTCCCCACGCAGCCACTCGCACAGCGCTACTGGCATGGCGCCTCCTCTCCTTGCTCCCCTCGCCGGTGATCACCGCTTTCCTGCGTCCACCACGGACTGCGCCCGGACACTTATGAGCCACTAAAAGCTTACGCCTTCAAAGCAGACGGGCGTGGCAAAGCCGTGAAGTCGTTTTGTCAGGGACTTTCGGTGCTGCCGATGCGCACGTGCGTAGATGACGGTGCAGATTCATTGCCGCGACGGCAAAGAAGTGCTGATGGCACCATATGCTATGTTGGGAAATGGTCTCGTCTTCACAGGAAAAGTTATTGTCATGACGCATAGCTTCAGACTTGGTGCGGCGTCATACGCGGAGGGAACTTGCCTTCGTGCATGTGATTTGCATATTTGTTATTTTTTTAAGCGCGAAGTTTGTCTAGATTTCTTGCTGAAATGAGAATAATACACCGTCCTAAAGAGTTCGAAATGTTAAGACGAAAGGAAATACGCGGATAGGAAGTGGGAAGTGTGATGGTGTAAGGCACTTTTCATCTACTGAATTAAAAAAAAAATAAACTACGCGTGACGAGCTCCGACTCGCCACAATTCAGCGAGCCAAGTAAACCCCTGACGTCATTACACGTGTTCTCCACTACACTTCACTGGATGAACCTGTGTAACATGTAGCTAAAGGTAGTCCCCATTGTAGTTATGCGAAGCTGTGGTAAAAAAATAAGGTATTGGAACTTCAAAAAATTTAAGCCTACTGCGTCATTCTGCTGTCTGACACTCGCTTTCCCAGCATCACTGATGACGCGTCTACTTACTTCTAGTACTCGTACGCAGGCCGTGATTGCAGCGGCGAGGTATGTGGAAAGCATGTGCACTTTGATAAAAACAGCCACGCTAGTTTCACCGGACGCGAGAATGTTCGAGGACGATGTGCTGTGTAGAAAAAAAAATCAAATCTCGGCACTGCTGGTTGATTGCGCTAGTCTTTAAATCAAGAGCAAAATTTTTTTAAAGAAGAAAATTATAATTTGAGGTTTTACGTGCCAAAACCACGATTTCGTTATGAGTCATGCTGTAGTAAGGGACTTCGGAATAATTTTGACCACCTTTTGACTAAGAAAGGAATAAAATTGTCTATGTAAAAAATCAATTGCAAGTTGGCGCCTTTTTTCTTTTGTTCCTTCTTTCCACTTAGTTTTTCTGCACCAGAAGCCACGTTTCAGTCGTATAGCCGCATTACGAACACTAACAGACGCCTGAAGCGTTAGAACACATGGCGATTGCCCATCATATATGCTGGAACGAAGAAGGCACACTATTTCGCTAGCTAGCGTTGGCAGGCAAGCACTGTCGGAGGAAGCTGGTCTGGGTCCATGACCTGTCACTGCAACTTTAATGCGGATAACTCAAGTGCTGTTAAAGATTCTACATGACGCGAAACTAGTCGAGCGGCTCTAGTAGGCTCACCGTCTAATGTGCATAGGCAATCACCATTCCTCTTATAATCATTAATTATCCCTATAATTTCGCTCTCCTTCCCTTTCCCCCAGTGCAAGGTAGCAGACTAGAGCGCACTTACTCAGGTCGCCCTCTCAGTCTTTCCAATCAATAAAACCTCTGTGTTATTATTTCACCGATCTCAATCAACATAGGGTGGGTTGGTCGGCAAGTACAGTATAAAGTAGCGTGAGAATACAGCCGAATACGGCCATGAAATCCGCCCGGCAGAATGCGGTCTCAAATACTGCACGACTCAGACACGGCACATTCCTGCTGTGTTGTCGAATACGTCTTCTCCGCAACCACTGGTACGCGAGTGGCATACGCAACAGCACTCTGTCGTGAAGCGTTAACCTTGCTGGAGAACGACAGCACCCATTTCTAAACTGCTAGCGTCGGTGCGCAAACGAGGAGATGTGTTCGCATCGATCTTACGGAGGCCGGGCTCTGCTGTTAGGGGAGGCTTGAGGGCGTGGCATGCAGCCATTCTACTCTTGTGCATTTTCTTACTGACTGTTTCAATTCTGTTGCTACTCATTTAGTGAGACATGTACAATCACATAAACTACGGGCCATACTGTTCTTTCATAGTTATCTTTATAATTATTGAGCTGTCCACATATAGGCAATCGAAATGTTTTAATTCAGTGATGCTCCCTTAGCACCTCATAATATCAGTGTTTACTCAAATAGCGTTGTATTGTGTGCGGAGAAAGCATTGATAAAATAGTTGCCGTCATTTTTATTTTCAACCAAAGGAATCAAAGTAAACCAAGGAAATAAGGCATTTTATTGTTTCGCTGGTGACTCCCAGTTAATATTGATGTTTAGTAACAAAGAATAATTTTTTGTCTACTGCACAAAATTACAAGCTTAAATTGGCCTCTGAAAGATTTTATCACAAGGCACTCTTCAATACATAGTGCAGAAAGTAGTCTGGCATGTTGCCGCGCTACACGAAATGGAAACTAATTTGCCCTCTCTGTCATAGCTGCCCCGGAATATTCTGATTTTGCTTGAGAGCATCGGCGCACGGTACACAGAGAACTAATTTTTGCAGGAACTTGTAAAATGCAGCTCCGAGGCGAGACTTGTATGAAAGTTTTATGAGTGCGTAGGCGGGAACACCAAGCAAAATGAACCCAAGCGTCGGTAGGATCAGTTGGGTTCCAGCACCTCCAAAAAATGGAGTTAGGGCCATGGACAACAGGATCGGTATGTAGAAGATCACCAGAAGGGTGGGCGCCCTTATGGGCCTCACACGTTCCTTCATCGTCACTCGAAGTCTGAGTAGCGCGAACATGACGAGTGTGCCGTTAACCGCCCATATTACCATAGCGCCCTTGGCTAACAAGCCGACGGATACAACGACAGTGAACGCTGCGGCTGCGAAAGTTTTAAACGCTACCGCTATAACCGGGAGAGACGACCGGACAGTGATTAGAGAGAACAGCTCCGGTACGTGTCCCTTGCGCGCAGCGGCCATGATTAGCCGGCTGCTGCTAAAGGAAGAGGCACTCATTGTCCCAAAGGTGCAGACGCAGACAGCGATCGGAACAAGCCATTCGCCCGCTTGTCCCCAGGTTACGCGGCCGAAGGTCACGGCAGTCGCCGTCGATGCGGTGAACGACTTGTGGTCCAGGACGACGAAGTAAGCTGCATTCGTTAGTATCTGTAAAGCGGTGACCACGAAGATGCCGCCCAGAAGAGATCTCGGTATGATCCGGGAAGGCTTGGACATCTCTTCCGCCATGCAGCTGATCATGGAACTGTCGCGTGCAGAAAGAGAAGTTCGCTTGAAGACATTGCAGTGCTTTAGCTGGGTGTTATTGGGTGGCACGTTACTGTGGCACATGATACATTAATTCCAATACGCTTGCATAGCTTATGTACCGCCTACTATAGCGGCAGATTTTCGATCCTATACCGTTCCCGAAATCGCACTGTTCGTTTTGCGAACCATTATTAAATCGCACCCTTGGTTACCGCCATTGCCTAACAACGTAGCCATGTTCACAGTAGCGCAGATTACCCGCCTCAAACCAAATTCGCCCTCGATGCTTGGCACTTCAGTGACAAAAAAAAGAGATACAGAAGTGAACGGTACAATCATTTATCGCTTAGTCGCGCTTGATTCCGTGGAGGAAGTATCAGCTACGTTTCATCATTATTATTCATGTCAGCTGCTTGTTTCGAGTCTGAAAGCTATAGCGACATCTCCAAGAGGCGATAGTGTTTTCACTTAAAGCTAACAGATGGCGCCAATGCATCAGTACTGGCGGTGCGCTGACTAGGCCGAACGCTCTTAGAGCCCCCAATTCTTTACTGAATCTGTAATCTTATTCTAAGCCCTAGCATGGCAAGTCACGGTGGTATGTGAAACGCTGATTAATCTCACGGTCAGCCACAGTGTGTACTGTAGTACACCGTAGTGCTTAGCGTACAGGCAGTTCGTGAGCAGGCGGCCACACATTTCCTGTATCATGCAAAGCTAGAACTCTCGCTCATATCATGGCAACGTATTCCCAGGCGATTCATAGCGGGAACATAAAAAAACTAAGAAAGACTTGCGAACGATTCTTTACCTTCCGGCGCTAGTGTACATGGCGACGACAAAGGCTTGAAGAACACTCCCGGGTGAGGCGTTCGTGGCGAAAGTGAACTTTCGGAGAAGGTACGGAGCTGAAACGGGAAGGGCAGAAGAAATTATCGTGTCAGGCCAATTAACGTTCTGTAGTTGAAACCAGCAAGGCACAATCCACGGCATAGTGCAGGAGAATGGATAGCTTCGAACAATGTGCTTACTATGTGGAATGCCGAAATTGCGTCAGATCCCTCATGACATGACTCCAAGAAAACTCTTGCAGCCTTCGTGGGTTGCACCCTGTATGCTGTCCCCAGATAATATTCGATGTCTACCTTCTGTCTTTCCGCTCTTCAGTTCAGGTGCTGAATGGCTTCCCGTATGAGTCATATCATAAGAAGCCAAAAAACACTGACACCAAGGACGACACAGGGGGAAATTACTTTCGCTTAATAAAAGAAATAAACGATAAATTAATGAAAATGAAAGTGGATGAAAAAACAACTTGCCCCAGGTTGGGAACAATCCCACAACCTTCGCATTACGCGTAAGATGCTCTACCGAGTGAGCAACAGCGGCACTGTTTCCCCGTGCACTTTTCTTGGGTATTTACGTTTCCTAGTAAAAACCTGGGAGTGTTAACCAGCGCGCCAATAGCAAATCTTGGCGGCGCCTGTGGAACATCCTTTCTACCACAGGCGTCACGAGAACGTGACCTTCTTGGGTGAAGGCTACCGGTCAATAAACCCTCACATGCTAACTGAAGGCATCAATGTTGCCGGATTCGAGACCCTCGTTATGTAATAAAGAGAGAGGAAAGGGCGTTAACCGAGGGGCCCGACATTTATTAGTCGTATCACAAGAAACCAACAAATACTAAAACCAAGGACCACATAAGGGAAATCACTTGCGCCTAATAAATGAAATAAAGAAACCATAAATAAAGAAAATGAAAGTGAATGAAAAAATTACCGACGATTACGTTACTTCCTAATGCGAAATTTGAGCGCAGCAAAATAGCCACCGCACAGGGCGAACGGCAGCGGCAATTTCGGCTCGGGCGGTGCACATATACAGATCCGCCGCCACCGATCTGGCTCTCTGATTGCCACCGCACAGGGGTTGCATTGGAGGAGGAGCGAAGAAAGGAATTAAGTTCGAGCCGGCGCTTTGACAACCGGAGACTCGCAGGAAGAGGGGGGAGGGGGGCGGCGTGTACACCCAGCGGCAAACGATGGGGGCAGAAGCGCGCGCAGCAAGCGGACAACACGATAAAGGGAGGAGGGAAGAGATAGCAGCGACTGACTGATGCCGCTGACGCCGATAGTGAGTCAACCCCAGCTGCGGAGTTGGTTTCAGGGACAACGCCGCCGATGCCGACACAAACAATATGATACCCTCGCTTCCGCAGCGCTAAGAACCAGGTCTAGCCGTGGGAAGGTGGTCACGTATTCGTCGACGTGCCGGGGGCTACGTGAAATAACCGGCGCGTCGGCAACTGAAGAGCACCCTATCCGCCACACAAGAACGGGGGGGGGGACCCTTTCCTCCTCTTTCTGCATGGCGGCGACGGTGTTCTATGCAGTCACGTTATCTTGACTCTCTAGCGGCGTCAGCGGCATCCAGCGGTATCAGTCGGTCGCTGCTAGCGCTGGGGGGATGAAAGGGGGGCGGAGCTGGTTACGAGGCCGACGACAATGCCGACGACGACGCGAAACCCAGGAACGGACGCCAAAGAGCTGCGCTCTAACACAGCTTGCCCCGGGAACGATCCCAACACCTTCGCATTACGCGTGCGATGCTCTACCGATTGAGCACCGTTTGAGCATCGCACGCGAAATGCGAAGGTGGTGGGATCGTTCCCCACCTGCGGCAAGTTGTTTCTTCATCCACTTTCATTTCCATTAATTCATCGTTTTTTTATTTCATTTACTAAGCACAAAGAATTTCTCGTATGTCGTCCTTGGGGTCAGTGTTTGTTGGCTTCTTATGATATGACAAATAAATATCGGGCCCCTCGGTTAACCCCGTTTCTTCTCGTTTATTGCCGTATGAGTGTGACGTACAGTTCTTGATAGGAAATTAGCGTGCGGAGAGCTTTTTAAATAAGGGAAGCGCAGGCTAGAGAGGAGATGGTTCTTTTTTTTTCCTTCTCATATTAAGGGTTCCCTGTGATTAATTGGCCTAAGCAAAAGTACTCTTTCAAGGACTCTTGAGGCTGACTCGCGATCTAGAACTCTTGTAATCTCGCCAAGCTATTCTTGATTATCTTTGTCTTCTGCAGATTAATCTTCAACCCCACTCTTCAGGCCTCTGTTAAGGTCCTCAATCATTTGTTGCAACTCGTCTGCAGTGTTGCTGAATCGAACAATGTCATCGGCAAACCGAAGGTTGCTGAGATATTCGCCGTCGATACTTATTCCAAAGCCTTCGAAATTTAATAGCTTCAATAGTTCTTCCAAGTACGCAGTGAATTGCTTTGGAGAGATTGCGTCTCCTTGTCTGACCCCTTTATAGGTATATTCGTACTATTCTAGTGTAGAATTAAGGTAGCTGTGAAATCTCTGTAGATATTTTTAAAGATATTTACGTAACCCGTCTGTGCTCCTTGGTTACGTAATGCCTCTATGACTGCAGGTACCTCTATTGAATCAAATGCATTTTCGCACTCTATGAAAGCCATATAGAGAGGCTGAGTATAGTCTGCGGATTTCTCGGTAACCTGATCAATGACATGAATATGATCCATTGTAGAGTACCCCTTCCTGAAGATAGCATGTTCCCTTGCTTTGCTAAAGTCCAGTGTCGCCCTTAATCTGCTAATATTTACTAATCACTCACAGCCGTGAACAGGCAGAAATCTAGAAGTTAGTACTTTGGCTGTTGCATATTGTAACTTTAGCAACCATGGAGCACTTGCCATTAAAGCAAGTGGTCAAACAACTGCTTCAAAAAAGTCGAATCTATTTTCTCAATACCAAGTGACGAACATAATTGCAATATTTGATCCGATGCTGCTTTGTCGTATATTTACTCGGGGCACAATGCAGGTCTTTCTCAATTCGCATTCCACATTTTTGTTCTCATTCAAACAGTGCTACGCAAACGAACAGCAGAAGAAAAAACTGACCTCTAATGCACCATACCATGCCAGTAGCGATGATAGCGAAGAGGACTCCAAGTTTCACCATAAACAGAACGTTCTGAACTTTCATGGATGTCTTCAACGAAAATGTATTAACCACCGCTGCAAGCTCTGAAACCACGCATATTAAACAGGTGTCATTTGTGACAAATAACTAGTGACGAAACATCCAATATATATGATCATATGCATGTGGAATATGTTTCCTTGCTTAAAGTAGGCTCAGTTCTGGCATAAATGCCATTTTTTGCTTGGGAAGAGGCGGCAATGCTTTCATTTGTACTGAGAAGCAGTGCTTATAGTGAGTTTATGCGAAGTACATCACTTCCTTTTGTCCATACGGGGTCTTATGTTGGCGAATGCCTCGCGCACAATAATGCATGCATGACAAGGAAACCCTACCTCTACTCTCACTTTCACGATGTAGTATTGGCTGTTGATAAATGTTTAAAATTTCCCTGATTATGCTATGAGGCACTGCAAACGCGTTTAAATGGGCAGCCATCAGCAGCAACACAAAACCACACCCCGATGATGTTTCTAGTCAGTACGTAACCACCGACTATATTTGCACCTCCGTATATTGTACACAAGATCGTGGCACGTATATCAAATAAAAGAAAAGAAATCCCAGGACACTTAAGCACTTCTTGTATGTTGTGAATGCACAAGCATGACTGGCCCAACTAAGCGCCACTGAGCGGTCCTTCTAGTTTTGAGCTGCGATTAATGTACCACAGCGGTAGGGGCAGGTCGAGGCAACAAACAGCCGCAGCAGCGGCCGGCGGTTTCAACGACACACGCCACAAGTTCCCTGCGCGACGAGAGACCGAGGAACCAGCAGCGGCCACCAAGGCCGGCAGACTCGCGCAGCAGCTAAGCCCAGTGACGGTGAGAGAGAGAGAGAGATGGGTACCGCGCGCGGGCTTCTGAATACGAGAGAGAGGGTGACGTGGCGTCGCGTTGATGCCCTCTCCCATCACGCAGCACCTGGCGCCGTTGTTCGGCAGAAGTTGTCACGCTTGACCCGTTCTGCTCCGTCGAGGTGCGCTCGGGACGTAGTGGGCTCGCTGACGTAGCATCGCAGCCAATGGGAATATAGGTACCGTTTTGCTGCTACGGACGCCGGCTTCTTGGCTTTTCGCCTCAAAAAATTTTATGTATCGGCTAGAAGCATATGTAGCAGCTGTTTATAGGTTGCATGTTGTACGACTAAGATAAAGCTACTTTTTTTTCGACATCACTAACGGAACGCGGCAAGTCCGACATCCCGTCTAGTTTTACAGTGCCTCAACAAAGGGGTGACGTGCAGCAACGCACAGTGCTGTACTCCAACAGACCCGCATCGAGCATGCGGGTGTTTAAATTAATTCCAAGCCTTCAGGCCCAACCACACGCGGTTGATCGTGCGCACCTGGCTACGCGTCACGCGTCTGCGACGCCGTGCGCGCCTGTCCTACGCGTCTAGAGAGGGGAGACGCGCAGGAATCACGCGCGTCAAAGAGCACTTGACGCGCGTGATTCTTGATCTTGATTCTTGATCTTGAGGTCTTGATCTTGGGCGTCATTTTAAGCTTACGCAACGGAAGTGGAAGCTTGTGCACCGACGGCACGTGGGCCGCATGTACACTTCCGGCGGTTCGAAAAGGTTGTTGAAGTTCCAGAATCGTACAGAGGACGCCGGGAGTAGGTTTCGTGTCGCTAGAGCATAGAGACTATGTAGGCGATCAGCAACGCAGCGCTGATCGCCTGCGTTGAGGCTCGGCTTGCGCTTTGGTGGCAGGAGAAATACAAGCGCCACAAGAACAAGCACATGACGAGGTGCTCGTGGATCGTCATGCCCAACACTGCCTAAAAGGTGAGTGCTCGGAATTTCATACGGGCGTCATAGCGCAGCAGTTTCAATCGTGATCGAGCCCAATCGGCATCGCATATTGTGATCACGATTGCCTCTACTGCGCAATCTGCGTAGAACCGATCGTGATTGAGAAATTTGATCGCGCTCGATCGCGATTGAAAGCCTGTGTGGAACCGGTATAAGCTGCCTCTCTCATCAGCCGGCTAGCAAATGTCGAACATGCATTACATCTGTGCAGATGACGTAATCACAGCGCTGCAGAGGCGATGGAAGTCCTTGGGGAATAAATTTCGGCGCCTTGGAAAACACTTCGGAAAGAAAAGAACCGCGCCGTGCCAGAAGACGTTCAGGACGACGTCATATAGCTGTTTTTTTACTAGATGATGTTCTTGCGCTACACAGTGGAGTGCAAACCGTAAGTGATTTTGAAGTTTTCATCTTAGCCGGCGTGTTAAAAATGAAACGGGGATTCTAGTGCTTTCCTTTTACCATTTCGACCGGCGATGCCGTATGTTTCTATTACAGCTGGCAATCCGCCACATTTACAGGGAGAGACTCAAAATTGTGCTTACACAAGTAAATTGACGCGCAGTATGCATTATATTTAGCTTTGTCTAATTGGCGATAAAATATTTGCGTGGCATCGCTGCTCCGATTATCGCACATTTCGTTAAATGTGATCCGGTGAGGGGACATATAAGTAGTACAAAGATAGCTTTGTGTATTTATTTATTTAAGTACAAACAAAACCGGTTTGGCTTTGCAGGGGGGAGCAGGGAAAGCACAAATACAGGTACAACATAAGTAAAATAGCACATAAAAACCTAACATAATATTGCATAAGACAGAAGTACAGAGAATATCAAGTACAAACTAGCAGGATGAATCAAAAGAAAAGGACTTGCATGATGCACATAGAAAAAACAAAACACAAAAGATGCAAGTAGTTTCCTTTGATTCTGTGCACTGATCCTAGAAGGCAGCATGCAAGTCAATGGGCAGTATTTAGCCGTGTATTGAATGTTGCTATATTCACGTATGTCTCGGGAACTGCAATGAACAGCTTCAATTTTGCATTTTGTTGCTTATCAGCAGTGAGAGAATCTGTGCTTCATCACCGACCCTCAAATTTTACTTAGCTTGCTCAAGGATTCATTTAGTGCCCTCATGCTGTAGAAATAAATGCGTCATGGTATTGACGGAATTGTCAGCCGCATAATTGATAATGCTGGTTTTTGTGTCTGCTCAGCAGTGCCCTTAACTAATTATAAGCCTGCGGTTATTCTGCGCATCCCAAGCGATGTGGCTATCGGTTTAAGCGAAGCTTTTCCAATGTTTGTGGAGAACGCTGTTCCTGCTTAGGAAAATTTCCAAAGAAAGACTCAACGATTGAGTTGGACACATTTTCACTGTGCAAAAAATAATTACTAGAATTTAACCTGCGAAAATCACAATCTAGTTTCATTATTATGTCCGGTATTTGCAGTATGTCTGGTACTGGTCACTCGTGCAAGACAGTAGCCAGTAGTCAGCTGGGATGACAATAGTTCAATGGCTACAATAATATCAGTACGATGCATTCAGTAAGAGCTATTTGGCAAGACAGCAGCAGCAGCGGTGGGAAAGTCGAAACAAGAGGCAAAGAAAGCTTAGCTTTAAGAAACCTTCTGCAAGGGTTCGCGCTAAATACAGCTTCACTGGGCCAAAACGCCCTTTACAAGGCAGATGGAAAGACGACATACATGATTTTACATAACTTCCTAAATAGAAACAGCTAATACACTGACTGCTACGTACACAGCTTCACACTGCGTTTAGACATACATTAAATTAAGAAAAACAGTTTAGAATGAGATAAAGTTTAAAAACGAATGAAAGGAAAACAAAGTTACAAGCCAAGAACGTTTCAAGTACAAAAACTGTATCAGGAAAGAGCCTTATGTTAAAGCAAGACATTTCAACATAAAATTTAAGTGATTGTACTGTTTAAATGTAGTGGAATGCTTGCTGCTAATTATTTCGAAACTGAAACATTCGCGATAATATGCACTGTTTCAAGTACGGTGTATCACTAGGCTTTAGGCATGGAGGTCTCATAAGAACAGCTTAAGTGCATCAGAAGCATAAAAAGAAAAAAGAATACAAAAGCTACACTTCAGTTCATGCAGAAAAGTTTCATTCTGGTTGTGTATGCAAGCCACTTTTGTCCCCACAAAACTGACTCAGAGCTTGGGCGTTGTTCTCTAATAAATTGGCACCTTAAAACAAATGCAGACGGACTTGAGCCATTACATATTTTTGCACTCAGACCGGCACATTACTTGCACATTGACAATATGTGCAATCCTTATTACGCCCACATGCAGGACGTCCGCCAACCTTTTACCAGTGCCCCCATCGGGTGAGGAGAGAAGCGCTGCGGACATCTTAACGAAGATGTGCCCGTTTTCTGATCTGGCAACGCTTGAAGTGCCGTCACTGTCAGGTGAAGAGTCACAGGTGCCAGCATCCACTTTGCCTTTGGCGTCACACGACTTTGTGCGGTCTCGGGGCATTTTAGAATCTCCTGAATTACCGGTGCTTCAAGAAGTGCTGGTTACTGAGTCTTCCGAGGCACACCACAGCAGGCCGCAGTCACAAGCATCACTGGCTTGAGCAGGCAGTCACAAGCTGGACACGTTGGGAAGCATTGCTTCTGAAGCGACAACGTCAAGAGGGAGAAAAAGAAAAAGAAAAATGAGAGTCGGTTAATATTGGAGGAATTAGGTAATGTTTCAAGTGCAATCAAAAGATGAAAACCACAGGACGACCTCGAACTTTTGCTGTCTCTCTGCTCAAACACATGAGGAAGGTCAGTGAGGATAAGCATCTCAGTATGAAAATTAAATTGATGCAAGTAGTAAATTATTTCAAAGATTATTGTTTTTTATGTATACGTTTTCTATAAAAAAGCCAAGAGACATTGAAACAAAGGATATCGTTGAGGAATTTCATTACTTTATATTGAAATGGAAAAATGAGGAGGAAAATGAAATTGTACGAAAAAATAACTTCCAATGGATGGGAGACGAACCCATAAACTTTGAATTATGCTTACATTGCTTTACCAATAGAGCTGCAGCAATGGCTATCCCTCTGCAAACTTTCTTGGGCATATATGTGCATATACTACATCTCGTTCTGGTAGTGTTAGCCAGTGCTGCTTGTGAAACAACACTCTGAAAGCCTAGTCAAGTACACGTAAACATTATAGGAAATTGATGGTGAAATGGCCTTCACTACAGGTCAATTTGTTTTGGATTGAGTTCCCACCAGTGCCTAGTTATATTTTGTCCACTTTCATTTCCCTTCTCCTTGTGACCTCGACATTAGAAATAAAACTACAGTTATTTTCATCCATGCTTTACTATATTTCCTTGACTGTTGGTGTCATATCAAAGCTCCTCAGTTCTTTTTTGTTCATTCTACATTGTGTTGTATTAGTATTTGTGTGCGTAATTATTTAGGAATTTCATAATTTCAGCCATTGCTGCTGAAGAGATGTGTGAACATGTTTTAGCAACACACCTATGAGACAGAAACAAGCACTGACTTACAACTAAAGGTTTGTTGCTACAAGACAGGTGTTCATCGCTTTCACCTGTCCTTACTCATTGAACGTGTCTTGCAGCAATGAACCTTTTGAGTTCATCACCTGTGCATGTACAGTTTGTGCATGCATCTATGGGTGTCTGTACATGCCTGTAAAGAAAAATAAATGTAATGGAGGTTCAACCAATCCCCATCGGAAATTTCGGTTATATGCCGCAAGTTGTGAAGCATTGTCTCGGGGCGTTCTAGCGCCGCAAGCATTTTTCAAATTGTTTTATTATTAGAAGGGATAGCAGAAAGTGAAAACTTACCACCACCTAGCCAGGAGGTGAGGTTCACTGCAAACATAGACAACCACAAGCAACATTTCTTGTTCTTTTTTTTTGCTGTTGCATGGCTCACTTTCAGAGTTGGTCTAGCATGTTCTACATTGAATGTTTGGCGAAAGTCTTTGTACGTAATCAGTGACATTAAAGGCAATGCGTCAATGAAGCATTTTTACTTATGACTTTGCTTCTCTGGCAGGAAGCAGGGCTACCTGATTGGAGCCGTGAAGAGCATGTGAGCTTTAAGAAAATCATAAGCTTAAAAAAAGTAAGAAATTTCTGCTGCTGTCGTGCTGTGCAGCGGTTGAATACTTTGCAGACACAATCGTCACAATACGACTTACACAACATTGCAGAGTCTAGCCGTCTCAATCCCCACGCGGTAAGCAAAGGCAGCGTCTTTCATGTCTTGCCCGGATGCCAAGTAGCTCGAATGCAAGCTGGAGAAAAAATAGTGCCCATGTCTCAATTGTTGTTTCTCATTAATTATGATGACAAGACGTTTTTGACGATGATTTCCATGGCTGGGGGGGGGGCTTCTTGGGTGGCATACGGTCAAAATTCTTTTGTGTAGGTTAGCTACCACTTTTATTAATGCGACATGTGCAAGCATTCTTGAGAGCATGTTTTACAAGTTGCACAAGGTCAAAAGCGCTGAGGTAGCTTTCGTGCGAGGCCACTCGATGACAGAGTTTTTTTATTAATTTAGCCAGAACTGTTACACTGGTGATGCACTAAGTGCAAACTTTCAGTCTCGGTGATCAAGTGATGATTTTTTTTCAGGGATCTTTTTTCACGCGTATTGTCATTAGCTTCATTACTATTTCTCTTGTTTTGTTTGAGTCTTTTGTGTCCCATCCTTTAAGTTTTTATGACTTAATAAATATTTAGTTGTGTATAATGAAGTAGACTATGTATTAGCATTTTTCATGGATGCTCATTGTCAGTTGCTTCGTTCTTTCTTTTGTTTTGCTTCAATGTTTCGTGACCCTCCCTGCTTTGGCTGCCAAAAGGCGTCGGACAGTATTATGTAAATAACTAAAATAAATGACACATTAAATGACAAAGAAACGGTGCTCTTTTCTATTCCTCCAATCGCACACTGTTACTGTAGGGGCAACTAGCCTTTACAAACCTCAATGCTATAGCAAGTCGCTCTCCAGGCTCCAGGGGTTTCCCGAATGTGGTGCTGCCGTGTGAGGTTCTCTGCTACAAAGCTCAATAGCTTGTGAAAGAGCTGCGGTGTCATGTGAATGAACTTGTAGAAAAATCCGTATTCATCCTGACGCGTCCGTTGGGTCTGTAAGAAATGGTGCACTATTACTTCACAGAAGGCCCGTGCCCTATCCACAAACACGCGCAAGTATCAGGAGCTGTACACTTTTCACTGACACAAACGCATAGCCACTAGAGATGATTAACTTTACTTTGTTTATATGCTTGAATACAAACACTGCGTCGGCAAAACAGGAGATCCAGTCAACGTTATATTAAACGAAAACCATGCGGCCACTGCCATGAAACTCTCGAAAGCAGTCGCACAGCATTTGAATCTGTCAGGTCACAATTTAATTACATTACACTTCATATTCTACAGTCACATTTCTGAGAGACAGAAAATATAGGAACTCCTATCTCGTCCACTAGCTTCATATATGACAACCAACACGTATAAAAAGGTGTTCTTGAATACATGTGTTATACTAATGGCACAAACATAACTGGCAGTCCTTAACTTTATTGTAGGGGTGTGCTAATACCGAATAGTGGATTTAGAATCTAATACCGAATCAAATGAAGAATATTTTCGAATATCGAATAAAATATTGAATATAGCAGAAAATTAATTACAAAACATAATTTTTACAACTTTTGTGCAAGAGGGTGCCACACAAACTCTGTATAAACAGTATGGCCTACTGTTAATAATGAAGCGAGCTTCAAATTAGTATTCCAGCAGTTGTTATGCCTCTGTTCTAGTATATGAAGATCTGGAAAATAGTTATTTTATTAACATATTGTCTGTTGAACAGAATGAAGTGCTTCTTCCCGTCTGAAACTGAAGAAATAGCGACGGCATGTTGTACTGCATGCACGGGTAAGACAGACGGCTGTTGAAACGGCGTGAAGTATGGTCACCACGTATCCAATATACGATCTGCGTGCCTCCGTCGGCTGATCAGCCCGATCTTCGCCTATGCTTTCGCGCTTTGCGAAGTACACCCTGCACTCGTCGTTCCCTCTGTTGGCGTACGTCACGTTATCGTTTCGATCGGTGGGGTCAACCGGCACGGACCTCGTACCGACGACGCATTGGCCGCTCTGCGAATTGTGGCGTTCGCGCGCTGCGAGTACGATGCCCGCATTGCTATTTTAACCTTTTCACTTATGTCTCGTATACGTGCGCACTTAAAAACGCTGATAAGAAATTGCTGTCCCGACGAAGCTAAGCCCCCATGTCCAAACACTGGCTCCTAGTTTTACCACTGTAGATCATCGAAAGGAAGAAGTTACTCACCCCCCAAAGTCCTTCTTCTTTACACCTTTGAAAGAAGGGCCGGACCCACCAACGTCGCTGCAGACGCTTTCTGCACTCCCGCCGTCCTTGCAAGAGCAGCAGCAGCAGCAAAAGCCTTTTTCTCATGCGGTACATTGTGGGTAGAGAACGCTGATGCCGGCGAAGCAAACGGTTAAGCAAAAGCTCCACCGCAGTGTCGTGCGAGGTCGCGTGCAGTTGTCAACAGCCGTCGTGGGCAAGCAGACGCTATCGCGCGTGATGCTGATCACTGATGTAGCTTTGCGTGCCATAAGGATGTGTAGATGCAGACGGCATGCATTTCTCGGCCTAAAAACAATGTACTAGCTATCACATTGTTAAATTAAATAGTAAAGGCTAGCCATGTTTAAATTAAGGATAAACTGTTGTCAAACCCAAAGACGAACATTTCCGCCATCGCTGGTGCGCTGGTCTTTCAGCCCCGTGCTGTACGCAGTGAAGCGCGCACGGATGCCCGTGTGTAAATCAGTATATATATATATATATATATATATATATATATATATATATATATATATATATATATATATATATATATATATATATATCTTAGTCACCCGCGTACGCTAATTACGTGTACGCGAGTGAGACGCCTATTAGCCCCGAGAATTAGGAGTGGCGCCCTCTCGCGAGTGACGTCACGGCCAGGACGCCGCTCGCTCCGGCTCGCTCGGCTGCCGCGCGCGCTCGTTCCCTTCGTGTATGCTTGGGGTATGGGTGGCTCGAGCCGTACGTATTGAAGAATAAGTCGGCTTCTTTCAGCTGCCATACCTTAACCACAGTTTCTTCTTCAAAAGCGTGTGAGTCGAAAAACTTTGCGGCTTGAATATCGCAAGCTAAGTAGCGTTAAAGGGGTCTACTAGGTTTTGCAATGCATATATGCGCCGTGTCTATCGGTAAATTTTGACTAAAAAAAAATATCTGCAAATTCAACGCGCGAAGTTGTGTATGATGCTTCGCTAAACATTTAACATTCCTTTAGTATTTAGCTATGAGAGGCATTGCATTTTACGTGGAAGAAAAATTTGGTAATTGGCGTCAAAATGTTATCTGATTTTAGAAAGACAGTGCCCAGCGAAGCTCTCATCATGATTCCTATTACTCTGGTGTGTTGTTCTATTCAAATATGGCCATTCATTAATGCGTAAAAAAATAGTTAGGCGCGCATTTCTTATGAAAAAGTTTGCTGCTACTTTCATCCCCCTCTGAAACAGGCCTCCAAAAAAACGAATTGGTCATGGCTGCTAACACGACGGCGCGTCATGTAGAGTATTTACATAGTTAATTCACAAACACCATAGTAGCAATCACCTGAGAGAAAAGTTTCGTTATTAAGATCGAAAGCCACTCAATTGAAAGTGATGAAATGTTTCATAGTGGCCCTCAGTAGCCTTTATCGACAATACGGCACACCCCTGATCACGTAACGGTAGCAATCGACTCTCCGTATGGCGAGGCACGCTATGTTCGCGAAACCCATCAGTTCACTACAACTTCAAATTAAAACCATAAAGCGTGTTTTTTACAGCGCCAAATGGAATGGCTAAAGTATTCTCGAGCTACTGCACCGCAGCTTAGATTTCCTGTATACAAAAGTAAAATTCAAGCACCTTCTGTCTCACCATGTCTCGATCCAGCGTTATTTAATTATACATACGGATAACTATTCGCTTCGTCGGTACATAAAAGAGAACCTTGCAGGCAAATTAAGTTTGCTCCAATCCAATCGCAAACATTCATAAAGAAAGCACCACAAGCCTTGCATATACTTTCACTTGATTTCTGACCCTACACCGGGGGAATTTCGATATCTGCAATATGTCCCATACTACTAATCATTGACGCTTCGACTTCTTTTTGGCTGCAGCGATGCGGTCCAGCAGGCATACTTCACTAAAAAAATTGGGCCGAGCAGCCTGTGTCAGTTCGCCAAACAGATTCGTCATGTATATTCCTCAAGCAGCAAGCACCAGTAAATTTCTCAAGTGAGTTTGATTTGATTTAATAATTTCCATTTACACACACACATGTACAGAGGAGTGGTAAGTGGAGGTGGATGAGGGGAAAAAGCCGCACAGACGCGGCTTGAGGTAGCCTCACCCCCTAAGGTACAATATGGCTGCATGGGGTAACACATCAAGCGCCATATAAATTACATTTATATAGTGGCCATAAAACATTGCAGTTATACAATATATGAAAGAACAGTGAAATATTTCCACAATAACAATGCAAAACACACTGCGGCATTGAAATAAATAAATGATATACACTAGGTAACATAGACAAAAAAAGAGGAACATAACATACATTATTAATCATTAACAAACGCGCTCTAAAGAGGTGAGTTGAACGTGTAGCACGGAAAAGGGAATATATATTGGTACATTCCTATTTGTACTCTGTAAATAGCTGTAAGCCTTCATTAACTTTACTTCAAGTTTCCGCCGCTTAAAAAAAATGAACACGTGAAGAACTACCTAATGTTGACAAGCAGTTAAAGAAGCAAGTGAGGCGTGTAGAATCTAAGCTCCAGTATTAGATAAGCCCCCGTGCTACTGCCGAGCGTTTCTGTGAGGAAATGCAAAAATTCGATATTATACCATGAACTACTCGTCGTGAGCAAACCTGTGTTAGCGGAATAAAATCAACGTAACTGCTGTAAAAGTCATATATAGCCAGCTTTGTGACACACTTGTTGCACCGCGGCAGGTATGGTATCATAACTGGATTCCTATAGGCTATGCTCTTGCGATTGTCTATCCGCGCATGAAAAACCCGCAATGGGCTGGTCTGCGTCGCTTCGGCTGGCACTGTAGCGTTGCCTTCGAGAGTTGCATTGTTGCCTAAGAAATTAGCTCTTTGAATAAATGTTCGCAAAGGAAGACGTCGTAAAAATATATTTGAGACGACCACCATAAGTATACAAGCAGAAAGAACGAGGGCGAACAAACGAAAACACCGCAGAAAGCGCCCGGACAACGCCCGAACTGTAGCAGACGACAGGCGCGAGTCCGTGCCCTGACGTCACGCGAGCGGTGCTCGCAGCGCCGCCCGTGTTCGTTCTCGGGGCTAATACCGTGCTGCGTCTGCTTTGGCCTTTAATGTCCGTGTTTTTTCCCCTGACACCACAAAACTGAATTGGCTGAGAAGAGACGTGCACACAAATATGTAGTAAACTGGAAGGGGGCATTATGTCGGGCAGTGAGCATATCCCTTGAAACGAGGCAATACCCCATGCCTCCTAGTTTATTTTTTAAAAGTTTACAGTCTGATTTACAGCTCTAGATGTCCTTATGATGCGAGCTCTACTGTTCAGTGCAGGAAGTTTGTCTATTGCATGTAATTTTTTTCTTTGTGCCACCAAGGTTGCCGCCGTTCTTTGTTTTGCTGGTCTGCTCAGCAGTTTCATTTGCGCCTCCCCTGCTGTTTTTTTCAAAAAGAGTGCCACATTATTCCTTACTGCTTCCACATTTATTGCTGCCATTGATGCTCTGACGATCAAGCAGCATGTCCTCAATGGTCTCTGCACCATTTCCGTTTACTATGCACGAGTCGTCTTCATCTGAAAAACTGTCCCACGTAAATATGCGTTCTCGGACACCCTGACCTGGCTTCGAACGAAAGGGCCACAAGCCTCACTATTATCAGATGCCATCGAACCTCTCCTGTGAGATTTCAGTTTTTTTTCCCTTCGATATTGATCCATGGCTGCCTTGCTCTCCGTTGCTTCTAACCTGCGCACGCACATTCTGCATCCCTGAATCCCAGAAGTTTCCGTCGCCGCCATCCGTCAACCGCCATCCGCCGCAGGAGGTCAATGTCGGTAAGCGCAGTCAGTCAATTGCAATACACGGCCTTCGGGATGCCGAGTTGCAGCTGCGGCGGAAGCCATGTTTATCGCGACTGGTTGCCGTGCGGAGCTCGCTGACTGCTTTCCAGGGGTGTTCTGCGCTTGCACTCACCCGCTTCGACACGTGCACAGCAGACGCACTTTCAGCTGTTTGCTTTTTATACATTACGTGTCCTCTTCCAACCGCTTAGTGCAAGTACGGTCTTAGCTCAGAGCTCACCAGGTACATCCTCATGTGTTCCCGACCTTTGGCATGTTTTTGTGGAGGGAAATGTGTACGCGATGGTGATAGCATTCGTCATACTTCAGCATGATTTTTCTTTAGCGACCCCTATTGGCGGTCATGCTGGCTGATCCACGTGAAAGAATGCTCGCGGCGGACAGCTGGCCGAGTTCAAGCTTTGCTCGTTTATTACATATTGCTGGGGTATGTCAGGGCATAAAATGAAAGTATTTTGATTCCAGAAGCGTAGATGCATGCACTAACGGAAACATTCTAGTCCTGCGGCACTGAAAACATCACAGAGACAATCAAAGGGTCAAGGATCTGTGACCAGAAGCATCCATAGATGCACTTCGAAGTCTAATAGCTTTTTGTTTTTCGTATGACTGTTGCGTAACCTACTGTTTCCTTCATTTATGCTATTCGTGACAATCTTAACATTGTTTTGGCAGTGTGTTCTTTAGTGAATTCATAAATCCTCAAACCGGCAAACCAAATTTTGCGCCTTGGGCACACGAGTTCACTGCAGTGCCCAGGTGGTGGCTTCACCGCAGGAGTAACGACAATGATCCCGCTTTTCTACGGCGAGGACAACACAGTGCCCCATCGCAATGCATTTCAACAAACGTGCGCGATGGGATTCGGGGTGCCACCGAGAGAGTTAGCGCGAAACAAGGCTCTATGCTAGTGTAACTCAAACGGGCAAGGATTACTTTCCGCCTTCAGCAACTTACCAATAATAACCACCGTTACCAGAATGGTCACAGCGTGAGGTGGTGTGCAGTTGCCATAGGGCAAACTGAGGGCGTACGCTGTGAACGTTAGTCCCTGTACGGTAACTGCAATTGGGTCCACCACAAGAAAGCCCCAGGCACACAGGAACGAAAGGAAGTCCCCCGTTCGTCCCATGAACTGCAAGCCCACTCTGAGGTATTCATGCGGGCCTCCAGCGGATGGTAGCATCGTCCCCAGTTCGGCGTAGCAGAGGCCGTCTGCGGAATGAAAGGGGTACACTACGTGGTGACACTCATGAAACTTCGTTACCTTTGAGGTATTTCATGCTGGCGGGTAAATGTAGCAGTCAAAAGGGAAATGTAATAAAAAATAAGTGCAATTAGGCGCCAGTTGCACACGTACATTTTTGGCGTCATAACTACAGCTAGTGAGACCACCTGTAAAATATCTGTGAATATGAAGCATGAAGGCCGAAACTGGTGGCTGTCACGAAAACAAAAGACCACGAGAGATACTGTATACCTAAACACTGCTGTTTTTGCATGTTGCGGGAATTAAGGCAACTGTTTAAATGATACTTCGCATTAAGAACATTCTAAAACAAACGTATACTTCAGCAATTCCTAAGAGTCTGAACTTACTGGGACAGCAGCACAGTGTTGTTGCGGAGGCCGCCATATTGTTTGCTTGCTTACTTGCTTGGACCTCTACTAACTGCCCTTATGTGCTATCACTTGAGCTTTCCCGCCATACTCCCCTACAAAAGAAAGGGCAAGAAGTGCAAACTATTCTCTGAAGAGAAAGTGAGAAATGCTTTGTATAGGTGTATCAGTCTGTGAATCCTTCTATAGTTTGTGCAATTTCGATTTATATAGTATAGTGTTCAGCACATATTTCATTATGACATGTGATATACTGGGTGTCCCAATTATAATGCACAAACATTTAAATATATACAAATGCCACGTAGATGGACAAAACCAAGGTAATGTTGTTTGCCGTCGATCGGAGATGCCACGATAAAATTTTGCATTCCGCCTAATTACATATTGTCTTAATTAATTAACCACGTTTTCAAATATTGTAGTTAGATTAAAAACGTAAATGAGAAAATTATAGGGCAACATGAAAAGCTCCCGATAAAACTTTCTGCTACTCAATACGTGCTACATAAAAGCGTTATTCGAAACTAAAGACTTGCACGAATACACGCAAAGTGCCTCGAACGGCCACTCGCGTGGCAATTTTCTCAAGGAGTTTTAGTTAAGATGGAACCATACCAACTCACCCAACTCTCAGTTTTGATGAAGTAAAGTTTAAGTTGGCCCACGCCAAATATTAAGTGGCCCCTAACCCCAATTTCTTTTTGCGCAATTGACCCCAAATTTCAAGTGGGCCCGCCCAAATTTCAGTTGGCTAACCCCTACTACGTTCTTCCCCATGCATTTTCTATGGAGCCCTATGTATGCCGAAGGGTATGCATAAACCTGATCATAAGGATATTCTCTCTGATCAATTTTTTGGGGGTTTTAATTGCTTCTTATCACTCATGATGCTACCAATCATTTACATTTACACCATTATAACGACTAAATGTCCTAACTTCGCAAATTAGGCATTTTTGTGCATTTTCGCGTGATCGACGATTTTGCTGGAGTACTGGCCAAAAATTGCTTACCCATTAAGGATTGCTTTAAAGCTTATCTGCTGCTGGATGGTATTTAATATGCGTCTTACATACGCCGAAAATCTTGTCTGAATTTACCGCGTACTTTAATGTTAACGAAATTTTTAGGAATCGCATGTGGCTTTAGCGCAATTCTGCTTATCGAGCTGGAATATTCGAACAAGTATGACTTAAATACACGGGGGACCAAATTTAATTATTGGCTAATGAACAGACTTTCACTAATTAACTTTTCGACTACATATCCTAGCACAGCTATGGCATATGCACGAATTGAAGGCAGTGATTACATTAGTTACATGCACTTGGAACGAATTTTCATATCAGCACCCATATTGAGAAACGAGCGCGAACGTGCTGTGAAAAGGTTACCTTTTTCTACTTACGTTTTTAACAAAATGACTTTTTATGCATTGAAGCTCAAAAGGTACTGGAACACCAATGCATTTCATCGCAAACATTGCAAACGCAAATCCGGAAAGTAGTGTCCTCTTCACAATTCATTCCAAAGGAAAATTACTTTAAATGTCAGCGGCTGCAATTCGTAACTTGCATTGTGGCGTAAAGTAATTAGTTGCATAGTTAACCAGCAAGCTATTCTCAATAGTCACCTATTCACTTCCATTTTTGTGCATGCAATATGCGACTCTAAGAGTAATCTAGCACAAGCAGAAGAATTCTTCCACGTATTACGGGTGTCGTTGAAGATTTTGTTAACGATAAAATAAAACACCCTGTATATTCACATACGCATCGCACGCGGATTTTGCGGCGGCTTCGCCAGATGGCGCAACGTGTCCAGAGGAAAGCGCGACAGGAGCCCAGCTGCAGACGCCTTATATGTGACGCTTTTCAGTGGTGACCGCACATTGCGTCGCAGTATTATTTCGCTGCTAATTGTTAGAGTGTCGACATTGTTGGTGAGACGTATTGTGCCGAAAACTTGCTCTAAACAAATAGAAATGGTTGGAAGCGAGATTGCAGTGTGTGAAAAGTGTTATCTGCACTTATGAGTGATTTATTCCTCCAAACTACTAAGTGTGGCAGAACACTACCAACTTCGCAAGTAACTTTGGGGACGATTTCTCAAAACTGACGCATGAGATTCAGATTTCTGCTAAATGAATAACACTTACTTGACCATGGACTTCACTTCTTCAATAATTAGTGATTCGTTGATAACAAGGTAAAAGATGTGCTATGTGCCGCGTAAGTGATGTGCGCATAAGAAACTGTTGCAGAATTGCGCTATCCTCCACAGAGGACATTTAATGTATGCTTCCGCTGAATAACATCACGTGGCATATCACGTCCCTCAGACGACATCGGTCTCATCAAACAGCCAAGCGTTGTCTTTCTGTAGTGCGAAGCTGTAGAGCTGTTCAAGACCAACATTGCGAACTGGTCAAGGATTTTCGATACTTACGAATGAGAGATGCCACTCCAGCTGCGACCCATATCAAAAGGTCCACGCCCACCGACCCAGAGTCCTCGTAAACAATACCAGGTGTTATGAAAATTCCAGAACCTGCAATGATCGCAATCAAAATGACCAAAAACAACTTTTTTTCAAGGTAGAAAAAGACACCTACTTCACTGATCGGGCACATAAATTGCAGGAGTGTGCGTGCACAAATATATATTTTTTTATTACATGATGTTTATAAAAAGTAATTAGAAGCTGACGGCAACTTTAAAATCATCATATTGAGAAAATACGGTCCAAAGTTTTCCCTTTACAGGATTCCAAATTTTCATGTGCATTTAAGCCCTTGAAATGTCGAAATGCTCTCGCTTTGTAAATACTAAATCAATTGCGTGAACGTATTGGCAGATGTACATAAATTTCGATTTACGTCCTAAAATATAGCACGAAATTAGTCAGAATGCAGCGCGTTCTTTGTGCACACGACACCAAAACACGAGAGAAAGTTATTTGACACATGAATGTTGGGAGGAAAATAAGTGTCCTGCAAACAATTTCATTGTAATTCCGGATTTCACATTAGTCTGAAGTCTTGCTGTGTAGCGAATGCAAATGAGTAACGAAGCGGCACGAAGATCACTGATGAAACGACACAAACAGATGCATTGAGCCTGTGCTGCCACGCACTTCGCCTACTTTATCATAAACGTAGCTTGCGTGTGAACGTCAGAAATATTCAGGAACATGTACCCAACCATTATCCGCTCATATTTTACGAAGACTCGGTGTTTGACGCGAAACTGAAACTCATGACTGGAAAATAATACGCATGAGTCAGTCAGCACGCTCTCTCTGTAGACGACCCGAAAGCACTAAAGAAATGGCGAAATGTGCCACGTACGTAAAAATCAGGCATCAAGCTGCACTTGCAAATTTTAGTATGCCCGACATCACCAACAAAGAACGCCTGATATTCCGTTCCCGGTCCATCACGCATCCGTCGCTCTTAGACGTGCTGGTCGTGTTTGCGTGACTTTCAGAAACATCACACAAGAAAGTTAACAAGTAATGCGGGTCATGTAGCACGGCATTCAGCTTATGTCTACCCTACAAATTCTATTTAGGCCATAGTTATGGCCCACGTATAAGTACCTATGAGTGTGTCATTAAATCAAAAATCGGCGGATAACAAACATTTAGGGCCACCCATGTGCTGTAACTGCTAATAACTTACCGTACCTTGTGTTACAGAGCACATGCCAATATTCGTACCGTTCAATGCTGTATAAAGATTCGTCCAGCACAATGCCTGATCGTTTCATAACGCTTGTAGACTTGTATAGCGTAAGCTTGTACCTTCACCACAAGAGCACGAAAATATGAAAAAAAAAGAATGTAAAGAGGAAAGTAACCACCCGCTACATAATTCCTAATGTTGTTATACGAGCTCATTCGTACTGTGCAAGCATGTGTAAGAATTTGCCGCACATGTTTCCGTGCCACACTGATGGCACGCGTGAGTATAATCTTACGTATATGAATCAAACGCTGTCGTACAGTGAATGTACATACTGGAATATTATTTTGCGTTATTCTTACCTATGCAGCTGCCGACAACGACCGCAACTGCACTGAAGAGGCCCATGTCTCTTCTCAAGCGCCCGTGCGTAGATTCTGCGATATACACAAGGGAAAAAAAGAATCAGAGTAACCTAACTAAAAAATAAAGAAGTCACTATGACGCCTGCAACCAGGAGTGTCTTTCCCCAACGCTTACTCACTCCTAATTGGAGTGACCGAAAGTTGCAAATTGTCACAGATGTGGTGTAGAAGAGATGAAGCATTTCCTTTGTGACAGCTCAACATATGAAGAGGACAGATAGAGCTGTCCGTTGAGACAGATTTAGGGCACTGAGATGAGAGGAACTCACAGAATAGAAACTCATGGGGCGGCGGCCTCGGGCGGCTGCGATGCTGTAACAACGCTCTACGATAGTCTGACGGCCATGGAGTGACCCCGTCGTAATAATGATGACTAAATGACGATAATGGCGTGATGACAATAGAATGATAACGACAGAAAATGACGATGATAGGACAACACAGTGACGAATAAATGATGACGTAGGGATGATGATCCCATAACAACAAATCAATCATCGCTTGCGTGAAGGCGATGGAGCAAGGTCAGAGGAATGACGACGATGGCATGGAGGCGAAGGCGTGTTTCTGAGTAGTTCACGTGTCCGCTTAGGCAGATCACCTGCTACTTGGGGTCAACTCGGTTTGCACTATATACGGTCATTGCTTGCACTATGTCATGTGCGAGCCAATCATGCAAAAGAGCAGCTAGTAGTAGCCAGCAGGCAGGTGCAAACAGTCAGTACCCGAACAGTTGTGGAAAAGGCAAAGGAAGCTTCACCTTAAAAAACACTCACCATTCCGCTCTTCCATGTTCAGTGATGGGACTCTTTTGTTGGGTGACATGTCATTGGCAAGTGACCATCTAATACACTGGAGTTTATGCTTACAGCTTCACTAAGAGGTGCGCTTTGCACGCACTTATATTCTGTGACACGTCTCTCGCAGAGCTCGATGACGTCGACGAAAAAAATTCCAGCAGCTGGCGAAATTCCCACAGGATTTTTGAGCTTCCAACTGCACAAAGAGAGCTTGCCTTTGTGCTCACGGTTCGTGACACTGTGTGCCAGCTGCGTCCAAGGCTAAACCATAAAATGCTCCGCAATGTACAAGCAGTAATACAGCGTTCTTTTTATCCCCAATCCGTCTCAATTCCACCTGCGCTATGCAATTACTCGAAACCAGCGAACGTATCAAACTCCTCGCGACAGACATATATATGTATACTATGTGGGTCAACTATGCGTGTACGTGCGTGTGTGGGATCGAGTTTTGCATGCTCGAGGGTTAAACTTCACAGAGATACAGCTGGCTAACATGCATGAAGCCCCTAAACCAAGCGATGTTCACTGCTCGTACACTCAAGTGCATAAAATGCTCTCCGCCAAAAAACAACGGTTTCGGAGCAGAGAAACTCCACAAAGAGCAAATATCTCTGTTTGAATATTCTCGAAGTTATATCTGGTGCTCGATTTTCGTGTGTAGTTCATCGAAGTCGAACGCACTTGAAAACTAGCTACCGCACTGGCTCGAAAACAAATATTTAGCTTAGTGCGCAAGGCTTCCGTGTTTGAAAAATGCACACAGTGTCGCGCAACTGAAAGTTCGGTAGAACCCGTTAGAACCCTGACATCCCCTATAAGGCCAGGCGTTACATCGTACTCGAGATCATCTATCGCGTTCTCTCCTGGAGTTCACAATGCGCGTGCTTGAAGAAGAGGTTGCCATCCACGGCCCTCCTCCTGAAATTTTTATGCTTCTAGGCATGAGACACATGAGTGAGCGTTATACGAGAACTGAACAGAGTGTTGCTTTTGGGGTTTCAGGGTGCAGTGTGGAAGTGCGATCAAACACGTGCAAAACAAGTATCCGTCTTCATGAGAGTACGCAAGGCGAAGCTGCACGAACTGCTCAGGTCTTCCTCGGTGCAAATTATCGATGAGGACGGTTGCCATTGCCAGGAACCGCCAAAACACGACGTATATCACCACTGACTTCCTGAGAGTACACATGTGACACCTCTCGAGGGTACCAAACCATCATCAGCAACGGTTTTCTCGTTTCAATGCTGTTCGATGACCGCCGCCTTGAACATCAACGACACCGGCTAAACTTGCAGGGGGAAGCTTGCACACATACGCAATTACCCGAAACATTGGATGGGCGGATCGCCGTCGCGGTAGCGTAGATATTCGATAAAGAGCCAAACCCAAATGCGGAAGATGTGGATTCGGCTCCCGCCTCTCACAACCTATCTTTTCGTCGACTTTCATTTCCCTACACTTTATTTGTGTACAATTCATTAGGCATAATAAGTAATTTCTCCTCCTATTTATCGGGTTTTGTCGTGTGATTTCCATAATTTCAGTGTTTTTTTTTTCTGTTTTCCGTCGTGATCGCCAGCAATGGGCCGTACTCGCGCGGTGGCCCATGTTTGCTTCACATACTCGTGTGCACACGCTTCCATTGGGTAATTATCTTACCTTGGTCATTTGCGTATATTTCAAGAGCCTGTTTTGCACGCCTTGTACTCCACAGTAGCGCTGCCTTCGCATCCGCATCGTGAGCGCTCTGTAACCCTAATGCGGCAGAGTAGTCTTCACCACATGCTGAAACGATCTTCGGGGCTAAGGCTAAAAGCCTTAGGCCTAAAAAGCCTAAGCCACGAACTACGCACGTATCTGTGCGTAGTTCGACTTACACGGTTTCCCTTTACTTGCGTGATTTCACACGTGACCGCATTCACCTGGAACAACGAGCAGGCGAGCCGCGGACACTTGTCCCCGGTATGTTTTAAAGGGAAAGAGAAGGACATCAGGAGGAATGTACAGAATACTAATAGGTAAAAAGAATGAGCAGAACTTGTTTCGCGAGTGGGATCAAAGTACTCAGGAAAGGTTTTCTTTTCCACCACGAGAAGCCTTAGTTCCATCAATTCTTCCGTTAGACTTTCACAAACAGATATATGCCAACATTGTGACAGAGTCATCGACCCGACAACACAAATTAAACTTCATGTCTTACTTCTCACCGACTAATATGTTTAAATTAGGATTTTTCTATGGCTCCATAGAAGGCTGCAATTGCTTACTTGAATTCATTCGCTCATGCCCATCCCGGAGTTTTTACCTAGCATCCAAGATATATGATATTTTGTTGTGTGTAATATTCCCCTCTGTTAAACCACTCCTCCTATAGCGCTTATTGCGCTGCATTATGTACACACACATAAATGCAACTGACGGTGAATAAGCGGATGGTCACTCCAAAAAAGAAAGAAAGAAAAAAAAAAGCTCCGGCGTTGGCAAAACGCACTGTGTGGTGTTGTCCGCGAACTTCCACTTTCGTGTGGGAAGTCGTACTTCGGGCAAACTGGTCACTGCATTATTGAGCATGCAAGAGAACATCAGGTTCCGATATTAAAACAACGGTATTGCGGATTTGCTTGGGCGTAGTCGAATCGAAATTTTGGGCAGAAGCCAGACTTCCAGTGCCAAAGAGCTGTTGTAGTTTCTGATGTAAACATTATATATTGCCGAAAGCGGGAACGCGTGCGTTAGCGAAAGTTACATTTAGCTGTTTAGCAGCGGGGAAAGTTATTTATTTATTTATTTATTTATTTATTTATTTATTTATTTATTTATGTATTTATGTGTACATAATGCTGTGCAATAAGCGCTATAGGAGGAGTGGTTTAACAGAGGGGAATATTACACGCAACAAAATATCATATATCTTGGATGCTAGGTAAAAACTCCGGGATGGGCATGAGCGAATGAATTCAAGTAAGCAATTGCAGCCTTCTATGGAGCCATAGGAAAAGCCTAATTTGAACATATTAGTCGGTGAGAAGTAAGACATGAAGTTTAATTTGTGATGTCGGGTCGATGACTATGTCACAATGTTGGCATATATCTGTTTTTGAAAGTCTAAAGGAAGAATTGATGATGCTGTGCAAGAAATGTAATGATGTTATGTCGCGACGTGAATAGAGCGAAGTTAAATTCCAGGAACAAAGTGCAGAAGACAGTGAAAATGTCACGATCATAACGGTGACATATCACTCTTACAGTTTTTTTCTGAACAACTTATAATAATACAATAATAATACAATACAATGTTTATTGTGCATAAGGAAAACAAAGTACATATAGCAGGCCTTGACTGGCAGTGCCTGACAGTCAGGTCACAGAAAATGGTTTGTGATTCGTCTTGTGCTTTTTTTGTCTTCTGGTCTGTTAATCGCACACTGCTTATAAGGGTTCCAAACGACGGATACCTAATCAACAACAGGACGGATTACCAATTTATATGTTAGTAGCATAATATTTTTGGAGGGCTGGTTAGTGCAGGACGTAAGTAAAGACTTTTTTTTATTGCTTTGTCACAAATGTAGTCAATGTGATTAGACCATGACATGTTATGCGCATAAGCGACGCCGAAATACTTATACGCAGATACCCTACACACAGCGCGGTTATTGCAGGCGTAATGAAAAAGCGAAGGAGAAGATTTTTCACAAGAGGACATAAGAACGGTTTTATCAAAGCTAATGTTCAGTTGCCATGTGTTGCACCAAGTGAAAAACCTAGCAAGTGACTCCGGGTGGCGGTAATGATCCCTACAACAGTTAACCACTT
The DNA here is from genome assembly GCF_038994185.2 of Dermacentor albipictus. NCBI lineage: Eukaryota > Metazoa > Arthropoda > Arachnida > Ixodida > Ixodidae > Dermacentor > Dermacentor albipictus. The sequence continues at coordinate 47,843,021 of NC_091830.1, forward strand.
CATACAAAACCCAATTATCGGCATAAAGACAAATGTTTGAAGAGATGTTAAGAGACAAATCATTCATGTAGATTAAAAACATCAGTGGCCCAAGAATGGAGCCTTGGGAAATTCCCGATGTCACATTAGTAGCAGTAGAATCGCTCGAGCTATAAGAGAAAAACTGGGAGCGAAGTGAAAGAAAACTTGAAATCCAGTTAACCAGTTTAGGATTATTTAGTAAATAAATCTGTCAACAAATGTATTTGAAATAAAGTCTGATTTGATTTGATGTGATTTGAAAAACGTCAAGTTCAGAAGTAGTTTAGAATGTAATACCGTGTCTAAGGCTTTAGAGAAATCTATATATATGGCGTTGGTTGCCAACATCAAGGTTAAAGAAAACGTCATGCTTAAACTCAACTAATTGCGTTGTCCTACCAAAACAGCGCCTAAATGCGTGTTGTGTCATAGATAACCGATTGTATGATTCCAGAAAAAGCCCTGTGTTCATTAATGATATGTAATAAGATTTTGCATGACTGTGTTTTTAATGAAATCGGTCTCTAGTTCGACAAAGTCTACTTATCACCGGGTTAATAAAGAAGAAGCACTTTAGCTTACTTCCATCAAGGAAGGAAAAGTGGCAAATGATAAATATTTGTCGAATATGACCGTAGGTATCTCGATGACGACCAGGAATAGCGAACCAAGGATGCATTGCGTATCCCATCCGGAACGGTGCATTTCTTGATAGCCAAGTTTAATATCAGGTTAATGATGCCTTCATTGTTTATGTCAATGTGACTGAATACTTGAGAACAAGCTATATCTGTGAGAAACAGAATGACGTTCTTGTTGGGTACAAATACAGATTGAAAATACTTGTTCAAAGCATCTGATATTACTGATGGATCACTGATGACGTCATCATTATTATTGAATGAAGTGGGTGACGCATCGTGAGGTTAAACAGAAGACCAAAATTTGCGAAGGTTAGTTCGTAACAGATCGGGAAGTTGAACGAGAAAAAAAAATGTGGCTGTTTGCAGCTTAAAATTTAATTCACTTTTTTGTCTTGTGAAACCTGTCCAAGGTTATGGGATCATTGGTTAGTTTAGAACACCTAAGATTAAAAAATTTAATGAAGGGGTTTTCCGTGCCAAAACTACTTTCTGATTATGAGGCAAGCCGTAGTGGAGGGCTTCGGAAATTTCGACCACCTGGGGTTCTTTAGCGTGCACCTAAATCTAACTAAACAGGTGTTTTCACCTTTCGCCCCCATCGAAATGCAATGGGTGCAATGGCGACCTGTTCTGCTATCTCCGACTTGTGGGTCTTGACTGTGAGAGCGTTTGTGACTTGACCTTGCTTATTGATCGTTGTGGCAACGAAAGCCTTCCTGGTCGGGTACTGTGCCGCGTCTACGAAACAGGCTAGGAGCTTCTTGTCACGTATTTCGCGGAGGATGAACAATCCGCGTGCCAGCCTTCTGGGTTGAGCACTCACCATTTCGTTTTCCCATGTTCAGTGATGGGTCCTTTCCTTACCATGGGTACTTCGTCGGCATGTGACAGCGTAGTTAAGCAAAATGAACCTTTATAGCTCTACTAGGAGGATGGAATCACGTCCAGGACTAGTTCGCCGAGCGGCTAATTACGCGCTCCAGGCAGTGACGCCAATTCCGAGACATATCTGCATTGGCGAACGAGGACCTACACGAAAGAATACCGGTAGCAGCCGAAATTATTTGGCAGTGCATTCGTTCGTTTCGAACTGCAAAAACGAAAGAAAGCTACGGTACTCTCGTTAAGTGTATGTGATCAATACGCGCGAGCGATACATCAAATGGTCAGCCCAGAGCGAATGTCAGACGTATTTATTGACATCAAGCGCCAAACTTACGGCAGCGCGCTTCTTTTATTTTCGTCCCTTCTTTTTTCCCCCACACGTGTGATTCACTTACTCTCAGCGCCGTGGAAATATAAATTGCCTTGCGAAAAACGCGCCACTCGTCACGCCTGGTTGGTCGTTTTAAGTCTCGTGGGTGAACGTGCTCCACCGCGCTATCGCTGCTCCGAATTTAGCGGTCGACACAAGTCGTTGCTGCGGGGTGCGGAATTTATTCGATGCAGTCGCCGACTGGGCTGGCGAAGATTAGTGTCTAACCAGATTTACGCACATGAAATGGTTGGTTTCGTAGATTGAAGAATGAACGCGAGGAGTACCCGGGCCACCGAAGATGAAACCCGCAATTTCAAACAAAGATTTGAATTGAATTACGTGGTTTTACGTGCCGAAACCATGATTTATTATGAGGCATGCCTAAGAGGGGATGGGGGAGGTGGGACGATTGATTGGGACCAACAGAGGATCTCCACCATGACCCCAATGCACGGAAGTGAGCGTTTCCCTACATTTCGCCCCTGTCGAACTGCGGCCGCCGCGGGCGAGATTTCGCCGACAATGAAGAACAGCTAGAGCGCATCAGCCCTTCCCAACGTCAGTGGGTTTATTGCAAATACTGAAAGACAGACTGGAGCAATTGTAACGATTTCGACTTTTGAAGTGGTCCTGTTCTCTGAGACCCTTCATAAATGACTGCCGCGTCCTTGGGTCATTTAATTTCCTTGTGGCAAGTGCCTGCGCAATGGCTCAAATGTCTGGGGCCGAACGTTGCGTGACTATTCCCGACGTTTATGCGCCCAAGTATTAGACACTAGTCGCTGTCATCCTCCTGAAACACACAAACTGCGTTGTTCGCTTCTGGAATAGTTCACCGTTTCCTGCCGTGCTGGATTATGGCACGGTTGTCGTTGAGAGCAGTGCAACCCAGCGTTAATCGCATTGTGGCCTCAAAGGACACAGGCTGGATGCGTCGTCTTACAGGGGCGGTACTCTCGAGCCATTACTCTCCGGGAGTTCGGAGACCTCTTTGAACTCGGCACTGGATTCGTCGAAATACACACTGCCGGCGGCGCACTTGGTACTCCGTGAAGACAGCGAACTTCGTCCAGCATCAGCACCAACGTCAGCCTAAACGAGGACACGTCTGGTGCCGAGTCACGCAAAGTCGCACTGAACTAAAATATCCACTCATCCAAAATAACCACGCGCGGCCGTGCAAAGTACGCACTCGTTGGTAAAGTCGAATCCGCCCCCTCCCCCTCCCTCCCGAGTTGTCTCCCCACTTTCCTCCACTTTGTTGCCCTTGCGCCCGGTGGCGAAATACGCACTTGCTGTCGGAGCACGACGCTGCGCGCCCGCCCGCACCCCCTGCCGCCAACCCCTGGCTTTGCGTGCGAATGAATACAGCGCTCTCCGCTTTCTGCTTTCGCGTGAACGAGACTGAGCCGCGATCCCCGGCTTCCCTTACGTGCTTTCACTCGCACATACAGCACACGACACGCGGCGACCGTATTATCGCCCTTGTACTTTATATGAAACATCACGGCGACGGCGACGGCAAGAAGACTCGTGTACTGTCCACACAATTGCTATCGCAATAGTACTCAAAGCAGCCAGTGCTCGCGAACTACGATAGCAACGCGCGTGCAGTGAAGGGGAGGAACCGCAGCAGCCGACCCGCCTGGTGCTCGCCTATCGCTTCGATTGTGCCTGCGCCGGGAGATTTCGCCGAGGCGTAGGCAGTCGGCTGCGTGGACTGCTGCTAGTGGCACCCGTGTTCCCGCTAGCAGTGGCTAAGTCTGTACATCTGAGCAGGAACCACTGTAGCCGGAGATCTTGCACAAGTCTCCTGTGACAGCGAGTCACATGCCAAACTACGTATTCCTCGTCCTACGTTCTTTCTGTATATCAACGAATCACGCTTACCGTCTGTCATTCAGTGTTGGTGGAATACATTTAGCTAGAAACTTTGTACTCGACACCAAAACACAGAAAAAAAATTTCTGGTGTGTTGCCGCACACGTCAACAAGAGCTACATTAGGTAGGAACAGAAAGAAAAACCCATGGGCACTTTGCTGGAGCTAAACTGAGATAGGCGAAAGCTTATCTATGACTGCCTCTTTTGCTGTTGTCTAAACTGTTCGGCGAATGGATGCCGCCATGGCCGCGAGCATGGGATGGAATCACAGCCACATGGCTGGAAAGTTTGTCACCGATGTGCGTGCACGCCCCCCCCCCCCCACGCCCACTCGTACGGCGCTACTGGCATGGCACCTCCTCGCCTTGCTCCCCTCGCCGGTGGCGCCTCCTCTCTGTGTTCCCCTCACCGATGATCACCGCTTTCCTGCGTCCACCACAAACTTCGCACGGGCACTCATGAGCCACCAAAGGCTTATGCCTTAAAATCAGAACATTATTGAGACATGTACAATCCCGTAAACTGCGGGACATATACTATTCTTTTGCAGTTTGTCTTTATAATGAATGAGCGGTCCGCATATAGGCAATCGAACTGTTTTAATTCAGTAATGGTCCCTTAGCAGCACATAATATGATTGTTTACTCAAATAGCATTGTATTGTTTGCGGAGAAATCGGCGATAAAATAGCTGCCGACACTTTTATTTTCAAACAAAGGAATCAACGTAAACCAAGGAAATAAGGTATTTTATCGTATTCCGCTGGCGACTTTCAGTTAATATTGAATGTTTGGTAACAAAGAATACATTTTTTGTGTATTTCGCGAAATTACAGGCGTAAATGGCCTTTGACAGATTTCATTGCAAGGTTCTCTCCAACACATAGTGTAGAAGGTAGTCTGGCATGTTGCCGTGCTACAGGAAATGCAAAATATTTCAGCTTCTCTGTTATATCTCGCCCGGAATATTCTGATTTTGCTTGAGTGCCTCGGCGCACGGTACACAGAGAACACATTTTTGCAGGAATTTGTAACATGCCTCTCCGAGGCGAGACTTGTGTGAAAATTTTACCAGTGCGTAGGCGGGAAAACCAAGCAAAATGAACGCGAGCGTCGGTAGGATCAGTTGGGTTCCAGTACCGCCTGTAAACGGAGTCAGGGCCATGGACAACAGGATCGGTATGTAGATGATCACCAGAAGGGTGGGCGCCCTTATGGGCCTCACGTGTTCCTTCATCGTCACTCGAAGTCTGAGCAGCGAGAACATGACGAGTATGTTGATAGCCGACGCAATTACAATAGCGCACTTGGCCAACAAACCGACGGATACAATGACACTGAACGCTACGGCTGCGCACGTTTTAAACGCAATCGCTATAACTGGGAGGGACGAGCGGGCAGTGATGAGGGAGAACAGCGCAGGTAGGTGTCCCTTGCGCGCAGCGGCCATGATTAGCCGGCTGCTGCTGAAAGAAGAGGCGCTCATTGTCCCGAAGGTGCAGACGCAGACGGCGATCGGAACCAGCCATTCGCCCGCTTGTCCCCAGGTTACGCGGCCGAAGGTCACGGCAGTCGCCGTCGATGAGGTGAACGACTTGTGGTCCAGGACGACGAAGTAAGCTGCATTCGTTAGTATCTGTAAAGCGGTGACCACGAAGATGCCGCCCAGGAGAGATCTCGGTATTGTCCGGGAAGGCTTGGACATCTCTTCTGCCATGCAGCTGATCATGGAACTGTCGCGTGCAGAAAGAGAAGTTCGCTTGAAGACATCACAGTGTCTTGGCTGCGTGTTATTGGGTGACACATTACTGCGGCACATGATACATTAATCCCAGTACGCTTGTGCAGTTTATATGTCACCTACTACAGCGGCAGACTTTCGATCTTATAGCGTTTCCGAAATCAAACTGTTCGTTTTGCGAACCGTTATTGAATCGCACCCTTGGTTGCCGCCATTTTTATTTATTTATTTAGCAAATACTGCCGGCCCGTGTTACAAGCCTTAGGCAGGAGCGGCGTACATAAATCATAAAAAGAAAGAAAAAGTACGTTGCAACAGAAGAAGCAAACAACGAGTCTCGACCAGAATCCACAACACCGTAAAATCAAGTACAGAAACAAAACGCTCTACTCGAAACAAATTACATGTGTGCCCTATTGTTCACTCAGGGCTTGTAGAAACAAGTTCACCGTTTCGGAACTGACCACATTTCCAGGCAGACCATTGTTCAACGGAACAATGGTGCGGGGAAGAAGTTAGTATTTAAATACATTTGTTCTACACAATAATGCGCCGACTTCTTTAGAATGATAGGAACGCGTAGGCTGGTAGGTAAGGGGCTCAACTAATATGCCTTCCTCTAGTTGTAATTTATTAGGATATTATAAGTAAAGTAATTTTAGTCGTTCGCGGTGATGTCGGATGTCCAACAGTTCGAGTCCTGCGATGTGCAGTAGGGCTGTTGGGCTTGTATTCCAGCTGAAACAATTAAATATATTGCTAACAACGTAGCCATGTTCGCAGTAGCGCAGATTACCCGCTTCAAACTGCATTCGTCCTCGATGCTTCGCACTTTCGTGACAAAAAAATTACGTATACAGAAGGGAATGGTACAAACGCTTATCGCTTAGTCCAGCAAGATCCTGAGGAGGAAATATCAGCTACGTTTCGTCATTATTATTCACGTCAGCTGTTTTTTTTTTTTAGAGTCTGACTGGCCTATCGCGACATCCTCAAGAGGCAAATAGCGGTTTCAGTTAAGCCTAGCAGATGCCGCCAATGCACCAGCATTGGGGGTGCACTAACTATGCCGAACGCACTTATAGCCCAATTCTTTAGTGAATCTGTAATTTTATTCTGAGCGCTAGGACGGAAAGTGACGGTGTTGCGTGAAACGCTGATTCTTCGCCCGGTACACCATAGTGTCTACCGTAGTGCGCCGCAGTGCGTACAGGCCGTACGTGTGCAGGCAGCCACACGTTTCCTGTATCAAGCAAAGCTACAATTTTCACTCATTTCATGGCAACGTATTCCCAGGCAATTCATAGCGCCAACATAGGGAACTAGGAAAGACTCGAGAACGATTCTTTACCTTCCGGAACCCGTGTACATGGCGACGATGAAGGCTTGGAGAACACTCCCGGGTGAGGCGTTTGTGGCGAATGTGAACTTTCGGAGAAGGTACGGAGCTGAAACAGGAAGAACAAAAGAAATTATCGCGTCACACCAATTAACATTCTGTCGTTAAATCCAGCAAGTCACAATCCACGGCATAATGCGGGAGAATGGATAGGTTCGAACGATGTGCTTACAAAGTGGAATACCCAAATTGCGCCAGTTCCCTCATGGCACGCACTCCAAAAAACTTTTGCAGCCTTTGAGGCTTGCACAGTGTATGCTGTCCCCAGATAATATTCGACGTCTACCTTCTGCGTCTTTCCGCTCTTCAGATCAGGTGCTGAACGGCTTGCTGTGCGAGTCATATTATAAGAAGCCAACAAACACTGACACCAAGGACGACATAGGGCAAATTACTGGTGCCTAATAAATGAAATAAAGAAACGATAAATTAATAGAAATGAAAGTGGAGCAAAAACAACTTGCTGCAGGTGGGGAACGAGCCCACAACCTTCGCACTACACGTCCCACGCTCTACCGATTGAGCACCACACGCGTAATGCGAAGGTTGTGGGATCGTTCCCCACCTGCGGCAAGCTGTTTTTGATCCACTTTCATTTCCACAATCTTATCGTTTCTTTATTTCATTTATTAGGCACAACTAATTTCCCCTATGTCGTCCTTGGTGTCAGTGTCTGTGGGTTTCTTATGATATGACTACTAAATATCGGACCCCTCGGTTAACCCCCTTTCCTCTCGTTTATTGCCGTATGACTGTGACGTACAGTTCTTTACAGGAAAGTAACGAGCGGAGAGCTTGTTAATTAAGGGAAGCGCACGCTAGAGAGGCGATGATTCTTATTCGGGGACAAGATCCGAAGAACGTCAACGCTTTTTTTTTCAATGGATGTAGTCATTCCTAATATTATTTCCTTCTCGAAGAAATGCTATATATGGCAAATGCGCGTAATAATTGCAGGCATATTTCGCAGACCACTTTCTTGCCTCAATAACTATGTGCGTTGTATGTGTGGTTACTTCGGTTTACAGAGTGGCCAGAGACATGTCGTCTTCAAATGGTGCGGGTAGCCCTCCTTGTAATCTATTCATCATCAGAAGCAGCAGCCTGTTTTGTGTCGACGGCAGGACAAAGGCCTCTCGTTGCGATCTCCAATTACCCCTGTCCTGCGCCAACTTATTCCAACTAGCGCCCGCAAATTTCCTAATTTTATCGCCCCACTTAGTCTTCCGCAATCCTCGACTGCGTTTCCCTTCTCTTGGTACTCATTCTGGAACCCTAATGGTCCCACGGTTATCTAACCTGCGCCTTAAATGACCTGCCCAGCTCCATTTTTTTTTCTTTTAAGGTCAAATTTAATATAGGCTATACCCCTTTGCTCCCAGATACAAACCCTTCTCTTTCTGTCTCTTAACGTTATCCCCAACATTCTTCGTTACATCGCTCTCTGCGCGGTCCTTGTTTTCGAGCTTCTTGGTCAGTCTCCTAGTCTCTGGCCCATATGTCAGCACCGGTGAAATGCACTGACTATACACCTTCCTTTAAATGATAATAGTAAGCTTGCCGTCAGGAGCTGACAACGTCTGCCGTATGCAGTTCAACTCACGTTTATTCTATGAATTTCCTTCTCATGATCAGGGTTTTCTGTGAATAATTGGCCTAGGCAAACGTACTCCTTCACGGACTCTGGAGGCTGACTGGCGATCCAGAACTCTTGTTCCCCTGCCCCGCTATTCATCATTATCTTTTTCTTCTGCATATTAATCTTCAGCCCCACTCTTACACTCTCTCTCTGTTAAGGTCCTCAATAATCTGTGGCAACTCGTCTGTAGTGTTGTTGAATAGAACAATACCATCGGCAAACCGAAGGTTGCTGAGATATTGACCGCAGATCCTTACTCCTAATCCTTGTTTATTAGCTTGAATACTGCTTCCAAGCACGCAGTGAATTGCATTGGAGAGATTTCATCTCCTTGTATCACCCCTTTCTTTATAGGTGTCTTCCTATTTTTCTAGTGTAGAATTAAGGTAGCCGTGAATCTCTGTTGATATTTTTAGGGATATTTATGTAACCTGTCTGTACTCCTTGATTACGCAATGCCTCTATGTCTGCTGGTAGCTCTACTGAATCAAATGCATTTCGCAATCTATGAAAGCCATATAGATAAGCTGAGTGTACTCTGCGGATTTCCGGATTACCTGAATAATGGCATGGATGTGATCCAATGTCTAGTATCCCTTCCTGAAGCCAGCCTGTTCCCTTGGTTGGGTAAAGTCTAGCGTTGCCCTTAACCTACTTATATTTACCAATCACTCACAAACGTGAACAGGCTGAAATCTAGAAGTTAGTGATTTGGCTGTTGCATATCGTAACTTTAGCAGCCGTGGAGCACTTGCCAATAAACCAAGTGGTCAAAACAACTGCTTCCAAAAGAGATCCAATCTACTTTCTCAACGCCAAGTGACGAACATCATTGCAATATTTCATCCGATGCTACTTTGTCGTATATTTACTCGGGGCACAATGTAGGTCTTTCTCTATTCGGATTCCACTTTTTTGTTCCCATTCAAACAATGCCACGCAAACGGACAGCAGAAGAAAAAACTGACCTTTAATGCACCATACCACACCAGTAGCGATGATAGCGAAGAGGACTCCAAGTTTCACCATAAACAGAACGTTCTGAACTTTCATGGATATTTGTAGTGAAAATGTATTAACCACCGCTGCAAGCTCTGAAACGGCGCATATTAAACACATGTCATTTGAGACAAATAACTGGGGACCAAATATCCAATATATATGATCATATGCATATGGAATATGTTTCCTTGCATAAAGTAGGCTTAATGCAGACATAAATGCCAATTTTTTTTGGTGAGAGGCAGCAATGCTTTCATTTATACTGAGAAGCAGTGCTTAGGGCGTGCGTATGCAAAGTACATTAGTTCCTTTGGACCATACGGGGTCTTATGTTGGCGAACGCCTTGCGCACAATAATGCATGCATTACACAGAAATCCTACCACTGCTCTTCAAATACCTCTTCTTCTTTCACGATTTAATATCGGCTGTTGATAAATGTTTAACATTTCCCTAATTACACCCAAAGGCACTGCAAACGCATTTAAAGGAGCAGCCGTCAGCAGCAACACAAGAAAACACCTCGATGATGTTTCTATAGCCAGTACATAAGCGCGGACTATATTGACACCTCCGTATATTGTACACTAGGTATTGGCACGTGTATCGATTAAAAAAAAACGAAATCCCAGGACACCATAAGCACTTCTTGTAAGTTGTGAATTCGCAAGCATGAATGTCCAACTAAACGACACCGAACGCTACGTCGAGTTTTGCCCTGCGATTTATGTACCACATCGGTAGGTGCAGGCCGAGGCAACAAATGGCAGCAGCGGCGGCTTGCGGTTTCAACGCCTCAAGCCACAAGCGTCCCGAGAGACGAGCGACCCAGGAACCAGCAGCTGCCACCAAGGCCGGCATGCGCCTCCAGCAGCTAAGGCCAACGAGAGTGAGAGAGAGAGAGAGAGAGATGGGGACCGCGCGTGGTCTTGTGAATACGAGAGCGAGGGTGACGTGGCATCGCGGTGATGCCCTCTGCCCTCACGCAGCACCTGGCACAGTTGTTCGACAGAACAACTTTGCCAACAACAACAACAACAACAACAACAACAACAACAACAACAACAACAACAACAACAGTCTTCGACAGAAGTTGCCCAGCTTCACGCGCTCTGCTCCGTCGAGGCGCGCTTGAGACGTGGCGGGCTCTCGCTCACGTAGCGTCGCAGCCAATGGGATTTTAGGTACCGTTTCACTGCTACAGACGCCGGCTTCTTGGCTTTTCGCATCAAAGTGTTATGTAGCGGCTGGAACCACATCAACCAGTAGTTTATTGGTTGCATGTTGTACGGGTAATATAAAGGTATCTTTTTCTACATTGCCAACGGAACCCGGCAAGTCCGACATCCAAGTTTTACAGTGCCTCTAGCAAAGTGCGGCAACACACAGTGCTAAACTCAAATGCAGCCACGTTGAGTATGCGGGTGTTTAAGTTACTTCCAAGCCTTAATGTCCACGGTTTTTCTCCCTGCTACCCCAAGACTGAATTGGCCATGAAGAGACGTGCACACAAAAATTTAGTAAGCTGGAATGGGGCAGTGTGTCGGGCAGTGGGCCTAGCCCTGGAAACGAGGTGGAAACACATGCCTCCAAGATCCTTGTTAAAAGTTTACAGTCCGATTTACATCTCTAGATGTCCTTATGATGTGAGCTCCATCACTGCAGACAGTTTGCTTACTGCGTGTTATTTTTTTTTCTTTGTGTCACCAAGGTTCCAGCCGTTCTTTGTTTTGCTAGTCTGCTCAGCAGTTTCATTTACGTCTCCCCTGCTGTTTTTTCAAAATAGCGCCACAGTATTCATTACTGCTTCCGCATTTATTTCTGCCATTGATACTCTGCCAATCAAGCAGCATGTCCTGAATGGTCTCTGCACCATTTTGTTTGCTATCCACGAGTAACATTCATACGAAAATTCCTCTCTGTAACTACGCGTTCTCAGACACCCTGACCTGGCTTCGAACGAAAGTGCCAAAAGCCTCTAAATTATCAGCTGCCATCGAACCTTTCCTGTCATATTCAGTTTTTTTTTCCTCTTTGATATTGATTCATAGCTGGCTTCCTCTCCATTGCTTCTAACCTGGACACGCATTCTGCATCCCTGAATCCCACCAGTTTCCATCGCCGCCATTCGTCACTCGCTATCCGCAGCTGGAGGTCAATGTTGGTAAGCCCAGTCAGGTAATTGCCATACTGGGCCTATCGGGATGCCTAGTTACGGCAGTGGCGGAATCCACGTTTATCGCCACTAGTTGTCGTGCTGAGTTCGTTGACTGCTTTCCGAGGGGGGGGGGGGGGGGGGGCGGTCTGCGGTGGCGCTCGAGCTGTTTGACACGTGAAGAGCAGACACACTTTCCACTGTTTGCTTTTTATACATCACGTGTCCTCGTCCAAACGCTTAGTGTACGTACGGTCGTGGGTCAGGGCTAACCAGGCACGTCCTCGCATGTTCCCTGCCTTTGGCGCGCTTTTGTGAAGGGGAATGAGTGCGCGATGGTCATAGCATTCATCATACTTGAGCATGATCTTTCTTTAGCGACACCTATCGATGGGTATGCTGGCTGATCCAGATGAAACGATGCTCGTGGCGGACCTCTGGCCGAGTTTAGGCGCTAATCGGTTATCACTTCTTGCTGGTGTATGTCAGCGAAAAATTGAAAGTATTTTGATTCCAAAAGCGTAGGTGCATGTACGAACGGAACCCCTTCTAGTCCAACTGCACTGAAAACATCACAGAGACAATCAAAGGGTCAATGACCTGAGACCAGCAACACCCATAGTTGCATTTCGAAGTATTAGGCCTTCTTCTTTTTCGTTTGACTAGAGCGTAACGCGTTGTTTCTTTAATTTATGCTATTCTTTTACAATTTTAATTGTGTTTTGGCAGTGTTTTAGTTAATAAATTCATAAATGCTTGAACCATAAAACCAAATTTTTCGCCTTGGGCACACTAGTTCACTACAGTGCCCAGGTGGTGGCTTCACCACAGGATTAACGACAATCATCCCGAGAGATTTAGCAAGAAAGGAACGCCCTATATTTGTGTAACACAAACGGGCTAGGATTACTTTCCGTCTTGAGCAACTTACCAACAATAACCACCGTTACCAGAATCGTCACAGCGCGAGGTGGTGCGCAGTTGCCATAGGGCAAACTGAGGGCGTACGCTGTGAACGTTAGTCCCTGTATGGTAACGGCGATTGGGTCCACCACAAGAAAGCTCCAGGCACAAAGGAACGAAAGGAAGTCCCCCGTTCGTCCCATGAACTGCAAGCCCACTCTGAGGTATTCATGCGGGCCTCCAGCGGATGGTAGCATCGTACCCAGTTCGGCGTAGCAGAGGCCGTCTGTCGAATGAAAGGGGTACACTACGTGGTGAGACTCATGAAACCTCGTTACCTTTGCAGTATTTCATGCTGGCGGGTAAGTCTAGCAGTCAAATGGCAAATGTAAAAAAAAAATTAAGTGCAAATAAGCGACAGCTGACACGTACAGTTTTGGCGGGAAAACTACAGCTAGTGAGACCACCTGTAAAATATCTTTGTGAATATGAAGAATGAAGGCCGAACCTGGTAGCTCTCACAAAAACGAAAGACGAATTGAGATCCTGTATACCTGAAACACCACTCTTTTTGCATGTTGCGAGAATTAAGGCAACTATTTAAATGATACTGCGGTTTAAGAACATTCTAAAGAATGTATACTTCAGCAATTCCTTCACCTCTGAACTTACTGGGACAGCAGCATTGTGTTGTTGTGGAGGCCGCCATCTTGTTTGCTTGCTTACTAGCTTGTACCTCTACCAATTGCACTTACGTGCTATCACTCGAGTTTTCCCACAATACTCACCTACAACAGAATGGCCAAGAAGTGAAAACTATTCTTTGATGATAAAGTGGCAAATGCTTTGTATAGGTGTATCAGTCAGCTAATCCTTCTATGGTTTGCATAACTTCGAATTATGTAGTGTAGTGTTCAGCATATAAGTAATTATGTTATGTGATATACAGGGTGTCCCAACTATATTGCACTAAGATTTAAATATATGCAAATGCCATGTAGGCGGACAGAACCAAGGTAATGTTGTTTGACGTCGCTCGGACATACCCTGATTAATTATTGCATTGCGCCTAATTGCAGAATTTGTCTTAATTAATTATCCACGTTCTCAAATATTATGATCAGATGAAAAGCGTAAAATTGGAAAATTGTAGGACAACATTAAAAACTCCCGATACAGCTTTCTGTTGCGCAATACATGCTACATAAAAGCCTTTTCCCGACCTCGCTCGGGACACTGTTTCGTATAATAAACGTTTCTTTCTCTCTCTCTGAGGGTGAAAGACTCCTGCGAATTCGCGTAAAGTGCCTCGAGCGGCCATTCGCGCGGCAAGTTTTTAAAGCAGTCTATAGGTTAAGTGGAACCACACGAACTCATCAACTCTCAGTTTGGATGAACTAAATTTCAAGTTGGCCCACGCCAAAATTTAAGTTGTCCCTACCCCCAATTTTTTTGGCCCAGATGACCCCAAATTTCATGTTGGCCTGCCGAAATTTCAGTTGGCTACTATATCCTTCCCTGTGCATTTTGTATGGAACGATATCTATACCTAAGGGTATGCCGTAAACCTGATCATATGAATATTCTCGCTGATCAATTTTTCAGAGGTTTCAATTGTTCCTTATCACTCATAACGTTAGCAATAATGTATATCTACAGTACTATGACGACTAATGTTCTAACTTCTCACATTAGGCATTTTTGTGCATTTTCGCGTGTTCAACGATTTTGCTTGATTACTGGCCGAAGAATGCTTACGCATTAAGAAATGGTTTAAAACGTATCTGCTGCTGCATGGAATTTATTCTGTGTCTCACATACGCAGAAATTCTTGTCTGAATTTGCCGCGTACTTTGGCGTTAACAAAATTTTTAAGAATCGCATATGGCTTTAGCACAATTCTGCTTATTGAACTTGGGTACTCGAACAGGTATCGATCAAATGTAGAGAAAATCAAAATCATTTATTGACTAATTAACAAACGTTCACTAATTACTTTTCCAACTAAATATCTTAGAGCAACTATGGCACATGCACGAATTGAGGGCAGTGATTACATTAGGTACATCCGCTTGGAACGAATTTTAAAATCAGCATCCGTTTTGAGAAGCACACTCAAACGTGCTGTGGAAATTTCGCGTTTTTCCACTTACGTTTTTAACAAGACGACTTTTTATGCATTGTAGCTCAAACAATACTGGAACACCAAGGCATTGCGTCGCAAACTTTGGGAATGCATATCTCGAAAGGGGTGTCCTCTTCACAATTCATTCCAAAGGAAAATTATACTTTAAATATCAGCGCTGCAATTCATAGATTGCGATGTGGCGTAAAGTAATTAGTTGCAGAGTTAACTAGGAAACATTTGTAATTAGGCGCATATTCAGTTCCATTTTTTTGTGCAAATGATGTGTGAACCAGAGAGCAATCTAGCTAGAAAAAGAGGATTCTTCTCCATATCACAGGTCCTTTTAAAGATTCTGTCAACGATAAAATAAAAAACCTTGTATATTCCCGTACGCGTCGCACGCGCATTTTGCGGCGGCTTCGCCAGAGGGCGCAGCGTGTCCAGAGGAAAGCACGACAGGAGCCAAGCTGCAGGCGCCTCATATATGACGTGTTTCAGCGGCGGCCGTACATTGCGTCGCGGTATTATTCTACTGCTAATTGTTAGAGGGTCGACATTCTTCGTGAGAAGGATTGTGCCGAACGCTTTCTCTAAGCAAATAGAAGTGAGTGGAAGCGGGAGAGCAGTTTGTTAACACTGTTATCTGCACTTATGAGTGATTTATTCCTCCAAAGTACTAAGTGTGGCAGAACATTACGAGCTTCGCAAAGAAGTTTGGGGACGATTTCTCAAAACGGATGAATGAGCTCCAGATTTCCACTAAATGAATAGGGCTTCAGTAACCATGGACTTTCATTCTGCAATAATTAGTGATTCGTTGATAACAAGGTAAAATATGTGCTATTTGCCGTGTAAGTGATGTGCGCATGAGAAACTGTTGCAGAATTCCACTACCCTCCACATAGGACATTGCTTCCCCTTAATATCATCACGTGCCATATCCCATACTTCAGACAACATCGGTCTCATCAAACAGCCAAGCGTGATCCTTTTGTCTTGCCAAGCTGTTAAGCTATTCAAGGCAAACATTGCGAACAGGTTAAGGATTTTCAATACTTACGAATGAGTGATGCCACTCCAGCTGTGACCCATATCAAAAGGTCGACGCCCACCGATCCAGAGTCCTCGTAAACAATTCCTGGCGTTATAAAAATTCCAGAACCTGCAATGGTCGCAATAAAAATTACAAAAAAACAAATTTTTTGCATGGTAAGAAAACACCTACTTTCCTGATCGGGCACATAAGTCGCGGGAGTGTGATGTGCAGAAATATATACGTTTTATTTCATCATGTTTATAAAAAAGTAATTAGAAGCTAACGTTAACTTTAAAATCGCCATACTGAGAAAATACGGTCAAAAGTTTTGTTTTTAGAGGATGCTAAATTTTCATGCGCATATAAACCCTTGAAATGTCGAAATGCTCTCGCTGTTTAAATACTAAATCAGTTGCGTGAACGTATCGGCAGATGTACATAAATTTCCATTTACGTCCTAAATTGCAGCACGAAATGAGTCAGAATGTAGCGCTTTCGTTGTGCACACGGAACCAAAACGCTGGAGAAAGTTCGTTGCCACATGAATGCGCGGCGGAAAATAAGTGTTCTGCAGATAATTTCATTGGAATCCTGGATTTCACATTACTATGAAGTCTTGCTGTCTAGTGAATGCAAATGAGTAGCGAAGCGGCACGACACAAACCAATGCATTGAGTCTGTTCTGGCTCGAACTTCGCTTGCATATACTTTATGTGAGCGTCATAAATATTCAGGAACATGTTCCTACCGTTCTGCACTCATACTTTATACAGGTTCTGTGTTAGTCGCGAAACTGAAACCCATGACTCGATCGAAAACACGCATGAGTCAGCCAGCACGCTCTCTCTTTAGACGACACCAAAGCAGTAAAAAAATGGTGAAATGTGCCACGTACGTAAAAATCAGGCATCAAGCTGCACTTGGAAATTTTAGTATGCCCGATACCACCAACAAAGAACACTTGATATTCCGTTCCTGGTGCATCACGTTTCCGTCGCTCATCGCCGTGCTAGTCCTGTTTGCGTGATTCTTTCAGAAACCTCACACAAGGAAGTTAACAAGCAATGCGGGTCATGTACCACGGTATTCAGCTTATGTCTACCCTAAAAATTCAATTTGGGCCATAGTTATGGCCCGCGTATATATATCTATGAGCATGTCAGTAAATTGAAAATTGGCGAATAACAAGCATTTTATGGCGACCCATATGCTGTAAGTGCTAATAACATACTGTACTTTGTTTTACTGAGCAGATGCCAGTATTCATACCATTCAATGTCGCATAAAGATTTGTTCAGTACAATGCCTGATTGTATAGCGTAAGCTTGTACCTTCACCACCAGAGCACGAAAATATAAAAAAAGAAAGAATCTGAAGAGGAATGTAACCACCCGCTACATAATTCCTAATATTGTTATTTGAGTTCGTTCGTACTGTGCAAGCATGTGTACGAGTTAGCCGGACATGTTTCCGTGCCACACTGATGGCACACGTGAGTATAATCTTACGTATATGCATCAAACGTGGTCGCATAGTGCATGTACATACTGGAATAATGTTTTGCTTTATTCTTACCTATGCAGCTGCCAACAACGACCGCAACTGCACTGAAGAGGCCCATGCCTCTTCTCAAGCGCCCGTGCGTAGATTCTGCGATAAACACAAGGGAAAAAAAAAGAATCAGAGTAACCTAACTAAGAAATAAAGAAGTCACTGCGGCACCTGTAACCAGTAGTCTCTTTCCCCAATGCTTACTCACTCCTAATTGGAATGACTGAAAGTTGCAAATTGTCACAGATTTGGTGCAGAAGAGATAAAAATTTCCTGCGTGACAGCCCAACATATGAAGAGGGCAAATAAAGCTGTCCCTTATGACAGATTTAGGGCACTGAGATGAGAGGATTTCACAGAATATAAACTCATGGGGCGGCGGCCCCGGGCGGCTGCGATGCTGTAACAACGCTCTACGATAGTCTGACAGCCATGGAGTGACCCCGTCGTCATAATGATGGCTCAATGACGATGGTACCATGATGACAATGGAATGATAACGACAGAAAATGACGACGATAGGACAACACAGTGACGAATAAATGACGACGTAGGGATGATGACCGCATAACAACAAATCAGTGATCGCTTGTATGAAGGCGATGAAGCAAGGTCAGAGGAATGACGACGATGGCATGGAGACGAAGGCGTGTTTCTGAGTAGTTCACGTGTGCGCTTAGGCAGACCACCTGCTACTTGGGGTCAACTCGGTTTGCACTATATGCAGTCATTGCTTGCATTATGTCATGTGCAAGCCAATCGTGCAAAAGTGCAGCTAGTAGTAGCCAGCATGCAGGTGCAAACAGTCAGTACCCGAATAGTTGTGGAAAGGGCAAAGGAAGCTTCACTTTAAAAAACACTCACCATTCCGCTCTTCCATGTCCAGTGATGGGGGCTCTTTGGTTGGGTGACAAGTCAGGGGCAAGCGACCATGTAATACATCGCAATTTATGCTTATAGCCCTTCTCAGAGGCACGATTTGCACGCACTTTTATTCTTTGACATATATCGAGTGCACCTCGTCGACGTCGACGAAAAAATGCCAGCAGCTGGCGAACCTATTCTCCCCAGCACGTTTGTGTTTCCAGCTGCACAGGGAGAGCTTGCTCTTGTGCACACGATTCGCGACACTGTGTGCTAGCTGTGTCCAATGCTAAGCCGTAAAATGCTCCACAATGTACAAGCAGCAATACAGCGTTCTTTTTTTCCCGTCCGTCTCAATTTCACCTGCGCTATGCAATCACTCGAAACCAGCTAACGTATCAAACTCGCGACAGACATATATATGCACACTATGTGGCTTAACTATGCGTGTACGTGCTTGTGTGGGAGAGTTTTGCATGCTCGAGGGTTAACCTTCACAGAGATACAGCTGGCTAACATGCATGGAGCCCCTAAACCAAGTGACGTTCACTGCTCGTACAATCAAGCGCATAAAATGCTCTCCGCCAAAAAACAACGCTTTCAAATCAGACAAACTCCACAAAGAGCAAATATCTCTGAATATTTTCGAAGTTATATCTGGTGCTCGATTTTAGTGTGTGGTTCACCGAAGTCGAACGCACTTGGAAAGGATCTACCGCACTGGCTTGAAAACAAATATTTAGCTTAGTGCGGAAGGCTTCCGTGTTTCTACCGAAAAATGCACACAGTATCGTTTAACTGAAACTTCGGTAGAACCCGTTGGAACCCTGACATCCCTTAAGGCCAGGCCATAGGTCGTACTCGAGATCATCTATCGCGTTCTCTCCTGGTGTTCACAATGCGCGTGCTTGAAGAAGAGGTTGCCATCCATGGCCCTCCTCCTGAAAGTTTTATGCTTCTAGGCATGAGACACATGAGTGAGCGTTTTAGTACAACTGCGCAGAGTGTTGCTTTGGGAGTTTTAGGGTGAGGTGTGGAAGTGCGATAAAACACCCGCAATACAAATATCCGTGATCATGAGAGTATGCAAGGCCGAGCCGCACGCACGTGCTCAGGTCTTGCTCGGTGCCAATCAACGACGGCGACGGTTGCCATTGCCAGGAACCACCAAATCACGACGTATATCACCGCTGACTTCCTGAGAGTACACTTTTGACACCGTTCGAGGGTACCAAACCATCATCAGCAACGGTTTTCTCGTTTCAATGCCGTTCGATGACCGCCACCTTGAACATCAACGGCACTGGCTAAACTTGTATGGTGAAGCCTGCACACATACGCAATTACCCGAAATATTGGACGGGAGGATCGCGGTCGCGGTCGCCTAGTTATTCGATAAAGAGCCAAACCCACATGTGGAAGATGTGGATTCGGCTCCCGCCTCTAACAACCTATCTTTTCGCCGACTTTCATTTCCCTACAATGTATTTGTGTACATTTCATTAGGCATGATCAAAAATTTCCCCTCCTATGTATCGGGTTTCATCGTGTGATTTCCATACTTCTCGTGCTTTTTTTTTCTGTTTTCGGTCGTGATCAGCAGTCAACCATACGCGCGATGGCCCAGGTTTCTTTCATACCTTCGTGTGCATATGCTTTCATTAGATAATTATGTTACCTTGTTCATTTCCGCACATTTGATGAACGTGTTTTGCACGCCTTGCACTTCATAGCAGCGCTGCCTCTGCATCCGCGTCGTGAGGGCTTTGTGAGAGAAGTGCGGGGAAAGTAGTCTTCACCACATGGTGAGGCGCACTTCGGGAGGACGTGTCTGTGCATAGTTCGATAACACGGTTTCCTTCACTCGTGTAATTTCACACGTGACCGCATTCTTCCGGAGCAACGTGCAGACGAGCCTCGGAAGAATACGGTATGTACTAAAGGGAAATAGAGGGACATTATGATCAATGTACTAAATGCTAATATGTTGTTGCAATGGTTGACGGGTGGAGGCAACGCCCCTCCCGTAGTGAACGAGACAGTCGTTCCAGCCGAAGAACGCCGGGTTTATTCACGCTCGGAAATATAAAGAAAAGATAAGGGGAGAGGGAAGGTGTGACAGAAAGAGTGCGCACATGCGCACTGAAGGAAATAGCTTGCTTGACATGTTCATGGGTTTCGGCATTTCTTCACCCTTAGTAACCAAAACGCACGACAGGTTTCTTTGATCGTGTGGAGCGACGTAGCTTCTGAGGTTGCGCTTCTGGTACTTTCTCAAGGGTTTCAGAGGTCCTTGGTTCCTTTAATACCGGGGAACCCGTTGTAGGAAGCCTCGACAGGTCGACGGCTGCTGGGGTCTCATCGGTGGTCCGCTTACGAACTTGATCCAAGTGGAGGCGGACAAACCCGTCCGCAGTCTTAACATCCAGGAGGCGAGCGCCGGAAGTAGCTTCCACAGTGCCTGGGGCCCACTTATCGCCGACGCCATAATTTCGCACGTACACATAGTTTCCCGGTGCAAAGTTCCAGCTTGAGTCATTCACAGCTTTAGCAGGGCAGGCTCTGGGAGGAAAAGACATGTCCAATCTTGTGCGCAACCGGTAACCTAATAGCATCTCTGAAGGAGAAGGGCCTCCTTGGTGTGGTGCGTTTCGATAATTGCACAACAGCCGGGCCAACGACGTTATGATGCAACTGCCTCCTATCTTCTTCAAGCCTTCTTTGACGGTGCGCACGGCTCGCTCGGCTAGGCCATTACTCTGGGGGTGATAGGGGGGTGCCCGAATATGTACTATTCCATTTCGCTTCATAAACTGCTCGAACTCCCATGCGGTGAATGGCGTCCCGTTGTCCGACACGACCGTTCGCGGTATACCGAAACGGCTAAATATTGTCCTGAGGGCATTAATGGTGCTGTGAGCGTTAGCCTGTGACATGGGAACCGCCTCAATCCACTTTGTGTGCGAGTCGACGACTACCAGAATCATTTTCCCTTTGATTGGTCCCGCATAGTCGATATGCAAGCGCGACCACCTTTCGCGCGTATCGGGCCAACTTACTGGTTCTTTAGCCTGAGGCATCGGTAACGTTTGCACGCAGTTGTGGCAGGTCGCTGCAATGCGCTCGATGTCGTGGTCTAAGCCGGGCCACCAAAATAAAGACCTGGCTTTTGCCTTCATAGCGGAAACGCCTTGGTGGGCTGCATGTAGTAGCTTTAGCAGTTTCCCTCGCGCATTTGTCGGCACTACAAGACGATGACCCCAGTAGAGCACTTCTTCAGTAACAGACAGCTCATGTCGTTTTTTGTAGAACTCTGCCATCTCTTTCGTTTCCATGTCAAAACTGTGCGGCCAACCTTCCCGTGTGTACTTGCGTACCTGTGAGAGTACCTCATCAGCGACGGCGAGTGCTTTGAGTTCCTTTAACGGCACGGCAGGCTGATCCCACTGGTCCAGGGTCAGTACAATTTGGGCATCATCCTCCTGGTCCGCTTCGTCCTGTGACGGTTGAGGCAGGCGGCTCAGAGCATCGGCATTGCACATGAATTTTCCAGGCTTATGTTGCAATCGATATCGGTAGGCCCCGAGTATGATTGCCCATCGCTGAATGCGGGCAGCGGCCATAACCGGCGTTTGCCTGTCCGCTCTTAGGAGACCCAACAATGGCTGGTGGTCAGTTATTAGTGTGAATTGCCTGCCCAGCAGATAATCTCGGAACCTCGTGACACCGTAGACGAGAGCTAATGCCTCACGCTCGATCTGCGAGTAATTCTTTTCCGCGGCAGTGAGCGTCCGAGATCGGAATCCTAGGGGCTGATACTGTCCTGCAATGCGATGGAATAAAGCTGCTCCCACGCCATAGGGTGACGCATCAGCCTCCAAAAATATCTCTTTTGAGGAGTCGAAGTGAGTCAGCACCGGAGCGGAACACAAAACGGCTTTAGCCTTCCGGAATGCCTCATCCTCAGGCCCTTCCCAAGACCATCTCGATTTCTTTTCTAGAAGTCGGTATAAGGGGCTGAGGAGCGTGGACAGATTAGGCAAGAATTTGTTATAAAAAGTGAGCATGCCCAAAAATGACCGAAGCTCCGTAACGTTTCGAGGAGTCGGAGCCAGCTTAATTGCCTCGATGTTCTTTTCTGACGGGTGCAGCCCTGCGGCATCAATTCTATGTCCTAGATACGTAACGGACGATTCGCCTAGTCGGCACTTGTCCGCCCGGAGCTTGATGCCGTATTCCCTGAAACGCTGCAGAACTGCTTGCAGATTCTTATTTGGCTGATCCTTCGCATCTGCTATTAAGACATCATCTAAGTACGCTTGAACCCCTGGAAGACCTTGCAGAACGTACTCAATCGTTCTTTGAAAAATCGCAGGTGCAGACGCGATTCCAAATGGCAGTCGATTATAGCAGAAGAGGCCCTTGTGTGTATTTATAACAGCTAATTTACGCGAATCTTCGTCTAGAAGAATTTGGTTGTAGGCATCGCGTAAATCCAAGATGCTGAACTGCTGTCCCCCGCGAAGCGTAGCGAAAATGTCGTCTACTACGGGTAGAGGATACCTTTCCATTTCACAAACTGGGTTCAGTGTTACTTTAAAATCTCCACAGATGCGAACTGTCCCATCGCTTTTCAATACAGGAACCACCGGGGTGGCCCATTCTGCATAGGAAACAGGCGAGATAATGCCGGCGGCCACGAGTCGGTCTAACTCGGCGGAGACCTTGTCTAACAGAGCGAACGGAACATTTCTTGCCTTGCAGAACCTGGGTGTTGCTCCGTCTTTTATATGCAGCCGTGCGGGTGGCCCCTTGATGAGTCCCAAGCCCTCCGTGAAGAGGTCAGCGTACTGCTCCATCACGGGTGCTGCTCCTTGGCTCTCCAGCTTCACTTCGGTTGACTGCGACGTGATCTGAAGAAGCGGCGCCCCTTTTATTTCGAGTTTCTGCAGTAAGTCACGGCCACAAAGGCTAGGGCCTTCGCAGTTCAACACTACGAGATTGCAGTCAACTGTCGCAGACTGATAGGAAGCTTGCATTTGCAGAACGCCCAGCACTGGTAGCTTTCCAAGGTAACATGAAAGGGTTAGCGCAGCCTCACAAAACGGTGGCCACTTATGACGATGAGCTTCGTATATCGCTTTAGGCACCACGCAGACAGGCGAACCGGTGTCAATTATCATTTTCAGCGGAATTCCATTCCACGTGACAAGTTTCTGTATGGGCGGAACCAGACTTTCATTACTTTTTACTGACCATATTTGCAATGCATTGCTGCCGCTGTCTTCCATTTCAGCTGAACGTTCGGTTATCGCCAAGGTTCGTTGGGCGGGAACTGTTCGCGAGCATACTCTCGCCAAGTGACCTTGTCGCCCGCATTTGTAACACCGGCGCCTTCGCAGCGAGCACGCAATGGCTTGATGCCCTTGTCTGCCACAGCATCTACATTGTTGCACTGTCATACTCGGTTCATTCCTTGATATTGCGGGTTCCCCTTTCCGCTGAAAGTTGAGCGCATCGATGGCGTCACCTTGACTGCCTATCTGTTGCGAACCTAGCTCTGCGCTTTCTGCTGCTAGAGCAAGTGCTTCGGCTTCCGCGAGAGTCAAATCCTTCTTCGCTAGTAGCTGTTTCTGCAAGTTTTTCGACCGCACTCCGCAAACGATGCGATCCCTCAGCATTCGCTGCAACATCGAAGAGAAATTGCAGTTATGGGCTATTCGACGAATTGCTACGATAAACGCCTGCATAGACTCTCCTTCTTGTTGGCTTCGATGAAAGAACTTGAAACTTTCCGATATCTCGTTAGGAGATGGATCATAGTGCTCATTCAAGGTTGAAACGACTTCTTCATAGCTTAGTGAGCTCGGCTTTCTAGGTGCTACTCTACCGCAAAGAATTTCCACGGTCCTAGATCCTAACGCCGCAACCAACAAGGCTCTCTTCTTTGCGTCGTCTGTAACCTCGTTTGCTTCAAAGTAAGCGTCGACTTTTACGAGGTATGCGTTCCACTTATCTGTGTCCTCAATGAAATCCGGAAGCTTGAGGGCCATGGTCGCGGCTGGGCTGATGGGCGGCTTCGTGTCGTGGCTGGTGCCCGGTCGCCGTTGCGTATCCGTGGGGGTTCTCGTCGCCACTGTTGCAATGGTTGACGGGTGGAGGCAACGCCCCTCCCGTAGTGAACGAGACAGTCGTTCCAGCCGAAGAACGCCGGGTTTATTCACGCTCGGAAATATAAAGAAAAGATAAGGGGAGAGGGAAGGTGTGACAGAAAGAGTGCGCACATGCGCACTGAAGGAAATAGCTTGCTTGACATGTTCATGGGTTTCGGCATATGTAAAAAGAATCAGCAAAACTTCTTACGCGAGTTGGTTCAAAGTACTCCAGAAACGTTTTCTTTTCCACCGCGAGAAGCCTTACTGGCCGCATAAATGCACCTGAGGGTGATAAAGCTGGTGGTCGATGCAAAAAAAAAGAAAAAAAGAAAAGAAAGCTCAGGCGTTTGCAAAATACGCCGTGTGGTGTTGTCCACGAACTTCCACTTTCATGTGGGAAGTCATATATTGGGCGAACTAATCGCTGCATCAGTGATAATGCAAGAGAACATCAGGTTTTGTTAATGAAACAATGGTACTGCGGATTTTCTTGGGCGTAGTCGAGTTTCCACATGTGCTCCCCACTTAGGGATATCAAGATTCTGGGCACAAGCAAGAATTCCAGTGCCAAAGAGCTGTTGTTGTTTCTGATGGAAATATTTTATATTGCCGAAAGATGGAACGCATGGGTTATCAAAAGCTATATTTAGCTGCTTAGCAGCAATAAAAGGTCTATTTATTTCTTTATGTACTTGTTTATTTATTTACATATTTATTTATTTATTTCTACATAATGCAGCGCAATAAGCGCTATAGGAGGAGTGGGTTAACAGAAAAAAATTATACACAACAAAATATCACACATCTTGTATGCTAGATACGAAACTCCGGGATGGGCATGAGCGAATGAATCCAAGTAAGGAATTCCAGTCTTCAATGGAGCCAGAGAAAAAGCTGCATTTAAACATAGTAGGCCGCGAGTAGTAGGATATGAAGTTCAGTTTGTGATGCCTCGTCGATGACTCTGCCACGAAGTTGGTATATATTTGTTTTTTTTTAAATTCTAACGGAATAATTGATGATGCTGTGCCAGAAATATAATGATGTTATGCGGCGACGTGAATAGAGCAAAGGTAAATTCAAGGAACAAAGTGCAGAAGACGGTGAAAACTCATGATCATAACGGTGACATATAAATCTTACAGCTTTTTTCTGGATTGTTCCTGGCCTGTTAATCGCACACTGCTTTTAAGGGTTCTAAACGACAGATACCTTGTCAACAAGAGAACGGATTAGCAATTTATATAATAGTAGCATAATATGTGCTGGAGGGTTGGATAGTGCAGGACGTAGGTAACCAAATTTTTTTAATGATTTGTCGCAAATATAGTCAATCTGATTACAGCATGATATGCTATGCGTAAAAAATGACACCGAGATACTTATACTCAGATACCCTACACACAGCGCGGTTATTGAAGGAGTAATTAAAAAGCGAAGGAGATTTTTCACAGAAGGACATAAGGACGGTTTTAACAAAGTTTATGTTCGGTCGCCAGGTGTTGCACTAACAGCAAAATTTAGCATATGACCACTGGAGGCGGGAACGATCCTTAGAACAGTGAACCACTACATATAAAACCCAATCATCAGCATAAAGACGAATGTTAGAAGAGATGTTAACAAGAAAATCATTTATGTAGATTAAATATAGTTGTGGCCCAAGAACGCAGCCTTGGGGCACTCGAAATGTCACATTAATAGCAGTAGAGTTGGTCGAGCTGTAAGGGACAAACTGGGAGTGAAGTGAAAAAAACATTTAAAATCCAGTTAATCAGTTTATGATTATTTAGTACAGTGTCAAGTTTAGAACTAGTTTAGAATGTAATACCGTGTCAAATGCTTTAGGGAAATCTATATAGATAGATTCAACCTGATTGCCAACATCAAGGTGAAAGAACATATCATGCCTAAACTCAGCTAACTGCATTGTCGTACTAAAACAACGCCTAAACGCGTGCTGTATCTTGAATAACAGATGGTGTGATTCCAGAAAAAGCACTGTTTTTATGAATTATTAGTAGTAAGATTTCGCATGGCTGTGATGTTCATAAAATCGGTGTGTAGTTCCACAAAGACTTCTTATAACGCGATCAATAAAGAAGACGCACTTTAGCTTACTTCCATCAAGGAAAGAATAGTAGGCAAATTATAAGGATTTGTTGAATATTAACGTCAGATATCTTGATGACCCCAAGGAATAGCGAACTAATAATACATTGTGTATCCCATCCGGAATGGTGCGTTTCTTGATAGCCTAGTTTTGTATCAGGTTAACGCTGCATCCATTGTTTATGTCACTGTCATTGAATACTTCAGAACAAACTATATTGGTGAGAAAAGGAATGAAGTTGCTATCGGTTACAAATACGGATTGAAAATACTTGTTGAAAGCATCTGATATTAATGATGGATCACTGATTACATTATTATCAGTTTTGAATCAAGAGGGCGAAGCATCGTGAAATAAAATAGAAGACCAAAATTTATGAAGGTTAGTTCGTAACCGATCAGGCAGTTGAACGTGAGAAAAGAAATCTTTAGACGTTTGTAGCTTAAAACTAAATTCGTTTTTTGGCTTGTGAAACCTCTCCAAGGTTATGGAATCGTTGGTTCGTTTAGAACGCGTAAGCCTACGGACACGACGAGATAAATGCAAGATGTCGCCTGTCATACTGGGAAGGTCAGCATTACTTTTCTTAGTTTTAACGGGCACAAATTGTCGGATACCTGACTTCACAAGATCCTCAATGTAATTGACAAGACAATTTACATCCTGTCTGTTTGACAGAGAGCAAAACTTATCGAAATAATCAGCTAAGATCTCGGTAATGGAAGGTTGTCTGCACGACTGAAGTCAGGGAAATCAGTACACGTATAGGGTGGTTTGGAGGTTGTACAAGAGACCGATAACAAAACGCCTTTATGACTTGAGATTTCCCCTGTTACATCGCAAGAGATGTTATCTTTCGCTAGATCAGCGCTTCAGAAAACTAAGTCGAGGATGGAAGTTAACTTAGTTTCTCTAGAGAAGAACTTGAGTTAGCCCAAAGGACAAAGAAATATTCATTACTTCATTAGAAATTGCTACGGCACGACCTCTTGTATTTAGTGCTGGCCAGTGGATGTCAGGAGCGTTTAATTCGCCCATGCAGGTGAATCATGGTGAATAAATATTAGGTCAGGCACATGAAATGTGCAATAGCATGAAATAAACCAGGCGAAGAACCGGGTGGACGCTACATAACGCCTATTACAATACACTGATTATTCAGGAAAATTTTACGACCTACGGTTTCTGTCTCCGGGGGCGAGGGCAAAACTGAGAAACGATCTGAACGGATGCGCCGTGCGACACTGCCGCCAGTGCCGTGTATCCTGTCTAGGCGCCCGACAATGACACCGGGTACAGTAAACTTGGAGTCATAAATATTAATATGTAGCCATGACTCAGTAACGCCTATGACAGGAGCGGAATAGATCGAAATAAAAGACAGTAACTTTGGAAGTTTTTGAACAATACTGTGAGCGTTAATGTTCAAAATCTTGAGGTTATCGAGATGGCTAGAATGATGTCAGGTTGTGGACGAGCTAGAAGTCAAAGACACAGGCACGCAAAGTACTCGTTGAGAAGGTACTTTTAGTGTTGTGTTTGAGCTGTCATCCCAGTTATAACGAATCTTGCCAGTGAACTCATGGTTGTATGGTGGTGGTGGTGGTGGTGGTGCTGAATTGTAGCAACAGGCGGGTTTAGCCTGGCGAACAAGGCCGGCAATTGCTCCGCGGTAGCTTTAAGACGGAACCATTGTTACGAAAAGCAATTAATACTTCCCATATTTTTTTCTGACTAAATTTAATCCTTGCCGAGAAATCTTATGTAATGAACAAATTGGAGAGCTTGCGTTTATAACTGTTTTATTACCGTGATTTTGGTGTTCAAGTCCGAAAGTAGCTGCTGACCAGCAGGCACACTGCCCTCCTAATCCTGATCCTCCACCTATTCCCCTCCCACCCCAACCCCGTAACTCGCTGCGAGCCCGTAAAAATGTTCTCCGGCAGGACACACGCGCTCTTATCCCACCGTGTGTCTGCTCCCTCCCCCTTCACCTTACTAGGGCGGAGGAAGTTGTGCTTAGGAGGCTTCGGGCCGGGGTGGCCCTTACACCGGCTGTTGTGTCAAGGTGGAACTGGTCGCATTTACCACTGGGTGCTACATGTCCATACTGCTCCGTTCCTGTGGTGGAATCAGACGCATACCACCTAATATGGACATGTACGGGTTTACAATCGGAACGCTCGCGTCTCCTACTGCAAGCCGGCCTCCGCTACAGTGTGACAACCAGCTATGACCGCTGGATACATGACAACAAATTTCACAAAACACTGCTTCAATTCATACACAACACAGGCCTCACAGCACACATATAATACACATATACGCTCCAAGAATTATGCCTTAAGGGCAAGCCTTCATCGCAATAAAAAAAAAGTCCGAAAGTATTAGAATAATAGGGCGAGTGTGACCAGCGCATGCTCTTCCGAGCCTGTGGGTGCTTTCAATATGAGGACAGTTAATCTTCAAGGTCTCGGTAAATACAGAAGTAACGTTGGACCACAGCATTGCAGCGTTTTCATTGGCGCTTTCCAATATGTCCTACATTATAAGATTATTTCTTCGAGAACGATTTTCTAGTTCATCAAC
The DNA here is from genome assembly GCF_038994185.2 of Dermacentor albipictus. Classification (NCBI taxonomy): domain Eukaryota; kingdom Metazoa; phylum Arthropoda; class Arachnida; order Ixodida; family Ixodidae; genus Dermacentor; species Dermacentor albipictus. Next base: position 47,872,100 of record NC_091830.1, read on the forward strand.
TCTTAGGACCAACTTGTTAGATTTAGAAGATTAAGGAGTTGATTTCTGCATTGAATTTACAAATTTCCCTGGAGTCATTAGACGACGACTCTAATGCCCTGACACCAGGCTATAAAGCATCAAAGCGGCAGGCGACTCTCTGTTTAAATGACTCGATGCTAGCAATTTCCGGCGCTAACTCATTTTGCCCATTCTGTTTTTTAGAGAAGATTTAGGATACAGAAAGACCATGAGTGGCATGCCATACAGGAGGTGTGTGGACATCAACAGGCTCATCGAGAGCGGAGTAGGGACCAATCGCCCTCTGTGCTCCAAATTTAGTACCAGATATTGATTTTTCTGGTACTCGCTGACTTGGACTCAGGACCCGGTTTGAGTTCGATATCATCTCTGTGCATAAGACGACTTGTGCGATATAAAACGTGGGAACACCAGGACACAAGACTATGTGGGTAAGGAAGCAGCAGCGAAAAGCGATCATTAGATCGGATCCATACAGCGTTGGAATAGTAGCGCACGTGCATGAAGAGCAAGCAACGTATAAACATCGTACTGGTGCTGCTGCGGCTGCAACCTGGCCGACTGGAGAATGGGTCGATGCGCAGGACATTTATACTCCTGGTGGCTGACGTCACAGACAGGCGGTTGTCGTTGATTGGCTGATCAAGAGTCAGGTCGCCGGCATGTGACCTGAACACCACAGAATTTAGAATCTTGTGTTTATTCTACCAGCATTGAAATACTCAATACACGTACACTACTTTCCATACTAGGAAATGAATTCAGCTGCTCATCTTTCTGTCAGATGGTGTTCTTAGTCTTACATAGCGACTGAATTTGCTGTCACTGGTTCTAAAGTTCACTTTCACTTGGGCCTTTTGGTCAAACGAGCAAGTCAAAGCTCCCTCTCGTCTGTCAGTTTAGTAGAAAACCACCAAAAACCCGATAGCTTAAATAACTATTTCTGCGCGCTGCAGGCCAAACAGAATCTGTGCGGAAGCTGTGTATAGTACATCACTTCAGCTACCTGAGAATTCACACAACTCCACAGGCTATATATACTTAAGTAATAGACAGGCGCAGATTAAGACTTGGCGTGTATGTAACCGTCACTCATCATTTGAAATGTGAATGACCCAAACTTTCATGAGTACATTGCTCACAACTGTGGGACAGCATAAGTGACAAATAAGCTTTAGACTAGTGCCACCATCTAAGCTGATTCGTCATGATGCTCTTATATGCAAATTTCTTGTCTAAATAAAATAGGCTTTTAATTTGCGACTTCAGAACGTTCACAACTTTTGTTGCGATAATGAAGGCATAGCACAAATAGCTTCCCTGAAGGAGGTATCTGTACCTCTGGAACATAGATAACTTTTTGAAAAGTGAAAGTTATGGATGAAATGCGGCAAACCAAACTGTTTTTGCATTAAAAGATACACAGCAGGCAATTCATACACATTCGCACAGGCAATGCGTACCACGTGCGTAAAATGGTTACGCGTGAAGCAAAAAACCTGCCCAATGCTGGGTTCTTTTGAATATCGACTTGAATATTGTAGTTATGACTTCGGTATTTTGTGTCCGCTGGAAGAGCATCAATGGATACAACAGATGCCTTATGAGGTAGTCCATTATGAATGTGTTGCACCATACATAGGTCTTCGTGTGTGAAGCATTGGACCGCTAGCGAAGTTACATATTTGAGTGCCATACACATTAGAACTAAGGATGGATAGGTGGGCGTGTTGGTGAAGTATAATCTGAAGTGAAGGCGCTAAAACGATGGAGGACGAAGAAGGAACACACACACACAGGGCGCCACTTCCAACAATGTTTAATCAGAAAAAAAAACGCCACAAATTTGTGTAGGGAGCGCACTCACGGTTTCTCAGTGCGCATTCGCGTTCAGGTGAAGCAGTTATTTGCGTGATAGTGATATTGATGCCACACTTGCGCACTTATCACGTGCCTCGATGATCATTTTGGCATCAGTTATTAATCGAAGCCATTTGTCATGGCTTCTGGCAAACACAGCGCAGGCGTGGCAGTCTGGCAGGCTACCTGAAACCCGTTCTAGTTTCTGTATGGGAAACAATCCTGAAGAAGTCGCGAACTCGCCAAACTGGACCAGGAGTCAACTCGCGAAAAAGAAAAGCTAGCTGTCATACCCTACACACACCGCATGTCGCATAATTTTAAAAAAGATTGCCAAGCGCGCTAACCTAAATGTCGTGTTTTCTGCCCCGTGCAAGCTCTCTAACCTCTGCATAGAGACCAACCTTTCCTTTTTCGCGAGGCAGTGGCCTGTGGCAACACGATAACAAATACGTAAATTGTCAGGCAGGATTCGGTTAAAAGATTTCTTTAGATTTCTTTAGGTAGAAAGTACGTGGGCCACACAGAGCAGTGCCTGAATGACAGGCTGAGGCAACATAAGAACAAAGTTAACATTGGGAGGGCCACCTGGCAATTCATTGTAGAAATTGCGCATGTAAGCCAGACTTCCACGCCATCGTTGTGGTTACCAGAAGGCATGACAAATGGGTCAGATTAATAATTGAGGCCAAAGGGCTCATTGAGGCAGGTGACAAGTGCATAAGCGTAGCATCAATATCACTATCCCGCAAAGAACTGATTTACCTGAACGCAAATGCGCACTGAGAAACTGTGATTGCACCCCCTGTATAAAATAGTGGCGTTTTTTCATGATTAAACATTGTTGGAAGTGGTGCCGTGTGCGTGTGTGTGTTCCCTCTTCGTCCACCATCGTTATCACGCCTACACTTCACATCATTAGAGGTAGTTTGCACGGATCATGTTGAACGCTGAATGAGAAATGCATACTGCACATAGCTAGAATTGATATATATATATATATATATATATATATATATATATATATATATATATATATATATATATATATATATATATATATATATATATATATATATGTAAGCATGAAGAAAGGAGGTTAACCGAGGGGCCCGATTTTTATTAGCCATAAAAAAGAAGTCATAAGAAGCCAACAAACACTGACACCAAGGACAATATAGGTGAAATTACTTCTGCTTAATAAATGAAATGAAGAAACGATAAATTATTGGAAATTAAAGTGGATGAAAAAAATTACCGACGATTACGTTACTTCCTAATGCGAAATTTGAGCGCAGCAAATAAGCTGTTTCACCTTTTCGATAGATTGAGGCAAAGAAATCGAGCAACACATGTATGCGCTATCACAGAATTTTTTTTTATTTTTCACACGTATTCCTTTAACAAAGACTCCATTAACAGTTCTTGACAGTCATGAAGGAAGCTTTGTGGTCGGAGAAATAGACTGATATATGTTCGACTTGGTACACCAATGCTTGATTCTCAAAGACGAGATCTATACAAGTGCCTCGCGAGGTTGTCACAGCCGTGGGACGCGTTACGAGCGAGAGGAACGGGATGTTCTCCCGCATAAGTGTTAGGAAATTGCTGTTTGTCTTTATGTCAACATTAAAGTCCCCCACTACTAACATCGGTGTGGATCGATGGACGGTTAATGCGAGTTGCAGGAAGTGCACGACGTCTTTCGTGAGTGCGGTAGCGGACTCACGAAAGCGGTATCAGTCGGTCGCTGCTAGCGCTGGGGGGATGAAAGGGGGGCGGAGCTGGTTGCGAGGCCGACGACAACGCGAAACCCAGGAACGGACGCCAAAGAGCCATTTGTGTAGCCAGCCCTCCTCCACAGTCTCTCCTCCTCCCTTCCATCATCCTCCCTCGCCCGGAGAGCCGACAGCGCGCATGCGCGGCGGCGGAGCAGCGGCGCATGCGCGGCGGCGGAGCGTGGCGGCGGAGGCGAGCTGGTTACGAGGCCGACGACAACGCCGACAACGCCGACGCCGACGACGACGCCGACGACGACGCGAAACCCAGGAACGGACGCCAAAGAGCTGCGCTCTAAAAACAACTTGCCGCAGGTGGGAACCGAACCCACAACCTTCGCGAAGGTTGTGGCTCGCTGTTCGCTGGCTCAAAACGCCAGGGGGCAATATATATATAGTATAGAGTTATGCACATGCAATGATTCACCAGGATGACATCAGTTTCGAGATATTATTTTCGGAAACTACGGGTCAAAATACATCGGCGCTACAGTTAATTTTGTGCTTCAATGCATGAAAGGGCATTTTCTTATTTTGACAGTGCATGCCGATATTTTGACAGTGCAGTGTACGCTTGCTAGTAATTCACTAATTCCACGAAATCTGCTCGAAAGACCTCTTTTTCAGACATGCGTCGCTTAGGATGCGAGCGCAGAATGTTTTCTTCGCGGTCTTACGTATCGTGTAGTTAAGAAATTTGATGCGCACTTCCAAAACGTTGCTTCCGGGGAACGACGCGTTTATTCGGCCTCTAAACGATGAAGTTATCTGTGCACATTTATCACAGATTGACACACTTGCTACGCGAATCCGCTCGTGGAAAAAACAAAAACGATAAACAACTGTATACCTTCATGAAAGCAAACGCTGACACCCTGATTTTGTACTTCGTGGAACACTCAGACAAATGAATGCAAAGCTTGCTTGATCGCTTTATTGGGAGATTTACTTCTCTATGAACCTTCTGGTTTTGAAGCAACTCAGGGACTCGGGAGAGCTCCAAAATTTGACGCCTGCAATCGCTGAGCGGGCGCCTAAAGTAAATGCTCGAGTGTTTGGGATCCCACAGCAATGACGATGCGGGCGCTCTCGAAATGAAATTGAACTCGGAGTTCCGAGCTTAGCTGTATACCGCCATAGCCACGAATCCGCCGCATAGTAGAAGTGCAAATCTTCCCTCGCCAGTATCCGCACCCAAGTACTTCGTTATTTGCACCATGGTCACGTAGAGTGCCGTAAACGCAATAAACATATTGAGGCGAGACCATGCATCATTAGGGTGAGCATGAAATTCTCTCTTCATACTAGCAGTGCGGCCAAAGTGTCAAAATGATACACGTTAAAGGGACGGGCTCATATCAGCGGCACACATCAGCCTTGCACAGATAGACGCCGCGTGCACATGCATCGTTTCAAACATAACAACCTTATACATATTCGATTAGTTCATCCGATCATTCGGCCTTGTTAGTGAAGTAATGGTTACCACTTTGTCTGCTGCCTATTGGCAACGCACCTTAAACGGTGCGTGAGCCCGTCAGAATAGATTAAACGCGACCGACGCCTACAGCTCATTGAGTGGGGTGTTTCTACGGTTATTTAGTTGCTGGTCTTGTAGTCGCCAGTCTCTGGAGGTTTTAATATGTACAGATTCTTCGGTTCGGATAGCTTTTAGTATGCTAAAGTTTCAGACCTTAGTTAAGAGAGGCACGAATTAGTTACACGTTACTGAATAAATTACTCACATGGCACGTAACATCAGATCCATGACCTAACTTATTTTGAAAAAAAAAAGCCTTCATAAATGCTTATTGCGTTTAATACCTGAAATTACCTTCAAAATAGGGAACAACTCATTAGCTTTTATTTACAATAATTGCGCTCCAGGTATGGGTGTAAAAGTTGCCCCGGCTTTTCCGAAATATTTGTCGGGAAGCACGGAATAATTCAAGCTTATTCTTGTCGATGAAGGAAGGTCAAATGAAATGAACTACAGATGACGGTCTATGTATGAATACGTTCACACCGTTTACTAGAAGGCGATGGCATTTCAAGGGAAGGCCTTTTTGGGAGCGTTTCCTGTGTTTTAAGTTTTAGGAGCAGTTTGTGGGAACTTAGTATGCGTTGGTTACGTGTTAAGATTAGTAATGTACGGTATCGCCATGGCTAGACCAACCTGCAGTATCTCAGCAAAGTCAAACGTACAGAAGTGCGGCCAAGGGACAGACATACATGGATTTCGTTCGGCCAAACAGTTTCGGCTGCGCATTACAACACGGTAAAAGAGTTCACCTGGCGTCAATTTAGGTGCATCGAAGGAATTATATGATACTTTGAGAAATCTAGCTCTAGTAGTTCAGCAGTGAGAACGCCAATGTCAGAGAGAACACCATCGGAAAACGATAGCGTGAACGCTTCCTAGTAAATCGAGACACAAGGGAAGGAAATAAGGCATGTTGCTCTGAATAGTTTTAACAAGACGAACAACAATGAAAGATGGCGACACATCCGAGATGATTGGTAAGCGACACAGTATTTCACCCATATTCTTGTGCTTGTTTTATCGTGATATGATTTTGTCTACTGCAAAGACTACGTCATCGGCTTTGTGTTCCCCCGTAAGGAATGATGACGAATTTGCCCAGCGTTTAGTGGAAGAAGTTTTGGGGGGCGTTTCGGCGTCATAATTACAACAAAAGCGAAGCCATGCTTACTGAGGCCATCGCAAGAATGGTATGCCTTCGTCAATACAGGGTATTAGATATCGGAGAGAAAAGGAAATTAACTACTCAGCACAGTCATTTGTGTCGACAGTGCAAGAGCTAAAAAGAAATTACAATTTCCTCGCTACATTGAAAGCGAATAATATCGAAATAACAGGCTAGCAACACATAACACTTGGCGCACTCGCCATTCTATTAGCACAGGAGGCCTTTCGCACAGAGGCATAACTATATCGTGGATGCCAGCGGAAACATGCGTGGAGAGATTAGGTGATCTGGGTGACCCTGCTTTCGAAGCCAGCTTTGTCTGAATCGAGATGAATGAGGAAATTGCCGCGACTGTAATTGCTGTCATGTTTCTGTCGTGGGAAGTGGGATGCTTTCATACCGTGACAACTAATGTGTGTCGAGATGATGTTCAGATGAATGGACTGTGGAGATGCAGCAAACTTCTTGACTGTAAAAATATTACACAAACTGCATCAACTATTGTACGTGGCACGAATTTCGGCACAAGGGCTGGTTCCACGTGGTTCATTTCAACTCTCTTTCATGCAGAATCTAAATCGGGTACGTTCTATTTCTTCCCGCATTATATGCCCAGGAAAAACTGCTAAATAAGAAACTATTTTGCTGCTGAAGTTCTGTAGCTTTTTTTCCCATTTCAGTATACTTGAAATCTAAGAATTAGGCAGGGCTAACCACTCCCTGGATAATTATGTTCAAAGTAAAAAAAAAATCGCTGATTCATGTTCTAAAGCACAAAAAAGCGGAATATACGCAGTAAGAACATACCATAAAACGCTCATAATTCAGTGGTTTTAGACTCAGCCAACTAGTACAGGCGCTTCATTTTTACGTTAAACAATAAGGAATGTCACATTTCTTTTTGAGATGAATGAGTGTTAATTTTACGTTGCTGTACTCTGACCACAGATATGTTGACAACAAATATTAAGCCAGCATCACCAAGGCCTTTATTCAGGTCCTGAAGATCAACCCTTAAGTGGATGCAGACTATATCCAGAAAGAGAGATACCAATCAATTGCAAGAAGTGTAATGGCTTCATTACTCTGGATCATATGCTTTGGCAGTGTCTTGTGTCTTTCACGGACTTTGACAAGGAAAGAGGCTGGTGACAAGGAGTCCTTCACAGTGGAGTTCTTTTAGATTAAGTACCGGCCGTCGAGAGACCCACAATATGGCGGTAAGGTTAAGCGTTACTTTCCCGACGTGGGAGCCACCTGCGTCAACCTAAGGGTTGATCTTCAGGACCTGAATAAAGTTCATCATACCATACCATCTCCACAGCCTCTGAATGATTTACGAAACCTTTGCGATTGTAGATGGCAGCAGTATGTGGTCGCTTGTGTTAACCACTACATTTTACCGATTGACATTATGGCTATAAGGACACTTTTTTTTGGAGCTGTGGCTAAGGTTCCCTTAGACATGGCAGCTTCGATGGAATGAACAATCTTATAAGGGGCGTCAAGAAACCGTTCTTCAACGAAAGAACAGATGAAGGACACGGCCTATGTGAGTGAACGTATTGGTGGAACAAGATAGATATCTAAAATATGAAGGTAGAATCAGGCGGTCTTACGCATCCGGATGCACTATCTGTCTCTTCAGGAATGACAAAAATAGAATTTGCGAAAGTTATATCCTTGTTTCAACGTTTAGAAACTGGTGAATCCGTTTTGGTGAAATTCCGCAAAGTGCAAGAAATTTTACTTACTCCCAGCATGAAATGAAAAATTGTTGTTCACCTCAATTTGACATGAAGTCACTGGTTTCGCACGGCCTTCCTTTGACATTTGGGTATTATTCATGAAATGCACGAGACTGCAACGCGTACTTTCTGGAAAATGCGTATTAGTCTCCTTTGTAGCTTCGGGCTACAGTCGCATGGGTGCCAATTTTCCCGTTTATGAAACTTCTTTCACATTCCGGGCTTCTGCAGAACTGGGTCTGCATTAGTAAAAAACTTTTACGACACAACTATCCGTAAGAAAGAATTTCAACCAATATTGATGATGGACAACGCGGTCAGCCTGATACGCAACGGAGGGGTGCAAACAACCTGAAAGAGCACTAACCAATAAAAGTCTATCTGAATTATGTCTGATTTGCCATGTCCTATGGAGCTGTGCACTCAGTTCTTGATTAATTCGCCCAGTCTTTACTACCTGCTGTGCTCCGGCTTAGCTCGGGTGGCACAGTGACCGCCTCGGAAACGCGTTGGCCCCGGGTTCTACCCCGGAGCCGAACACATTTTTTTTCAACTGAGTAGTTTTCTCTCGGAGACATCAGTAAAGATTTTTACTGCACATTTATGCTACAGTTAAATGAAGGACAATATTTTTTTCTTTCATGAAAACGTAGGTCATCTATGCACTTGCTCAAACAAAAGCTGAGCTTGCGCTATCACTTGGCGTTAGCTATGTTCAAGAACCATTGTCGACATGCCACTACGCTCCCAATACGCACGTTTTGCAAACTTTCGCACAATCTACAGACACTGCTTACGGCACGGCACGTCTTCGTCTTAAGGCCCGCAAAACCTGATAGGACCGCGAAAATACGGTGTCGGATACGCCGTGTGATGAGTCTGAAAGGCGTTGTAACATTAAACCGTTGTAATAAACGGTTTAATGTAATAAACCCGTTGTAAGCGTGCTGAAGCTGCCAGAAAATTGCAAACAATGTTTGACTGAGTGCCACTAGGATACGTTAGCAGCCATAAGCCTAACTCCTGTGAAGCCCACACCTTGTAAATATTTCAAAACTTAAAGAAACAGCACAAGTTTTACACGAGTAAATGCGGTAACCCAGCAGGGTGAGTCTGTATAACGCAGATGATGCTATATCGGTGGTAAAGAACCAAGCTTAACTTCCGCCTTTTCCCGCGATGCGGACGTCGTACATTGCACGTAATACTGCGTTTGACTAGGCCGGAGCAGCAATTCTTTATGCCGCTGAGGATGCCGAGATATGTCGGCATAACTAACAACGCGAACACCGTGAGGTGGGGCAGCATTGGTCGCCTTCGTTCGGTTCTTTCTTTCTTTTTTTCTCTGGGAGGAGAGGGGAGAGAAGGTTAAGCGCACGGCACGCAGGGGCGAAGCAAGAATTACACAAGAACACGATTCGACCAACCGGCGAGAAAAAAGACGCGCGGCGGGTGGCATTCGAGAGACGTTACGAGTGCGGCGGAAGCGCAGAAAGAGAAATTGAGCAGCTCTTCCGATCTAGGAGGGATACCTGCGCGCAGCTTTCCGAATAATGTTGCACTGCGGCTCTTCGTTTTCTCCCGCGTTGCCGTTACACTTCCCCCACGCCGCATGTCGTTTAACTCGAATTCTAGGATCGAGATAAGCGGGGGAACTGTGCGCGCGTCGTGTTCCGTTTGCCTATGCTCTCGCGCTTTTGCGTTGAGGAAGCGCCGCTCTGGGATGGTCGCGGCAGGGACCCTCCTCCTCGCCGCTTCATCTCTGATCAAAACCAAAAGGGAGGCCAGACATCGGAAGCTATGAGCTTCAAGAGAGGGGTATACCTGCCCGGAGTTGCGGCACACCTCCCTCTTGTCACGTGGGCAGAAGCGAACACCGGTGCAGGGGGAGGGGGGGGGGGGGAGTCCGTGTCGGTTGGGTATAAAAGCGCGTCTGCTTCCGTGCAGAAGACGCACATCTTCCAAAGTCTCTTGCTCGCTTGTGCTCTGAACAACCGGACAGCCTTCGCCATGAACTCCCTGGTAAGCATCTGCACTCCCACTCTTGGAAGGGCCTAACGCTGCGTTCGGCTTCGAGGAGTTCTTGATTTCATCGGCGGCCGAAGTTTATTTTACTAGCACTGGAGCTCGCGGCTTCGGTCGCTAAATGTCGTGCACTTTTGAGATCAGACTCAGAGTTCGAAGAAGATTACCCCAATGGGCATTAACTTTTACGAAGGTTCCGAGTTAGGACACAAATACGGTCACTGCCTGGATCCCAGAAGGAAAGTTTGTGATCTGTTGGTGCTTCAGTTCCCGTAAAATCTTGTTTGTGTACATAGGGTTCTGGAATCGTATTTCGAGCTAATTCCTACACAAGACAGCTGCGACACCAAATCAGCCAGCCGCGTACATATTACACTGCAATGGCACAAGTAGGCTCCCAGCCACATTATTTATTTAATGATCAATGTAAACGCGTATAGCTAATTCGAATTTTCAAAACAGCCACATTGCGATAGCTCGAACTTGCGTGTAAAGCGCTCCGTGTATTACAACTTAGTTAACATGAGTGCTATGGATTGGTCGTTTGCAAGGCGGGACATGGCGCTGGAATGTTGGCACTTATCTCTAGCGTCTGATGGAGTTTGCTAGCAAAGGGCGAGATTATGGCCACTGGCTAAAGTAGTATAGTTTATGAACTTTCAAAATATTTATCTTAAACTTGGGGATCACGTGACGTTAGCTGCGGCCATCCAGCTTGCAGAAAGCACTCGCAGAAAGATGAGTGTTGGATGGAAACAAACAAAATGAAGACACATAACTGCCAGGCACAAGATTCTTCCCGCTTTTCATTATAAATGAAACGTTGAAGGCAGTCAAGAAAAACGAACTAATTTTCTGGAGCTCTGAACACAAATTCTTGATAGTGATGTTTCCTAAAATGCCGTCAGCAGCAGCAGCATGATTCGCCGCCTATGAATGAGACAGCACAAAACCAAGGAAATATCTTTCTTCAGGGTCAATGGACTCAGCTTATCCTATTATGTCTCACTCAGGCGTTACAGATGGTTTCGGTTCTCTGCAACATCATCGCTTGGAATTCTGTAATATTAAATAAGTAATCGCATACTATCCATTATGCAGAGTGCTCGAACACTTCCTTCATAGCATAGGCGTAACACATGCTTCGGGGCCGACCTGAAGTGGTGGTTACATTCTAATGTATATTTTAACTGCATCCATTACTCCAGGGCCTTTCCGCTCAGGACAGCACCAACAAGGTCTTGTTAGTGTTCCCAATTAAGTATCCATAATACTCAGTCACCGTGAACGACACCGTAAACACCAGCAGAGGCCTCAAATTATTTTTGATCCTGAATGTGTAAGAATGAGCTTGTCATAAATAATTGTGATGTGCAAGTCCTCTTCGAAATATTCAAAAAAGAAAGAAAACGATGACGTGAAATAGCAAGAACCTGGCAGGGCACTACTCTGTTGTCAAGTCCATGTCTTTGTGGATGAATTAAACGTATACAAGGTTCGAGTCAGGCGCACAGTCATAGCTAATCATAGAGTGCGGGGAAATGACTGAGCATCAAGTAGAGGTTCTCGGGCTGCTCCTACACACAAAGACTCAGCGCAGGGATTAAAGTGAATTATGGTAAAATGATGTACAATAAAGTGAATTAGGCAGCATTAAGGCAGACTAAAGTGGATGAAGGTGAACTAAGGTTGATACAAATTAGAGGAAGGTGAATTAGGGTGGATTTAAATAGAGTTTCTATTTAAGGTGATAACTCGGACAAGTCATCATGTTTTCGCCTTCATATCACGTAAGGATACGTATGTGACTGCCTACTCCTGTTCATCTAGAGTGTAAAAAGTACGAATGTTCATGGGGACGCTGCTTCCTATAGAAGGCAGAGTGATGATGGCACAAGTAATGCAATGCAAACGACCAGAAGGTTCAATGCCTTATTCTGATTGGCTATGTACTACAACAGAAGTGAAAGTGAAAGGCTCAGCTTACACACCAGTTGCATTGAAAAGAAAACAATCTGATTCGTACAATAACACGCGTGTAGGGGTAATGAAGCAGGAAAGCATAGAAAACAGCAAAGCAAGCGTCCAGAAAGTACGCCCACGAAGCGTTACAACATGTTCATCACACTATGTGGAGTACAGAGAGAAAATGAGTGAATGAGCGTTCGGTGCTTCCAAATCGTCGCAGGTCTGCAGCATCCTGCTAAGTGTCCTGGTTGCCAGCGCCTTCGGAGGTTTCATTGGAGGCGGCGGCGGTGGACTAGGTGGTGGTCTGGGTGGTGGATACATTGGTGGAGGTGGTCTCGGTGGCTACGGCGGAGGCTACGGCGGAAGCTACGGTGGAGGCTACGGCGGAGGCTACGGCGGAGGTCTCGGAGGCGGCGTCAGTTTCGGAGGTCTGGGTGCCGGTGGCCTCGGTGGAGGCGGCGGTGCCGTTGGTGTCGGAAGCAGTGTCGTCCTGCTCAGCGGTGGCCGGGCGGGTGCCGGCAAGTCCGTGGCTGGACCGGCCTTCCTGGTCCGCACTGTACACCACGTCAATCAGGTCAGCGGCGGCGGAGCCGTCGTGGCCCACTCCGGTATCGGAGGCGTCGGCGGAGGCGCCGGCGTTGGAGGTGCCGGTCTCGGCGGTGGCTTTGGAGGTCTCGGAGGTGGCCTCGGAGGTTACGGAGGTGGCGTCACCTATGGTGGCTATGGTGGTTACGGGGGCTACGGCGCTGGTGGATACGGTGGCTACGGTGGCTACGGCGCTGGTGGCTATGGCGGCAGTGGTGCCGTCGGCAAGGTCGTGGTCGTCAAGCACCACAAATAGGCGTCCACTTCTAGTATCTGCCACATTCTGGTGAGTTACTTGGCAATCTCACTTGGAAACTTGAAAAAAATATATTGAAATGTATGCTTCGGGCAATATGCATGGGTGGGTCCCAAGGCAGGACGGTGCGGCTCAAATATGAAACAGTTGCAGCAGTAAAAAAAATCTCGTTGCTTTCTTGAGACACAATGATTGGTTGAAAAAGATGGTGTAAAAAAGCTCAAAATTTTGCAGATGTACATGCAGCAGGAGCATCTTTCTATCTGTCCAAGTAATTTTTAAACAAACGAAAGTGGAGATTTACCAATCGGGTAGCCTTTTGTACGTGTATTTAGCATTTGATGTGTAGAAGTCACATGACTCATACAGCTACAATCGCGGCGTTTGTGTACATACATATGTGGCTATCACTCGCATTGAACCATGTCGTTTTTGTGGTAAACAATATAGGAGTGATAGGTTCCGACGCCTTTATATAATAAGTTATATCCTGTTTACTGGAAATGTGCACACTATATCGGGATCTCGGATCTTTGTGGAAGATTTTCATAGGTGCACGTGCGAAGCAAAAAAAATTCGCAAACTTATCTGCATGGCATGTTTAAGAGAAATTCATTAAAGTGTCTGCTGCACGCTTGTAACGACAGGTATGAAACCTAATAACAAAACAGAATTTGACCAGTGTTGAATAATTGTTTCAGCTACGGGAAAGTACTCCATAGAAGCGGCCGCTTTTATTCTATATCATATCGTAGTGTGCGTAACACATCTACGAAATTCTGCTTCCACATGTGCGGGAACCACTTCGGTCTGCGCCCAATTGTGTTACGTAAGCTTACCTATATTCCTTTCTCTTTACAGCGTGAAGAATCTTTCAGCGAAAGCCGTACAATGGCAGCCTCTGCGGGAAAACGTTCACAGCTTACACCTGCCATCTAAGTCGAAGCGATGACCTCAACAGTGCAAATTATGTTCGTGACTCGTGTAAATATATGCTGACGACGGCAACGTCTTTCGTCACCAGAAAAAAAAAATGTTTCGCCTTTTTCATTTTCAACGTCAACTTGGATGGAACAAATGAATTTTTCTGTAGGCATCGTTTCGGGACTCTGCCAGACCGCTGCAAAAGATTCTGAGTTAGCAAGTGAACACATGATGTCAGTACGCAAAATACAACAATCCCTGAACCTGCGTGATAAAATAACACATCTAGTCGTTATTTTCTGTTAGTGTTCTTGCTTTCTCGACAATACTGCATTTCTTGCTGTAAAAAAAATTGTTTTCGACTAACTGAATCTCGCCGGAAGCGCTGAGAATTTCGACCAACTTTCGTGAAGATCGACACATTCACATTATATGGGCGCCCGCACACTCCTACTTTCCCGGGAACGAAATAGTGCACAAGCTGGCTCGAGAACTGACGGGCCGAGCAGGTGACACGCAACAAATACTGGGAGCGGAGAGACACCGGATGACCGGCTTTAACGACATCAAGAAACACTATAAATTTGTAATGGCCCATTTCCCCCCGGCACACTCCTCGCTAAGTAGACTGCAAGCGACGGCATGGCGCCTCTTGCAAGCAGATGCATACACGAACCCGGTGGCCTACCCCCGCTGCTGCCCGGAACTTTACAGGGATAGATGTAAAATTCTCCCAAGAAAGGGCGGACCTACAACATATGGTTTGGGCTTGTCCTCGGACACTCACACAGAATAAAATACACAAGACCAGAGAGCAGTGGGAGACAACGTTGCTCAGCTGTGCACTGGAAAGCCAACTTGAGGCAATCCAGCGGGCCGGAGATGCCGCCAGGGCCCAAGGGCTCGAGGCCGTCATCTAGATAGAGAGGCCTAGGCCTCCACTCTCCTGTCCTAAAATAAAGCTTATTCCTCCTACTCTTCTTCCTCTTCCTTCAACAAACTGGAATAGGCCAAATTGTACTCGGAATGCGTTGCAAGTACATCCGAGATGGGGCTGGGTGATAGCGTTACGACAACGTGACAACACCTTAACAGTAAGTTAACAACCAGAACAGTTGTGAAAGAGCAGTCATTGCGAAAAAAAGGTAAGCAATGCTGGCATGACAGTATGACCATGCTCTTAACCGCGACCTATGCCTACACATAATCATGCTTACAGAAGGTCGTATCCAGCTATATAAATTTATATTTATTTTTAGAGGGGCATGTAAAACATGTTACCGCTTTGCAGCATGAAGGCGTCCAAAATGTATGTAACATATGATGCTTCATGGTACCTAAGTGTTGTCTTAAACCCTGACTGTGGCGCTTTGTTGAAACGTCAGAAAGCGTAGGAAACGACACGCATTGTGTGGCGTTGGGTTGCACAGACATGCCTGCAGTTACAGAACAAGGCGCAGTACCACACATTTATGTGTTTTTTTTGTTGGCCATTTCCCTTGCGGCACGAGTGCGGCGCGGATGCGCATCGGAAGTACGCATAATTACTATAATAATAATAATAATAATAATAATAATAATAATAATAATAATAATAATAATAATAATAATAATAATAATAATAATAATAATAACTTCTTTATTTCCATCAGTGATGGAGGAGACTGCGGGTAAAAGTCGCTTTGGGCAAGCGACTTGACTAGAGCCCGCAGCCTCCTTTACAAGGCAAACAGCGAGTGAATAGGAATCGCAATAGAAAGCACTCATCGCGCAGCCTGTTTAATTTTATTTTTTCTCAAATCGCTAGGAAGTCACAATTAACCTCTAATGTCGAGTTTTGTAGCCGACTTCGCTACGACAATAATGGTCATGGCTAAATACATTTAAAAACACTCACTTAACATAAATTTCCGTCACAAAGATTGTTTGGCTAAACTTATTATTCAACTTTTCTTGCGTAAACGTTCAACCCAACAAATTTCGCGAACGCGATGCCTTCCTTCAGTAAACTTATTCTAAGCAGAGTTCTCTTATAGAAGCCTAACGTTATGTTACAAATGACGTTCTATGCCATGTGCCAAATAGGAGTGATGATGTTTTTCAATCTATATCTAATGAACACTTCGTGTCCATTGGTGTGTATCGGACAATCGAAAAGTTGTAGGGAGGCTCCTCCACCGCGGTTCGAACAAAACGTGCTTCCGAAGCGATGCCAGCAGCTGGCAAACTTGTGAGCCCGAGCACTTTTGTGTTTCCGAGTACAAAAGTAGAGCGTGCCCTTGTGCACGGTACGTAATAACGTGTGCGACCTACATAAAATATTAGGCCATAAGGTGCTTCGCTATGTACAAGCAGTAACGAAGGCATTTTATTTCGTTCGTCCCTAATTTTCACCTGCGCGATCCACAAACCTTGCACTTGTCAACCAAATTCCCGCGCCCACACACCAAACTCGAAAGCACGCAGGCGGCCGCGTTTCGAATGCTACAAACGGACTCGTATCCGTCACGAGGCCTACTAAACCACTACAACTAAGAAATCCCGGCAAATTGCCCAGACTGCCCAGAACTTTATCGCTCGCACTCTTGCACATGCTATGGCAATCTACCGCGTTACCAAAGGGCCCTCTCTCTGGTGAGCCCGAATGGGAAGAAGCCCTCAAAAGCCCGGACCTCAAACTCCAACTCAAGGCCGTCCAGAGGGCCCAAGAACTGGCGGAGCGTCACCACGTTCCCGTCCCGACTTGGGCGTCGCCTATGGTTTCGGCCGGACGAGTTCCCCGCGTTGGATCTCCAATGGCTTGAAACTTCTCAGGACTTCATTAAAGTTCTTGACTGACTGTCAGAAATATGAAAGCCCTCATGGCAAACGTACGTCTACCGTATGTGTGGAGGGGAGGGGGTAGTAGAAGTGTGTCCTCTGCAGTTCTGTATATTTCAGACTTGACCTTCACAGACATACAGGAGGCTATCATGAACGGCCTCACAACCCGTACGATGGAGACTATTCATAACCACTAGTGCATAAAATGCATTTAATAAAGCAGCAATGGTTAAATACAACAATGTTCGTTAAATGTTAAATGCAATTAAAAGCAGCAATGGTTCGATAAAGCAGCAACAAAGTGCTCTGTTCTTCCATCTGGCCGGCTCGGCTTGTTAAACTGGTACAGGCCGGCTCGGCTCGGCGCTGTACCTGTTTTAGAATGCTCTTAAAACAACAAAAGACAACAGAGAGCAAATATAGTGGCTTGCCTGCTCGCATCCTATTCTGAGCCGATACTCAGTTCTCTGTTGCGGATAGCTACAGACGAACGCACTTGAAAACGAAGTACAGCGGAAGCCAAAAGAATGTTACCTAGTTCAGTGCACAAGGCTTGTGAGTTTCTACCGAAATATGCGCACCGTAGCTATTCCCCGCAAGCCCGTGAAGCCATATACTGTGTTTAATAACCACCATGTCATCTCGTCTGTTAACAAGCATCGCTTCCTAGTCGTGATCATTGATCGCGGTTTCACCTCAACTCCACAATGCGCATTATTCAAGAAGAGGTCGTTATCCACTGCCCTCCTACTACGAAGGTTTGAGGCATGTAAGTGCTTGCTACGCTTGAGGTGCACAGAGGGCCCTCTTTGTGATATTAGGACACAGTGGTCCGCCGCTTTGGAACACGTTCAAGGCAAATATCCGTGCTTTTGAGATTATACAAGGTTCAAGCCCCACCGAGGTGCATCAGTCTCCCTCGTTGCGCAGTAACGGCTGTGAGAGACAGAGAGAGATGTAAGCTTTAATGACATGCTGGAGATGTTAGCCTGGCTGTTCGCTTGACATGCTTCTCGAGGTGGCGGGTGATGACTATGTTATAGACAGTGATATATAATTAACAGCTCATACAGTCACACACACACACGTGACGGTTGCCATTGTGAAGGACTATGCGGTCACGATGTGCATCATTGCCGACTCTGTGAGAGCACACACCTGACCTAATTAATGGTTACAAAACTGTAATTTCGCTTGCTTGCAAGCGTCGGAACGACGTGCAACATTTTCTCGTTTATTGGCTGATCACCATGACATTCTTCTGAACAATTCACCCACGGCAAGACAGGTGCCATTCTTGTGTTCCCTCGCAGCGCCAGCTGTAGGTCTCATAATTTCAGACGTCACAAAAAAGGCCGCAATGTCTGCATTGGCTTTCAACTAAGTGTTCTTACTTTTCCGCGAGAGGTGTATGTGACTGCTAGCAAATTGCACCGACGGCTCCATTTTCTTGGAGAGCTGCTGTGATGCCGTTATCGTTCCGCTTAAGTTAGCAATGTTCCACTTCACAGTTACGACACCGATGGCCACTGATCTTGATTGTCTTCTTTCCGTTACTACTTATGTCATAGAAGAAGCACTGAAAAAAAAAGGGGAAAGTGTTTTGTGATTCGAAGCCAGTGCTTCAGAGCTTGCTGAAAGCCTATATCACCGAAACTAGGACCAGTTGATGTCCGCGATCCGGAAGGTTTACCATTATGCTCTTTCAAAGCGTGAGGACATTTTCACTGGTTGCCTGGTCATAGCAGCCTCGTTTGCAATGACCCGTTGAAGGTTACGCAATGTCCACGCATGACACCGCCAAGATAGTTCGGATAGCCCTGTCTAGAGTGGACCCTGCCAAAACACTTGTTTCACTGGATCGTAGCACCAATCTAGATTTTCCCGTCACTTCCACGAAGCTCCAGCTGTCACAAGGCCAATAGAGTCATTCAGGGCTGGATGTGGCGTTCACTAGGAGCAATTCGTTGCTCAGTGGAATCAGAGGCACAATTTCATGCGACAATTACGGCTGTGAGGACTCTATCGAACGTATCTGCATCTGTACTCGCGGTGACCCCCAGCGCCTCCTACTACTCACTTCTTTAGATGACCTGTGTTAGCAACGAATGCGCTCGCCACCAGCTCCTCTACATCGGACATGGTCTATTTCTCTATTGTAAAGGGAAGCGCATTTGCCATTACAAGCTACGCTAATTATTCTTTTGTGTGCCTTCAAAGAGGCCGTTTCTTGCGCGTATGTCTTATTTCACTGTGTATTATAATTAGGGCAGAAGCTTTGGTGAGTTGGTTTTAGCACATAACGGCCGTGGGGAGAAAGTTAGAGAAGAGAAAAGAGCTCGAACTTCTAACTGGTGTTGATTTGCAGACGAACACTTCTACATAAGGCAGCGATGCGTAACTCGACCGCACGCAATGCTTCCAGCGACTTCATTAATGCGTAGCAACCGTCTACATACGACGTCTTCAGAAAGCCATGGCTTAGAATGCGGGGCCACGATCTTTCCGCGACTGTCGACTTATGTTGCGAAGAACTTCGATGCCGCATCCACAATATGTGTCCGGGGAACTACTGCTATGGGCGCCCCCTACACGACGGAGCTTAGAGCGTAATTTTATCGCAGATTGGCACACTTACTTCAGCGACGCGCAAGCCTACGCGTCTGAAAACTGCAATTTGTACGTAAGCGTGAAAGTGCAAGCTGCCACCTGTCTACTTCGTGGAGCATTCAGCCATGTAAGTGCAAAGCGTTCTGGGTTGATTTGTTGGCTGAGTGACGGCTCTGTGCACATTTAAATTCGTAAGTGACACAGGGACTCGTCACAGCCTTGAAATTAAAAAAAAATATTTAAAAAACATTCTGCCATCCGGAGTTCCTGAACGGGCAGCTAATTTAGTTGCTCGAGTGATTGGGATCCCCCATGAATAAGAATGCGGTCACTCTTACAGTGAAATCGAGCTCGAAACCGCTAGCTCAGGTATATAGGACGCGATTGCCGCGAAGCCACCACGGAGAACAGACGCAAATTTTGTCATGCCTATATCCGCACGGAACTACTTAATTCTATCTACCGCGGGCACGTGATGTCGATATCGAACAAAAATATGAAGCGAAACCATGCATCAGTGGCCTGACGATAACATTTCCTCTTCCGACTGACAGGGCTAACAAGACAAGATGATATGCACCAAGGAACAGGCTCATATCAATGACACACATCAACCCTGCGCAACCAAACGCTACGTCTATACGCATCGATTGAAAATAAGAAACATATGCATATTCTATTTGGGCCTGCGATCACTCGGCCTTGTTAGTGAAGTTACGGTTGTTCATTGGTCTGCTGCCCAGTGGCCAAACCCATTAAACGTTATGCGAGCCCGTCAGAATACAAATTAAGCAAGCTAGAAGACCACAGATTATTGAGCGGGTTCTTTATTTAGTGCTTCATTCACTGCCTTTGTAGCGATAATCACTTACGTGTTGCTAAGAGCCACTTGCTAATAGTCGCACGACCAAATTAGTTACACGTGACATATAAAAACAAAAACGCGCACACGACAAATAACATCAAATGTGTGGCTTAGGTTATTTTGAAAGAGAGCATTCAACAAAGCGGATGCGTGATTAAAAAAAAAGTTCTGTTAAAATACCACACAACAAATTAGTGTTTACTTAAACTAATAGAATTCTGAATAATTGTGAAAACGTTTAAAAATATTGACAATACTCAGAGGCATTAAATTTATTCCTAAATATTGCAGCATGGTAAAAAAAAGAAAAGAAAAAGCTCAGGCGACGATTCAAGCAAAAATGCTTTAGCAGCGTTCACGAAAAGGACGCGGCACGGTGTAATGACTAAATGAGTATTTTGTATGCGGTTAGGCACTCTTAGTGGCTTTCGAAATTCTATTATTCTGAATGTGTATGACGCAACACCTATTGTCATTTTGAAAGAAACAAGGCAAAGCTTTTTCAGAGCACTTTCAGACATTTTGAATCTGGGAGCAGTTCTTCCGAAAGTAGTGTACATTTGTTACGTGGACAATTTAAGCTATGCGAACGCCATGGTTTTGAACCGATCCTTAATGTCGTAATGATCGTAGACATATCGAACGGTGGCCACGGATGAGCCATACAAAGATTCCACTCTGCCTACCAGTTTCGGCTGCGCATTCTAACATGACGAGAACGTCCAACGTGACGTTAAGTCCAGAAAATCGGAGAAAATATGTGAGCCATCAATTTGTAAAACCTCGCTCTTGTACTTCATCAGTTGACGTTGTGCTGTCCGAGCCAACCGTAGGAAGAGGATACCATGAAGGCTTCCAAGCAAAGTGAGATTCAAGGGAAGTCTGGGTTAATTGTCTTAAAACTACTTTTCTTTCTCTCATAAGGAGCGAACTAAACTTTACTCTGTGTTTTATTAAATTAGGGATTTATCTGCAATCATTCCTTGATAAAATCACACCCGGAAACAAGCCAAACTTCCTGAGGTAGCCTCAAGAACTATGTCTTTGTCCAAACAGGCTATATTTATGAGAGGTTTTTTTTTTTGAAATCCTCAGGACCTACATTTCGGCTGACACTATGAAATTAAAATTGCGCGGAATGTTTCACGCGGATAAACATGAAATTAGGGCAAAGCCACAAGTCGTACTAGCCAGACTGCGCAGTCTACTAGCATGAAAGGCGTTTTGCACATCGTCAGTTAAATAGCTGATTATGTCGTGCATGATGGCGAAAACTTGCATCCAGAGATGTGGCTACGAACATGAATAAGCTTTCCATGGGAGCTTTCAGTAAATAACGATGACTAATAAAATTGAATGTTTGCAATTTCTGTCGCTCTTTTTTTGGCGCAAGAAAGGCTGATGCGTAAGAGGCTGATGACCGGAGGACTTAACTCTGCAATTTTCACATTTTTGAAGTTAGCGATACAAATTATGAAACCCCTACAACATAATTTAGAGAATTTCATGCGTATTTCCTTTTTAGCTCCGTGATACAGTCGCATGGATGATAATATTTTCTTTCATGGACCTATCTCAATCTTGCGTGCTTCCGCAGAAATGGGCCTCTACTAACAAATTTTACGATAGAATTATTCGTAAGAAAAAATTCCAGCCAATCCCGATGCCGGACGTACGTAATATCAGGAAGGGTGGTCAGCGAATAGGTAAAATCACATTGAAACAACAGCGTTTTGAATTCGGCGCCTAATTCGTCATATTCTGTGTCCCTCTGCTTCGAGTTGTCGATTCATTGGCCTCGCTTTGTAATCTTCTAGGTTAGCTCACATGGTGGAGTGACCCCTGGAAACGCATTGGTCTCGCCTTCTATCACAGAACCAGGGTGAATTTTCGTTGATACTTTGAGAGACAACCTATGTGTTCGCGTTTTAGTTTCGTGCTGCAGTCCGATGGATGAGAATATTTTCCTTTCATTGTATTACAGCTCCTCCAAGAGCTTGATAAAGCGCAAAGTGCGCCTGCGCTTTTCATTTATGATTGGCCACATTACTCAATTACTGCGCTCCGAGTGACTGCGTTAAGTAAACTTACGCATAATCAGCTGACACTGGTTGCGGCGCGATTTCGCGTAAGGCTCGCAAAACCTGACTAGAACGCAAAAATGTTGCGATGGCTCTGAAAGATGTTCGAACTTGATTGAACCCGTTGAAAGCATGCTGAACGTGTTGGTAATTTGCAAACTACGTTTCAGTTAGCGCTGCTCCTGTAAGTGAGTCGATCTGAGGATGGCTTGAGCAAGGCCCGCGTGCCGTTAAATATTTTAAAAAATAAAAAAATGCTTTATTTAATACGTTTTTTATTTTGTTTACCACCAATCGAGGTTAGTCTGTATAACGCCGACCACGAGATTTCGGTGGTACAGAACCGATGTTAGCTTCCGACTAATCCGGAATTCAAGCGTGGTATATAGTCTAAATCACATTTTTTTTTTCACTATGGGAGAGGGTCAATTCGTCATGCTGCTGACGATGTCGAATATCCCCGTGTAACCGAAAAAACGCTAGCATCTGGGGATGGGGCTGCATTGGTTGATTTTTTCTTCAAGAATACGGGGTTGGCAACGGGGGGCGAAGGGTTCGTAGACGCTACGAGGGAGCGGGGTTGAAGAAAAGAATACAGAACAGAATTCGGCCTACCAACACAAAAACCACAGCACTGCCTGGGGCGTTCCAAAGTAGTCACGAACACAGCGAAGCCACAGAAAGAAAAATTGCCCGGTGATTCTTCGGATTCTTGACTGAGAGCGGCAGGCAGCTCGCCGCCGAACACGATTGCGCTGCGGTCCTTGGCTTTCTGCGGTGTTACCGTAATACTTGCCCCTCGCGGCCCTCCGTATAACTCGAATTCTAGATCGAGATAAGCGGGAGGAGATTGTGCGCGCGTCGCGTTCCGTTTGCTTATGCTTTCGCGTTTCTGCATTGAGGAAGCGTTGCCCTGGGAAAGTAGCGGCGTAGGGGGACGGTTCTCCTCTCCTTACGATCTCGGTCCGAAACGGAAAGGGAGGACGTCGGAAGCCGTGCGCTCCTGGTGAGGGCTTGTCCACGCGGACTGGCGGCACACCTTAGGCCCTCCGCCTGTGACGTAGGCCGAAGGGCACCACGAGGGGGTGGAGGGGGGGGGGGGGAGGGCGTGTCGTGTCGGTTGGGTATAAAAGCCCGTCTGCCTGTGCGCAGAAGACACACATCTTCCGAAGCCTCTCGATCGCTTGTGCTCTGAGCTATCCGCCAGTCTACACCATGAACGCCCTGGTAAGGATCTGCCGTTGTGCCGCTCCAGGAACGCCCGGAAGCACGCGTTCAGTTTTGAAAGCTTCCCGATTTCATTGGTTGCGGTAGAAGGAGAAGTTTATTCACTGGAAAACGTCAGCCGGAAAGTGGAGTATCTTTTTTGCGCTATCTTATTTTAGTGCCAATAGGAGTCGCCAGTTCGCCGGGTGGGTCTCGGGCACCTTTGAGGCGCTTCTGTAAGCTCGAATATGAATGCCGTATCAAGTCCTAGAATGTAGAACGATGGCGGGAGCCTGACACGGAAACACTGTCGCTGCAGGTATCCGAAACGCAATGATTGTAAACTGCTGGCGCTCTCAGTTCAACATATGACGTTGTCGGCCGTTGTTTACGCCGTGCAGAAAGTGTGCACCCGTTTCTGGAACCTTCTTTTCCATCTAATGCCTACGCCAGAATGCTGAAAAACCAAATCACCCAGCAACATGCGTACCACACTGCAATAGCACAGTTAGGATCACGGACGCCGTGTTTATTTTATAATCATTGTGGCCGCACGTACCTAATTTCAACATTAGAAACGGCGTAGTTGGGATAGCTCCAACTTGAGTATAAATTGCGCGGCGTATTGCAATGTAGTTGCAATACAGTGCGATTGGCATGTCGTTGGAATTTTGTGGCGCACCCCTGGCGTGTTTTGGCGCTTGTGGGAACCGGCGGCATATTTGCCACTGCGACCAGAAATGTAGTTCTTGAATTTCCAAAAAATGTATTCTAAATATGAGGCCATCTGACGTTACCTGCTTCACTCCGTAGGAGGGAGGTAACGCCCCTTGCAGAAAGCAATCGTTGGGAGGTCAGTCATATATGGGCACCAAAAAAAAACAACAACAACACAGAATTGCCAGTGACAAGATTCTTGCAGGTTTTTACGACAAAGGAAGCGTTGAAGCACATGTGAGAAAAACGACGCTAATATTCTGGTCCACTATAGCATAATTGCTCAATGGTGACTTTGATAAAACTCGTGTATCAGCAGTCACAAGATGCCATGCTTATCAATAAGGCATCACAATAACACGAAAATATCTTTCCGTTGGCTTGAATGCTTTCAATGGGACCTATTAAGCCTTACATAAACGTTATTGATGAGTACGCTACTAATCAACGTAATCGCCGTTCAGCGAGTAATCTGCTATTGTCCACTATTGAAGAAAAATTCCACATTTCGTTGATTGTCGTGGCGTAACGCAAGCTTCTGTGCAGATCTGTATTTGTCACCAACTCCCGAGTTTGGCTTTACCGCGCCCATTCCTCAACAACTTTTACTAGAAGACATAATTCCGCGAAACCCACGTCAGTGTTTAAACATGAGCTGCACAATATTTTGGTGTTTCCTTTAGCAGCCTTAATACTCTGTCACTTTAGGCAATAGTACACGCGTGCAGAGGCCTCCAATTAGGTTCGACAACGAATCTGTAGTGATGAGCTTGTGATAAGTATTATCGCTTGCAACTGCACGGTCAAATATAGAAAAGAATGTCAACGAGAAATTGTAGAATCGCGAAGCAGGCAGGGCTCTCTTGTGTTGTTCAGTCCTTGTCCTTGTTCGTGTGTTCAGAGCAATGATCGAAACCACGATAACCACGCGAGTGTACAGAAGGCGCACACTCATAGCGACGCATAGAGTGCGGGGAACAAACTGAGCATGAAGGCGCTAATATCACACTGTACCTGTACAAAACTACTGCTCTTCCAAACTACTGCTCTTGCATTGCGAAGCTGCCTATTACGTGAACTGGCACAAAACTCACGCCATCGTATCTGCCTAAAACGGTATCAAAAGCAGAGCAACTGATCTAGAGCTGTGCGCAGCGGCATAGATACACCATTGGGTGGTTCTCCGCACATCTGTATTTCATTCTGCTCTAGCGCAAGAGCGGCGGGCGAAACAAAGAGATTGCTGTATTAAGCAGCGACATGGAGAAATTGGGGATAATTTAGATAAGAGGCTTTTGCTGATATGATGTCCATAATCGGGATTGGATACGATGTGCCCTTGCGAATACTTCTTGCTTAATAACCTTTCTGAATACGTGCCCTAGTGTTTTTTCTATCCAGTCGTGTCCAGCTTAGACAAGTAAATATCGCAGGTTTGCAATGATCTGCGTTAATGTGTAGCGATGGACAAATACCTTAGCCAGCGAATTTACATGGCGTCTTCTATGCCATGCCCCGATAACTTCAAAGAAATTCATGTATGCGCGTTTCGTGTGCGTGTACGACCGGATTGTCCCACAGTCCAACTCTGCCCGCTTTGTGGTTCATAATGCATTACAGAAGTTTTTACCTGCCAGGTGATTCTGCATGCTGCCCACAGTTTCTTCGTGAAATTGTTTATTTTATTTAGTTAGCACCAAGAATCCAGGACATGCCGCGTAAAAACGCCAATAACAGTGTTGACCTAGATAATACCCTTAAATCTAAACAGAGTGATGGCAACGGGTGCCACCTAATCTAATAACCAGAATTTGTAAGAAATGTTTCTCATTTCGTTATGTCGTAGAGCAGAAATAACAGTGAAAAGCCTAGCTAGTACACTAGTTGTATTGAATAAAGACAATTTGATTCTATATTAGCTAGTGTCAATAAAAATATCAAGACAGCATAAGACCAGCCGTAAATGCTTCTCCCCAAAGTAGCCCCATCCTCAGAAGACATTCCTAACAGTATGTGGCGTACAGAGACAAAATGATCGAATCAGCGTTCTGTGCTTCCAAATCGTCGCAGGTCAGCAGCGTCCTACTAAGTGCCCTGGTTGCCAGCGCCTTCGGAGGTTTCATCGGAGGCGGCGGCGGCGGTGGTCTGGGCGGCGGTCTGGGTGGTGGATACGTTGGTGGAGGTGGTCTCGGAGGCTACGGCGGCGGCTATGGCGGAGGCTACAGCGGAGGCTACGGCGGAGGTCTCGGAGGCGGCGTTGGTTTCGGGGGTCTGGGTGCCGGTGGCCTCGGCGGAGGCGGCGGTGCCGTCGGTGTCGGAAGCAGCGTCGTCCTGCTCAGCGGTGGCCGGGCTGGTGCCGGAAAGTCTGTGGCTGGACCGGCGTTCCTGGTCCGCACTGTGCACCACGTCAACCAAGTTCACGGCGGCGGAGCCATCGTAGCCCACTCTGGTCTCGGAGGCGTCGGCGGAGGCGCCGGCGTTGGAGGCGTTGGTCTCGGCGGTGGCGTTGGAGGGCTCGGGGGTGGCCTCGGAGGTTATGGAGGTGGCGTCACCTACGGTGGATATGGTGGCTACGGTGCTGGTGGCTATGGTGGTTACGGGGGCTACGGCGCCGGAGGCTATGGTGGGTACGGCGCTGGTGGATATGGCGGCGGCAGCGGTGTCGTCGGCAAGGTCTTGGTCGTCAAGCACCACAAATAGGCATCCCCTTCTAATGTGTTCAACAATCTGGTAGGTCACTAATGTTGCTTCCAATGTCAAAATTTTCGGAATGTACACTTCGGACAGCATGCTATGTCGGGTCAAGCGCGAGACAGCGTGATTCTTCTAAACTTACTTCGCGAGTAATGGTAAGCACGTCGTGATCTTGAGTCAAGACAACAGCGTGAAAAAAAAATTGCTTGAACTGTTTAGATTTGTATATGTAAATAGAGAGGTAGTACTTTTCAATTTGCTCAAATAATTTCGCCAAGAACTAAGCCGGACGCTAACGCATTGAGTAGCTCTTTGCTGGTAGTTTTGCAGATGAACTGGAGCCGTCACATGAGTCGCACTGTCATATTAGTGACGCTTGCCAATTTAAAGACGCGATCACTGCTCATTACGAAGACGATCGTTTTTGTGGTAAATATTATAAAAAATAAAGTATCCGCACGTTTATGCTGTATTCACTGCATATGAATCACGGCTATTTGTGGCGTACGTTAATACCTGCACATGTGGAGCAAAATGTCGATCACATTTTTAGCACGTCTGATTTCAATTTCAGTGATGTGCACTTTGTTGGCTGCCGCACGCCTATAATTTCATATATTTAACCAAGTAACCAAACAGAATTTACTGCGAGTACATGGTTTGAGGTACAATCAAGTGCTCCACAGAGACGTGCGCTTTTCGGTTATATCGTAAAGAAACACCGTGAGGCACCTCAGAAATTCTTGCGGCGTATGCATGCGAACCACTTCAGTGTATTTGCGTCAAATTATGATACTTATGTGCAAACATATTTCCCTTCCTTTACAGAGTGAAGAAACTTCCACCGAAAGCCGTATACGCCGTCGACCTCTAGGGGAAAGCGGTGACAGCGCACACCAGTTCTCCAAGTCCAAAGGACGACCTCAACAGTGCAAATTATGTTCGTGACTTGTGTAAATACATGTTGACGAGAGCGTCCTGCCTCATCACCCAAAATAATTTGTTTCGCCTCCTTCATCTTCAACATAAACCTGCATGTCACACATGACATTGTGGCCGGCATTGTTTCGGCACTCATCCAGACATCTGCAAATGGTTGCAAGTTTCCCAACAATACATCACTCCCTGATTCGACTCGATAAAATAGCTCGTCTAGTCATGATTTTCGCTCATTCTCTTTGCTTTTTCATCAACAGTAAACAACTTGCAGTTAACGAAATTCATTCCGTCTCGTTTGTACACAAACCATTCAACGTAATATGCCTTCAGAAATAATGTGCTGCAAGTACATCTTGGATCGGGCTGGCTGGTACTATGTGCTAGCTCTGACCCGGAAAGTGCGGTTACACGCAACTATGCTTACAGCTGTCGTATCCAGTTATGAGTATTGATTGTTATTTTCTCCCTCATTGCAACATGTCGAACATGGCTATTGCTTAGTAACGTGGTCACTGGTATAATGCCTGACGAATAATAAACGAGAAGAAAGGGGGTTAACGGAGGGGGCCGATTTTTATTAGTCGTCATAAGAGGCCAATAATGACATTTAAGTGCCTGCTTAGGCTTGTAGTGACACTTTCGTCAATTTGTACA
Organism: Dermacentor albipictus; assembly: GCF_038994185.2. Taxonomy (NCBI): domain Eukaryota; kingdom Metazoa; phylum Arthropoda; class Arachnida; order Ixodida; family Ixodidae; genus Dermacentor; species Dermacentor albipictus. The sequence goes on from NC_091830.1 coordinate 47,900,565, forward strand.
AAAAAGAAACGTCACAGTGTGGACAAACAACATCAGTAACCAGTAAACTCAGGGATAAATTTCACAGTAACGTCAGGGACCACGATAGAAAAAAAGGGTGTTAAGTAGTAAACAAATACATTGCTTGTACAGAACGTCCGAAAAACTTACTTTTAGTTTTTTTTTACATATAAGCGTTCCTTGAACATATAACATATTCCTTGGAGTTGGGCACTGAAATTAAAGCAGAGCTTTTACAACTCAAAGCGGAATGTCGAAGAGGTACAACGTTAGAATAATCGTGAAAGCGTTTGGTAGTTCCGGAATAAAACACAACGTAAAAAAACGAGGCAAAGCATGTGTTCCACACTCGCGAACAAATGAGTCCCGGTGGGATTATATCATCCCAAGTGTCTTCATATTACCTTTTTTTTTTGTAACGCCCGAATTTCGCTCCGGCACTTCATTAAAACTTCTTTCTTTGCGAGTTGGTGCATACTTGACATAAAAACTGTTACAGCGCAAACACATGCAACCGCAAAGTATGTCCTGTATGTCACAAAGGGTGTCCTGTCCCTTATACATTGTGGTGACATGTGTCTGCGCTGTCACAGTTTTTATGTCAAGTTCGCTCCGGCCTCGGAATACACGCAGTACTAATTCATGACTTCGAACTAAGTATTCCCATGCACAATAGCACTCGCACCACTTCCACAAACAACGAGCAGCACAAACAGCCGCTTGAAAGCGCGTCCTTAAATCTGGGCACACATACCTCGTGGGATCACGGACAGCAGATCGAGAGCCTTGGCAACAAGCCTGCAAGAGCTCGAAGCAAATTACCACCGCGCAAAACGCATTGACAATGAACGCGTAACATCGGCATCCACGCCATGGCACCGCACAACTTGTACATGCCAAACAACACGCGCATGGTCGCTTGCCATTATTTCAATATGCGCACTTTTTCGAGCAAAGTTTCCACAAGAGCTCTGCAAAAGCTTCACACTCATAGGCCAGCGCTTGGCACGCTGGCCTATGGCGCTGGCAACAATGAAATAATACGAAGAAGGAAGGTTTGCTCCTAGGATTTGTTGCTCCCAGTGGGTATCATTTTGGGACTTAGTGTGCTGTTTTGCTTTTTGTGGCATTTAAGTTGAAAGATTTCGTCTTATGTAGGCGTTCTGTGGAATAAAGAGGGCTGTTTTGTGCTGGTCGCGTTTTAATGAAAGTACTCCCGCAGCGGCATGCTAGGGCTCTTTTTGGTTCCTAGTAACTTTTTACTTTCTTTTGTTTATATTCAGGGAAGACGTTTCGATAATGTTTCTCAAATGTTGCTTTGGGATATGAACAAGAAGAAAGGGGATTACCCGAGGGGCCCGATTTTCATTAACCATATCAGAAGCCAACAAACAAAGGCACTAAGGACAACACAAGGGAAATTACTTGTACTTACCAATTGAAATAAACAAATTATAAATTAATGGAATTGAAAGTGGATGAAAAAAGCACTTGCCACACGTGGGGAACGACCCCACAATCTTCGCATCCACAACCTTCGGTCCCACAACCGTCGCGAAGGTTGTGGGATCATTCGCAACCTGCGGCAAGTTGTTTCTTCATCCACATTCAATTCCCTTAATTTATAATTTCTTTATTTCAATTGGTAAGTATAAGTAATTTCCCCTGTGTTGTCCTCTTTGTTTGTTGACTTCTTACGCTTTGGGATAGACATTCGAGCAATTTGGCAAAGATACTGGGCGTGTGTGCGGTTTATTGGGCACCACCTTGGTTGTGAGCGACACTGGCCAACAATGTCAGTGCTAGCATTATGCATATACGAAATAATCAAGAAAGTTGAGTGGTTGACGGCCGCCATGGTACCTTAATAATGTGTAAAGCACTGTAGGTGTATCGTTGAAAATGTACACTCGGCTCCTCAGTTGACAAATTATCATTTCGGCCAGTTTCATTTTTCTTTAAATTATTATGTGCACGCTTCAAAAGAAGACATAATGTCCCGTACGTTTGTTCTAAATGAATTGTCTGTTCATTCGTTTGGTTGTTTCTTAGGTCAAGGATTTCTTTGGAATGTGAGCATTAGATATCAAGCCAGCTTGCGTGTTGGCGCCTTTAGGTCTAGCACCTTTTTATGTACCCTCTATACTTAAATCACTAGCTTGCCTTGCTCATGTCCGCGCATTTCGTGAAACGTGTTCTACGTGTCGTGCTCTCCGGATTCGCGTTTCCTTGGCCTCCTCGTTATGAAGGGGCTTGAACCTGCATGCGTAAAAGAAATCCTCAACATATGCTGACGCGACCTCCGGGAGCACTCCTCTGTCATGCTTTCATAGCGCAATTGTGAACTTTCACGCCGTCCAGAGGGCCCAAGAACTGGCGCAGCGTCACCACGTTCTCGTCCCGACGGGGGCGTCACCTACGGCTTCGGCCCAAGGAGCTCCCCGCGTGCGATCTCCAACGGCTTAAACCCCCTCAGGACCTCAATATAGTTCTTGACTGGCTGACTGACGCGTGTAACCTCATGCATGGTACGTAGCACGGAGGCTCGCAGCGAAGTACACTTTCGGAGCATTTGTTCATGAAAGAAACACAAAGATGCTTTTATTTGTAACAGAATGAGGCATGTTCTTCGTAAAGTGGAGCTCTTCAATGCCCATATGGTGCGGGCAACATCACATGCGTGTTGGATGCCCCTTCGTTGTTTCTGCGGACCCGAGCTGGTCAGTGTAGCCTACCGTGAAGATGTTGAGAGTGAAGGAATCGGGGAGTTGGCCGGAGAGTATCGGTTTTGCTCGGTGCTGTGGCATACTCTAGGATATGCTGCACAGGATGGGGCAGTATGGGGAATACATTATGCTCGCACACCAACGGTAAGTTAGATCGCTAACGCTTTTTAGGAACGATATTTCCGTTCATATCGTACGGTTATTTTTCGCGATTACCACTGCAAACCTAGGCCAAATTTCCTTCAATTCAATTTGGCGGGAAAACCTTGAGTTCCGCTATAGGGGTGTGTAATGTCCCGCATTTCAAGGTGCTTTTTCATATTTGGGCCGCTCTGGGGAAGAAAAAAGCTTGGCGAAAGTTCATGCGTTTAGTATTTGGTTCCATTAGAAAGCTGTGTCGTGCTTTACAGGCGAAGATATGTTGCCAAGTTCCGGGACATTGTGGCGAGCTTATGCGTGAACCTAAGAGTTCCACCTAGCTATTGGCCCTTATCGGTTTACGACTACATGTTATTCAGAGCTCAGTTTACATCCACATGTCTTAATTCATTCTTGTGTGTGTGGGCGTTTAAAATAGGGTTTTGCGGCATACATGCAGTATTGCACCACGTAGTATAGGGCTGCGCTCCGCAAGTTTCATAGCTCGACAGTGCGCCTGCTGCTATACTTCACTTAAGCCTAGGAATCAACCAAAATCGGCCTCTTCTACAGAAATGCATGGCTTGGGATTCGAGGGCACGACCTTTTCTGCGCGGTCGAGTTAGGGTGCGAAGAATTTTGATGGCGACTTCAAGAATACATGTCCCGGGAACTACGATAACGTTCATCCTCTGCGCATAAGATGTGCCTATTCACTTTTATCACATACTGACACAACCCACCGTTAGGCAGATACACTCATCGCACGACTGAAATGTAAACACATACGTGAAAGTGACAGCAGGTACCTGTATGTTGTATTCGGGGTGCATTCAGGTGAATGCAAAGCTTACTTGGTTTATATATCGGCTTATTGACTGCGCGACGCACTTTCAAGTTCCAGAAGCAAGAGAGCTTCTAAGAGCTCCGAGGTCCCCAACCAGGAGTGTCTGAACGTGCCCATAATTTAGGCGGTGGAGAGTTGCCTACACCACATCAGCGGGAATGCGGTCACTGTTGAAATAAAAATCGAACTCGAAACCTCCACCTTAGCTGCAGAGCGCCAGCGTACAGGGAAGTACTTGATTCTTTGTACTATGGTCACGTGAAGCCGACATCGAGTAAAAAAAAGTATATATGAGACGAGGGTATGCAGCTGGGCCTGACGATAAAATTATCTCTTCCAACTGGCAGGGCTATTAAAACAAGGAAATGATAAGTACTAAGGCACTGGCTCAAATCAGTGGCACACATGAGCCCTGCGCAGACAAACATCGCGTTTGTACGCATCGTTTGCGACATAAGAACCGTATGCATATTGTGTAAGTCCCTGTGGTCATTCGGCCTTGTCAATGCAGCGATGGCTATCAGTTTGTCTGCTGCCCAGTGGTCAAAGCATTAAGCGTTATGTGAGTCTGTCAGAATAGAGATTAAACGAGTCAGGCGCCTACTGCTAAGTGAGGGGTGCGTTTTCTTCTGCTTTATTCTTTGCTGTCGAGGCTACAGTCGTTTATGGTTTGCTAAGAGCAGCTCGATAAGATACGCCTGATTGAATTAAGTACAGGTGACACAAAGAACGCACACACGCCAAATAACATTACTCGCGTGCTTAATACTCTTGAAAAAAAAATAGGACCTTCAATGGAGTGGATTGCATGGTGGAAAAAAATCTGGTAAGCTAACACACAATAAGTGAGCATTTCTTTTAATGATTGCTTTATGGTAAATGTGTAAACGTATCACAAAACTTCCAAAATTTAGGAGCATTCAAGTTATTCATAAATAATGTAGGCATGCTAAAAAAAAGAAAAGAAGAAAAAAAGACACTAGGTATGATGATTCAGGTCAGAATGCGTTGGCACCGTTTACGACAAGGCCGTAACATTTTAAATAATAACCATCTCAGCATATTATATTAGGTTAGAGATAAGTGGCTGTCTAAATTTAATACGCTACCAAGACTCAGGCAATACAAGATTTTGTCGTTCAAAAAGGGGAGATGTTTTTGGGAGTGCATTCAGCACACTATATTTTTGAAGCAGTTTCTGCGAAAGTTTGATGCGTTGGTTACGTTGTCTATTTATCCTACGCCTTTGCTTTGGTTAAGAGGAAGCTTTGCCTCGGGCGCTCCTATCTAAATACACGAAAAAGGAGAATTCGTTTTTTGCGGCAACCACTGCACCAAATTTGACGGGATTTGTTGCATTTAAAACAAAAACTTAAAATCTAGTTACTGTTGGTTTCGAATTTCCGATTGAGGTTGTCAATTTGTTACTAAAAATTGGCAAAGATTGCAGATTTTCAGAAAACGACACTATCAAGTTTACAACTCTGTAACTCAGCAAAAAAATGATATTGCAATTCTGTGAATTGTATCTGATACCACATCTAAAGCGGACAAATTCGACATCTTAGACAGGAATCTCAAAAAAATGTATTAATACGTAATCACAACTTTGGCGAAAGCCTCGTAAAAAACGTAACAAATTCACGTAAGACGTAAAATGACATATGACGTTTGTCCGCTTTGAATGATCTAATGGATGACGTTCAAAGAACCGCTATATCTTTTCTTGATGCAGAGGTATTAATTTGTAAACTTCGTGCTTCGATTTTTTTGAAGCTTCCGAATTTTTGAAAATCTTTTTAACAAAATTCAAGCCCTAAACCGGAATTCCGCTTGCAACAGTCACTAGAATTTAACTTTCTCCCTCAAATGCAACAAACTTTATTAAAATCGGTCGAGGGGTTATCTCAGAAAAACGTTTTTGCGTTTTTACGTGGATTTGAATAGGCCGCGTCGCAGTTGGGCCCGAGCTAAAGCTTCCTCTTAAGCCGACCTCGAGTGTCTAAGCGAAGCTAGACATATAGAAGGGCGACCACGGGCCAGCCATACATTGATTCCGCCCTGCCTACAAGTTTCAGACACACATAAGTTTGTAAAGTGTCGCTCTATAAGTTCATCAGCTGAGGTTTTGCTGTCAGAGAGAACGGCATCGGAAAACGATAGTTTAAAGGCTTCCAAGCGAACTGACAACCGAGTAAGGAAGGCAAGTTACACCTCATAGATTTACTTAACAAAGCGCAGAGTTCTGAAAGACGTTGGCGTACCCAAGATGATGGGCGAGATAACGTGGTTTTATATTCATATTCCAATACGTACGTAGTCGTCTGTCATGGCAGTGCGTTTAGTTAAAACTATAGAATTCACTTTGCATTCTTTCGTAAGGAATAGACTAGGCTACACGCCACGTTTGATTACAGTAACCAATTTTCCCCCAATTTTGCCATGATTGAATGACACCCAAATAGCGACCCAAGCTTACTTAGTTCATAAAGGTATGCCTTCGTCAATCTAGGGGAAACATATTGGAGAGATTTTTCCTAACACCTCAACACCTTTTTGTCTCTCCTTTCTACTAATATGGGAAAAATAATTTAAGAAAGGCGGGCGTTTTTTGACGCCAATAGACATTGAGCTGGGGCCTGCCAACACAGAATACCAGGAAGTCTCGCCAGTCTATTAGTAGAGGAGGACGTTGACACATTGGAAGATGAATGGCTGATTATGCTGCGCAACTTAACGAAAATTTGCGTGAAAAGATGAGGCAAGGCGTAGGAGTGGGCTTTCAAAGCCAGGTTTTGCTGATAGTCGGTGACTGTGAAAAGTGACGCGTCCGTATTTCTGTCGTGTTTTGCTCCACTGAGGAGAAATCCTTTGTCCTGCGGCAACTAAAATGTGTCGAGGTGATTTTCACAGGCACGGACTCTGAAGACGTAACACAGCTCTCGATAACAAAAACAAAAAATGAATCACAGAAAGTGAATTATACATAAGATATTTACACCAATGGTAGCTTCACGTAATGTAAATGCACACCGTTTCTCTTTCCGCTTTTTTACTTCCGGGGGAAAAGACGCACACCAAATGACCTTATCATTTTCAAACTTTTGTTTATAGTTTTATCTTTCCCCATAACTGTATTAGAAGCCTTACTATTGCGCAGGAATAACGACTCCCAAGGCTCCTTTCTTCTAAGCAAAAAGAAGTGCCGGTTTCGGTTGAGACAAAAAACTAAGAAAAATCGTACAAAAACCGAGTTAAGCTGACCATAAAAATCTCAGCGCACAAGATATTTAGACTCGGGCACAAATACACTCGCTTTTTTTGTGCGTAATGATTCATAGGCTCATACATCTTATGTTCTGGGAAGTAATGACATTTCATTGTTCTTTTGTATGATGATGGATAGGTTCGCGATAAGTATACCGGCGTGGCCTCTGTACAACGTAAAATTGATGTACAAAACGTGCGTAATCGTAGAGCGATATAGTGTATTTATAAAGTTGTGCTTAAGAAAACATTCCAGCCAATCATTATGCTGGGCATAAAGTATTACTAGCGAAGTCGGCCAGCCAATAGCGAAAATCACGTAGAAATGAAAAGCTTTCCGAGTTTTCCTACGATTTGCTTTATTTTTAGGCAGTGTGTTTGGAGTTGTCCAATTATTCGGCCTCATTTTAGTAATCTGCTGAGCGCCTGCTTACTCGTATGGCGCAGTGATCCCCCGGGAAATCCATTGGTCCCGCGTTCGATCACCAGACCAGGGCGAATTTTCGCTCTGCTGCGCAGCATTCTTTTTGAGCCATCCGCATGGGGTTTTCTTCGTGCCTTCTTACTGCCAGTCATATGAATGGGAGCATTTTTCTTTCACGATATTGCAACTCATCCTTGAGCAAGCTAGAACGAAAAGTGTGCTCGGTCTGTTCAATTACGGTTGGTTAACTTCAAGAAAGATTGTCATCAGTCCACGGCGCTCGGAGTGAACACGTTCAGCCAACTCGTGCATAATCAACAGACACTGCTTACGACGTGCCTTCCTGCAAGGCCCACTCAACCTGATTTGACTTCAGTGACAACAACTTTATTAGAGTGTCCTGAGGAACTTGATTGCGTTCGGTTCCCCAATCAAGTTGGTGGCTCCGCCCACGACGGGCAGGGAGGTGGTGACTCTCCGCGACGTCGCGGGCCCACTGCACCTCAAAACTACGTTTTTCAATACTGCACTTGGTGGGTCTGAAAATTGTTGGAAGATGACTGAACCCTTAGGAAGCTCGGTGAACCTGTTATAACATTGCTAACTATGCTTCAGCAGGCGCCACCCGCGTGAGTGAGTAGCCGTAACACCGAATCGTGTAAAGCCCGCTGCCTGTAACATCTTCACAAGAGGATAGAGCATACGAATTGTACGAGTAAATACGGTAACCGAACGGGGTGCCTCTGCATACGCGCGGCACGTGATATCAGAGGCAAAGAACCTAGGCTTCCGGCTTTCCCGTAATACACGCGTTGTATATTCTGCGTCGTATTTTGTTTGACTGCAGGAGAGGGTCAACTGCTTATGCTGCCGACGATGTCGAGATACATAGGTACAACCAAAAATGAATACCCCTGGGGTGGGAGACGACCGTTTCCTTCTTTCTTTCTTCTGCGGGGGGGGGGGGGTGTAGAGAGTGGGGGGGAGTGGCAGGGAAAGGGTTAGTCCACATTACGTGTGGGGCGAAGCTAGAATACAGAACGCGATTTGACCAACCCGCAATGAAAAACAATGCGCGGCGGGCGGCGTTCCAGGGGAGCTACGAACGTGGCGGAAGCGCGGAAAGAGAAATTGACCGCTTGGCTCTTCCGTTGCCTGACGGAGAGCGGCGGGCAAAACCAACGGCCGAACGCTCTTGCGCTGCCGTTCTTCATTTTCTGCGGTGTTACCGTTACACTTCCTCCTCGCGGCGTGTCGTCTAACTTGAATTCTAGATCGCGATAAGCAGGAGGGGATTGGGCCTCGCTCCGTTTGCTTATGCTTTCGCACTGCTGCATCGAGGAAGCGTTGCTCGGGCTGGGACTGTCACGGCCGGGACGTCTTCCCTCGCCCTCCCATCTCTGTCCGACATGGAAAGGGAGGACGTCGGAAGCTACGCGCTTCAAGCGAGGGTACACCTGCACGGAATGGCGGCACACCTTGGGCCCTGCCCCTGTGAGGTAAGGAGAAAGGCACCGCGGGGCGGTGCGTTGTCGGCTGGGTATAAAAGCCCGCCTGCCCGAGCCCAGAACACGCTCATCTTCCAAAGTCTCCCGATCGCTTGTGCTCTGAGGTATCAGCCAGTCTTCACCATGAACGCCCTGGTAAGGATCTGCCGGTGGGCCACTACCGGAATGCCCGAAGTTCGGTCCAGAAATTTTCTTGACTGGATCCGTGCGATAGATTCTTTTACCACCGCTAAGAGTTGCGAATAGGATCCGCGAATGTTGTGAACATTAGAGGCGCGTCTATAAATTATTACTGCTTCGAGCATCGGACCTAATAGAAAAGCGGTTCATGACTGAAATGCAGTCCCTGCTGGGATACGAAACGCGAACATTGTAAAGTGCTCCCGCTTTCATTTCGCCTAAAACGCCGTCGGCGCATTGGGCACGCAGTACAGTAAGTGAGCACACCAGTTTCTTCAACCGTATTTTGAGTTAATGCTTGCACAGGATTGCTTCAACACCAGGAAACCCAGGAACGCACATACTGCGCTGTAATCACACAAGTAGGTACACAAATGCCGTATTCATTTATTAATCCGTGCAACCACCTATAACTAATTTGAAATTTGCAAACAACCACATTGGGATAGCACCAACTTGTGTATAAAGTGCGCTGTGTATGGCAACGTGCTTAACATATACAGCAACATCATTGCTGTTTGCACGGCATCACAGGCCGTTTGAGTGGTGTAGCGGAGCTCCAGCTAACCACTGCGTAAGTTTCTTTTTTTTCAAATTTTCGTAATGGTCATTTTTTATTTCTTGAGGCCGAGCACTATTACGTCCCATCCTCTCTGCAGGAAACAATCATCCAAACATGAGTAATATATGGGAACAAAGAAAAAAAGTGAGATTTTACTGTGACAGCACTATTGGAGCTCCTTGATATAAAGGAAGGATTCAAATCTGTCAGCAAAAGCCACGGTTCCTTTCTGGAGCGCATGACCTAAATACTGATTAGCGGCTTTCGTAAAACTCGTACAGCAGGCCAGCCAAGATTAGCCACTGATAAACCAGGCAGCACAGAATCAAGGAAGGAGTGATCCCTGAGAGTCAAGAGCCGCGATACGACCTATTATTTGTCTCGCAGGAATAATTTCTAAGGTCGGTTCAAATTGACGTCATCGCTTCATATAATTTTGTAATCAATAAGAAATCGCGTAATAGCCACTCATGCACAATACTCCAACATGTTATTGATATTTCTTGGACGGTAACAAAGCATCTGTGCGAGCATGAAGTTTTCTTTACGTTATGAGCTCTGCTTTAGCCATGCCATTTTTTCAGACCATTTTGTCTAAAGCCAATACAATAACTACTGCGGGAAGGCAGATTTTAGCGAAAACCGCGTGAGCATAGTGATAGGTGCGGGCTCGGAAGCTTTTAATGTCCCGTTTAACATCTTTATTATTCACACTACTTCAGCGACAACCAGCGCATGTAGACTTCTCACAAATTACATTGCGTTGTTAACCTTATTAGCCTGTGGTCGCTAAACATTGTTTTTAACAGCACAGTGTAATCAAGAAAAGAACAACGCGCAGCTCCGACACCAGACAGAGCTCGGTTGTGTTGTAAAATGCTTGTTCTCCCGCACGTGCTAACATCAGGGATCAAAAAGATCGTAACAACACCGGCGTTCGGAACGAGTAGCTTACAGTCAGAGTGAAGCATAAAGTGCGGGAAACGTTTAAGCGTGAAGTCAAAGATTTTACACCGGACGCGCAGACCAGGCAGCAGGGAAAGGAAGCCATCAGCAGAGCAAAGTGCACTCGCGAAGTTTTAAACGAATGCTCATGCAGCGTAACGGTGCCGATTATTGTAATTTTCAGTGAGCTTACTTGTTCGAGATGCCTTAAAAAACGACGAGAGCTAGAGGAACTACTGTGGAGGTCTGTACATCGGCACAGATATGCCGTTGAGTATCTCGTCGGTCGTTTGCCTTTTATTGCGTCCCGGCCCGACAAAGGCCGCCTAAGAAAAATGTAGTGTGAGCTGTCACCTTGAGAAGCCGAGCCCGATTTACAAAAAAAGTGCCTTTCGTAGCGCTCTTTGCCATTGGTCAGTCGCATTCCCTAATGTTAGCATCCATCAAAAGGTTTCACTGCAATTTGTTCTAGCGAAGATTGCTAGCTTACGGGCATTTTGGGAATACGAGCTCTGCTCGTCTTGTAGTATACTGCCCAGAGTGGTTCAGCATACGTGAGTAACTATTACATGATGGCGGAGATCAGCACAAATGCGGGCCGACTGACAGTCTGATCTGTATTTGCAGGCTCCAAAAGTAGTTAGCGGGTGCAACTACATTACGTCTACTTAACCGCGCCGAATTAGCCCCATAAATACCTTTATTATTTAAGAGCTTCGTATGTGTTTGCGATTGGGTTCTCTCCGAACTTTCCGATTCTCGAGAGTATTGCGGAGCTCTTCGTCTGCCACATGAACGTGTTTTCAGCCCAAAGCTCCTTCGCAAAATCCTTACCTTTATTTATTAGAAATCATTATGGTCCATCAACAGGGCAAAAACCAATGGGAGGAAGCGCAGACCACAAGATTGTAATATTACTCTTTCTGGCGCTTACAGCAGGAATAATATAGGAACATGCAGCTAACACAGCCGATGCATGAAAACGCGAATTCATTTACACATTAGCGAGCGTTCAGGCAGCAGGAAGCTGGACAGCATGAAATGCTGTAAATGAATATCTCAAAGTAGGCCACGAATCATTACAAAGTATTCCTAACATTGTGTGCAGATCAAGAAAATAAGAGAATGATAAGTGTGTGCGTCAATGTCATCGCAGGTGTGCACCGTCCTACTGAGTGCCCTGGTTGCCAGCGCCTTTGGTGGATTTATCGGAGGCGGCGGAGGTGGTGGTCTGGGTGGTGGTTTGGGTGGTGGATACGTCGGTGGCGGTGGTCTCGGTGGCTACGGTGGAGGCGGTCTCGGTGGCTACGGCGGAGGCTACGGCGGAGGCCTCGGAGGCGGCGCTGGTTTCGGAGGCCTGGGTGTCGGCGGCCTCGGCGGAGGCGGCGGTAACGTCGGTGTCGGAAGCAGCGTCGTCCTGCTCAGCGGTGGCCGGGCGGGTGCCGGCAGGTCCGTGGCCGGACCGGCGTTCCTAGTCCGCACTGTGCACCACGTTAATCAGGTCAGCCGTGGCGGAGCCATCGTGGCCCACTCCGGTCTCGGAGGCGTCGGCGGAGGTGCCGGCGGAGGCGCCGGCGTTGGAGGTGTCGGTCTCGGCGGCGGCGTCGGAGGTCTCGGAGGCGGATACGGAGGTCTCGGTGGAGGCTACGGCGGCTATGGTGGTTACGGCGCTGGTGGCTACGGTGGTTACGGCGCTGGCGGCTACGGTGGGTACGGCGCTGGTGGCTACGGCGGTGGCAGCGGTGTGGTCGGCAAGGCCTTGCTCATCAAGCACCACAAATAAGAGTCAGCTTCTATTATATGCAACATTCTGGTGAGTTACTCCTTTCATAGAGCTTTAAAATAGAAAATTATATAAACGTATGCTTTGCTCAATGTGAATTGGTGGGTCCTTTGTATAACAGCGGCGATTCACGTGTGAGACAACCGGGTTGTGCTCTTTAGGCAAGATGATAGATAGCTTGATAAAAAAAAGTTGCAACACTACTGGTGGCTTTTCAAATGTAAGTGCATCAGTAGAGCCCATTGTTTATTTGCCTAAAGAACTTACACAAAAACGTAAATGGACACTCACGTATTGGGCAGGATCTGTAGGTCGTTGAGCATTTGCAGGGTAGTAGTAGCATGAGCCGTAAAATCAGTATCAGTGCGCTTGCGATTACATATACGTGATCACTGCTCGCGTTGATTGATGTCATTATCGGCGTGAACAGTATAAGAATTACAGTTTCGAATGCTTTAAATTAAAAGGAGTTCTATGCTGCGGCCGATGTAGCAGATATATAATAATCGCGGCTTTCTGTGAAATATTTTGAAAAGTCTGAAGCGGAACATAAATAAAACTTCTGCACGTCTGATTTGCATGCCACAGAAACAAATGCTTTTCAGTTATATCTTGGTGTAACGAAATGTGCCCAAGGCACCTTTCAAGTTCTTGCGCTTTGTTCGCGCCAACCGTAACAGTCTACGTGAAATGATGCTAAATATTCCTATTTCTATTCATTTTCAGAGCAAAGAATCTTCCAGCCAAGGCAGTACAGCATCGGCCTCGGGGGGAAAGCGTCAGCAGCTTACGCCTGCCATCTAAGTCGAAGAAATGACCTCAACAGTGCAAATGATGTTCGTGACTTGTGTAAATATATATTGACGAGGACGTCGTTCCTCGGCACCAGAAATAATCTGTTTTGCCTTCTTCATCTTCATCGTAAACCGGCGCACACACACGATTTTGTTGCAGCCGTTTATGAGCACTCTTCTGCCGGACAATTGCGAACGGTTGTAAGTTCGCCAACAAACACACGACGTAGGTGCACAAAACGCTACGTTCCCTATACCTACCTGATGAAATGACACGTCTTGCAATTGTTTTTTTTATATTGTCCTTACTTTTCGACAATAGTACACAGTTTGCCATATATGGTGTAAACGAAATAAGGTTTCATGAAATTGGAATGTGCCAGGTTGGAATGTACCGTCAGTTGCCTTATACACATAGGGTTTTCTAAGCTCTTTCATCTAATCTCTAACACGTGACCGGCTTGTCGCACTTCGCACACATGACTTGCTTTACACTTTGGCACTGCCAACCCCGTTTGACACTGCTTCGCCGTTTTACTGCTAACGCAGTAAAACGGCGAAGCCAAGAAGACGCACCCTCGCGCTTCGTTCAGTCAGTCCAACATGCTGTGGCGCCAGAGCGGCCTTTTTCGTGGCACTGCTGGCATAAGCTTGATGCGCAAAAAAGAAAAAAAAAGAAACTGGAGCGTTCCTGGTGGGAAATTGTGCGCATGCTCAACCTCCTTGTGCATACCACACCATGGAGAGCACAGCGGTCTGAGCAGACCAGAGAGTACACGCCAAGCTAGAAACACTGTCAGTTCTCCTTCTGACTCATCTCATGCACTATCTGAGTGTGACTACATTGTATAGTGCGACCAAAGAGGTTATAAAACAAAATTTCTGCAGTGAGAGCTTCCATAGCTTATTACCAGCAGAGGTGAAGTCACTGTATGTGCACCATTAATCTCTCAAAGAGCGCCCCCATAACTGAAGTCCGCTCGCGGTTCAGTTCTGTCGCTCAGGGCTTTTGCCCTGTTTTTGTTGAAAAGATATTGGAGCGGAAATGAATACCCGAAGGTGAAGCCATACCGCAGCACAGATGCACCTCCTCCCCTCTCAAGCGCCATCTTAGCAGCCGCCCAATAAACAGCCTATTTATCTTGTGCGGACGAATCACGTCTCTCACACTTACCAGGAGTTAATCATGGTGGGTTTTACTAGACAGACGCTCATGTACGTACATCTCTGTATTACTGGTTTTAGTTGTGAACTGCGAACATCCTTGCAAGCTTTATTGGAGACAACTCATCCAGGCTGTGAAGAAGTCGCTATTTTCGCTGGGAGCAACCAGCTTTTATTTTGTAAGTAGCCTAGTATTACAAGAACAGAGCCAAATGACTTAATCTGTAAACGAAAATCACCCGAGAAGTCTCTATTTCCAAGGTGAAGGGGAAAGAAGAAGACCTGCTAAGAAGCTACGCGAGCTTCCAATCCAGCAAGCTCTTTTTCAGCCTCCGTTGTTTATGTAAGTGAAAGATTCATTGGAGTGCGACTCCCACAACACCCTGTAGCGGCGGATGACACCAGCGTTGTAAGACGCCTAATAGCAGCCAGGGAGCCGTTTATACCCATGTAGCTTTCTCTGTCGCTGCGCCAAAGCATGGCCCGGTGTATTCATAGAAAACTTAAACGCTTCTCTCAGGTAAAAAGTACAGCTAGCTGCTATGCAGCACTCGTTCTGTATTGCGCTGATTTCGAATTGGAGTTTCATCGCAGAGCTATATCTTGCTATTGACTGTAATCTTGCTATAGACTGTGATATCTTGCTATTGACTGTAATGCTTCCCCCTTCCGGCGAAAGTGCCAAAGTTTTCGGGAAGGGAGCCTCGCTGCTATTTCGGATTGTCCCTTAGAATAGGAAATGAGACATTCTTATTAGTTCGTTTGTTAGGCTTTTGGTCAGGTCGGTGTGACGTGACGTAAGAGAGGTACAAAAGCATGTATACTTGTGATCAGGAAAGCGAAAATTACTTTCGAATCAAACATTACAGCAACATCGCCATGGTCGTTTTTTTTTTCGCAGCGAAGTTATAGCAGTTGCGTTGTTAATTCGTCACCGCGGTGCGTCTTTCGCTCATTATACAGTGAACTGCCACTTGAGGTAACCTCAAGGCACCCAGGAAAATATTTCACTTAACTGAATGTTCACTAAATTGAGTACTCACTAGAATATGGAACAGCATAGGGCACAGCAGACAACGAGTCGAAAGTGTGAAATGCATTTTTATGGAGTTCTGCACATCATTATAGGTAAAGTGCGTAATAGTTACGTTGCTGTATATCTCATTTTTGACAAAGTATATCTGTAATTTTCATTGGCACTGGCACTCTTAAAGAGCAAGAAGTTTATGTGCACTTCTGGTACCACAGATTGTTGCTGAGACACGAAGTCTCTCTACTTTCCAAAGCATCCTGCAGCCTCGGCTAGAGGTACAGTATTTGAACCTGCCTCCGCCATTGCATCTTCCTCGTCACTCTCTTCTTCGGAACGAACACTGGAAACAATTTCCAGATCTAATAGTTCAGCCCAGGTAACGCGTCCCCTGACCCTGCACACAGTCTTCAAACGAAGTGTTGCTGTCAACATCCACCTGGCGACAGACCTCTTATAAAAAATCCCCGCGTCAATCATATCGTCGCGTTGTTCCCCTTGCTCGCTTTCACCCCACAGCGGGAAAAGGCCAGATTTATGCCAGCAGTTTCTAATTGTAGACAGTGTTACTAACCATTAGGAGTCTCAAGTTGGTTCAACTGAGAAGTTTACTATCCAGAAATTTTGCAGATTTGAAGATTTTTGCATAGAATGCATAGTAGACTCGCAGGGTTTTTTCTAAAAGTTCGTCATTCTGAAATATTCATTAAACCAACATTAGTACAAGTGAGACATTACTGTAACTATGTTCCCTTCCTTCTACTTCTTCCTCTTCCTTTTAATGCGAAAGGATTATGTGCCCCATGAAGCGGAAACTCTGGCTTCAGGCGTCCAGCGCTCTCATTCGATGGTGCCAAACCCACGTGACCAAACGATGACGTCACGTTCGCGGCGCTGGACCTGCTGCGGCTCGCACTGCGAAAGGCCACGGTGAACACTCACGGCGTCGGACGGATGCCGTGGCCCCCACCTAAAAGAGCAACCTGGCCCACAACCAGAGTGGACTAAGGTGTACTAAAATGGATCAAGTTAGACTAGGCGGATTCAGGTGGATTAAAATGGTGGATTAAGGTTGGCACACATTAGAACAAGTTGGATTAAAGTGCGTTAAGCTGGAGTTTTAATCTAAAGCTGATAACTTAGACAAGTCCTCAGGCTGTTGCATTCAAATCACGTAAGAATACTTAAGTGACTGTCAACTTTTCTTCCCTGTGGTGGGATTGATGGATGGTTGCCATGTGGGTGGCCCAAGTCAGTGCTGCTGCATCTTGTTCAAGTTCTATCCGCTAGAGAGCGCTTGCATCCCAACGCCGTCGCTACGGACACGTCGACTGCTACCACCGGTACTTGCTTACTGCGAGCTTAGTGCCTATGTGGTTATGACATCAAACTATAAATGAATTTAATTACAAGGTAAACACAAAGTGTACTCTCTTATGAGTGTTGTAATATTGGCTTTTTGTTCACTCGCCTCAAGTGCGCATGACACAGAGGGAAGTGTCTTGTTCGGCTATAACAAAGAGTACGTCAGATATAGTGTAAATATGCAATGTAACTGTACAAATGAAGGGAAAGGCCTGAAGCTTAATGTTTGACAGAGAGTGCGGTGCATTTATGTGGCGTCTAGGGGTACCGGGTGGTTCTTCTGAGCTACTTATCCGAGCCTCTAAAGTCGGGTGCTCATAACTCTTGTTTCTGGTAGTAGTTGATTTAAGCAAATGAAAGCGTCACTTGTGTCATGCGCATTTGTGGGTGCATATTTATGTGACAAATATTAAGGTATTTGTAAGAGCCGAAAAGAAAAGGTGAACAAAGAAACGTGACAGCACCTCTTGCTACTCGTTAGTGACTGAAATCTAAGACGGCGAATTGGTGGTGGACTGCTCATGGGGGATTGTTGTTTACAGCGATATTCCTGGTAAGGGCTGCTACTAACGGAAGAGGAGCCCGTCTTTTGTTTTCTCTGGTCTCGGGCCGGCTCAAGGCGCGTCCAAAAAATAGGAATTCCCAGACATGCGCAAGTTTCGCTACAATTTATCCTGAGGTACGAACTGAGCCACGAACAGTGAGGAACTGAGTCACTGAGCCACGTAGCTCTTATAAGAGGCTTCGGTAAGGTAATCGTAGGCGTACTGCTCTGCAAAATCACCTTCCGTTTTTCGAAACCTGTGATTTAGAGCCCATAGGCAGCCGTTCTTTATATGCATAAATGGAGTAACGATGACAAACTTGCAAAGGAAAGTGTTGCTTCACAGTGACGATAGTTGTGCAAGATACAAGGAAATCTGATGCACGCTGTCCTTCTTCAAGCTTTTTTATATGCCTGCAATTCCGATGAATAATGTTTGGGCACACCACCAACCAGTCAACGAAGGAATCTTCTAAAGAATTGCAAAATCTAACGTGAGTTGTGACATTTCGTGTCCAGTTCACAAAAAAGAACTAGGCAGGAAGAATCGCAGGGTCTATCCAACATCACTTTTGTAAGGTCGCAGTCTTTACGGGTGCGTCATTGTAATAAGAGGCACTGCTTGCCTAAGCCCACAATGTGTGCCGTTCTTGCCAAGGTAAAACGCGAACGCTCAGACGACATCACGCGGGTGTCTCAACCTCGCAGAGGGCCATTATGGTACCGCTGAAGGTACTTTGTTTGGATAGTCGGATGGTCTTAATTCGCGACCTATTCCGTAATTTTGACATAGGTGTCTGAGATTCTTGAATAAACTAAACCTGCCTTATGCAGCACTTTACCTACTTTACAGCAGTCGTTAAGATAAATATCGCAGTAAGCAGTAGCCGAAGGTGTCGCAGATAACAAACGGCACCAGCAGTGCGCATTTCCAGTGGCCATAACCTCTGTTTTCGTTGCTTTCTGACAATAGGCATGTCGGCAACCTGCTATGTGGCCTTGGCTTCACAACAGGATTGCTTCTGTTGTGATGTTACCAAACAGCTGGGTTGTCGAGGTTTACGGAAGGCGCCTTATATATCGCCGCATTTTAGGTATGTAAGGTACACATAAAACTGCAGCTGTAAAGAAAAAACAGAAATTCGAAATGAAAAGCTGCACTATGCCGTTCTAGCGGAGCTTTTTTTTTTTTTCAAGTTTGTTTCAGTGAAGCACCGCTTCTGGTGCCCTGCCTACAGTCATTAAATAAAACCTGATGATGTGGTGCAGCTAAGCAGAATTTACTGCATCAGAAGTTACCAAATTGTCTGCAAGACTGAAATGCAAGCTGCCGTCGTCATGCAAAATTAGAACAGAGAACAAGATGAATACAAACAATCTACGACGCTAGTCAATCTAAGCTAATAGCCAGACGCTGCTAGAAAGCATTTCGCCTAATTAAAGGAAAGATGCGCTCGAATGTGGACGTTTGTTGCCGTCACAGTGCTGAAGCAGCGTTTGTTGCTTCATCACAGAAAACAGAGCCGTTAACAAAACTGCTGGGGGAGTATAGCGGGGCCGTACATCTAATCGGACTCGCCGAATGGATGTTAGCTCCAGCGACACGAGCGCTGTAGAGGAAAGCGGCCATCATCTTCTTCTCGGGACACCGGAAGCCCCTCCCTCCGCCGCCCTCTCCTGCAGCGGCGTCGGAGGAAATGTACTGGCGCTTGCGCCCAAATTGCGATTCACTGACTGTAATAGCAAGGTTTATCGTAGATCTTCCACTTCTCGGACGCTGTTCTCACTAGACGTGGGCGTGGCTAACGCGGAACCGACACACGTGGGTCTGCCAGAACTTCGGGCACCCTCAAAAGCTTTACCACGCCACGTAAGGCATGTGATGACATCGCGCAGACATCGCACACATGAAGAGCGGCGCGAATAAAACTACGTTACTTCCTGGTTTGAGTACTGATATTGTTTGCACTTTAAATATTTATTAGACTGACAAGGTTTAGGATAAAAGGCAGGGGATGTGATTCTGCGTTTCATGACATTACCTTGTCGGCAGCCATTCTCAAGGATGCTTAGGAATCTTCTTTTTTTTCACGAACGTAAGACCTGGTATAAGCAAATGTAGCGATAAAAGCAATATAACCCGCATGCACAACATGGCGTATCGCGTGGCATGGCACATAGCATACATGTGCCTAAATATATATGCGGAGCCTCACGGCAACGGCAACGGCGGCGAAAGTTCTTTCGGAGTGTCTCTACACTTGTATCGCAATAAGTATGCATATTTCACTCCATCGCAGCATCTAAACCTTCAGATGCTCCCAAAGCTTTCGCGCGGAGGCCGATGATTGACGCGGCCCACGGAGAGCGTCGGCACCCATGTATAGGCGGCGAAAGTTCAATCAGCACGGAAACGGGCGAAAGAAAGAAAGCTATATTAACATGAAAATTTAAAAAATGGACTGCCAGGGACTTCATGCATGCTGAAGCTGCGCTAAATTCCTGGCAGCATTCGCCGTTTTTTTTTTTTCACAGTGGGTTGGAAAGTATTTTGACCTTCAAACCACATCTATCACGTCCGCACCAAGCCCGTGCATTCGTCTACAGGGCCTCAGCAGTTTCCTCAGTCCCATAACACAATTTTCTCCAAACGAGTTAATGGCTCTGTAGCGCCCTGAACATTTGAGCCCGGCCTAATCTAGCTTCAACTGCGAAAATTCCTTGCTGATAATTCCGCACAGGTTTTCTTCGTAACTTTCTGCTAGAGTCGGGTGGATGTCAATTTTCAGTTATCTGAACCG
Organism: Dermacentor albipictus; assembly: GCF_038994185.2. NCBI lineage: Eukaryota > Metazoa > Arthropoda > Arachnida > Ixodida > Ixodidae > Dermacentor > Dermacentor albipictus. The sequence goes on from NC_091830.1 coordinate 47,920,643, forward strand.
TCTTCCTCACTGCGAACTTTCGCAGAACAGATTTGCCATATTCAGTGTCCCTTAATTTGCTTCGCGCTGTTCAATTCGGTCTCGCGATGCCATCTGCTTTCCTCCTGGTTAGCTCAGATGGTAGAGCAACCGCTTGCGGGAATAATTGCCTTCGCGCAAGCTAACGGTCGGAGACACTTAGCGCCTTAGCCCTGTCGCGGAGCAACAAAATACAACCTGCTCATCACATATTTCATATATATATCAAAACGTTTAGTGAAAAAAGAAAACAGGTGTAGGAAGCGGGTGGGTGGAGCCTCTAGTCCATGGCTCCACTGGCTTGAGCGGTAGTTGCGCCTCCCTATCTTCGCTGGCAAGCCAAGTCTCCCACTGCTCCCTTCCAGAAGGTTTAACGGCTAGTTGCAATGTATTAATTTTAAACGGCCAACACTGGCAATCCCACGCAATGTGGGCGAGAGTTTGCCGGCCTCCGCAACACGGACAGCGAACGCTGTATAGTGTGGGGTGGATGGCCTGTTTCAAATAAAAGTTTTGGCATGTGTGCGGCTGTATTCGGCGCCAGTCGTAAGAATTCCGCCCCGAATAGATGAGATTGTGGGGGACTCTACTTTCGTCGCTCGCGCCGTTGGTGCTCAAGGATGTGTCGTGGTCAGAAGAGGTTTTCGTCCGAGTGGTCGGCATCTCGGTCGACAAAAGCACGAGCTACGCCTTCGGCTTTCTCATTTCCCTCGAGTCCTGCGTGACCCGGGCATCAGATGATTATGTGGTTCCGCGTTAGGTTGTATTCAGTAGGTGAGTGGCGCTGTGTGGTAGCCTCCCGGCGATGAAGAGTCTACATGCGACTTGGGAATCGAAGTATTGTCGACGATTGCCCCAGAGCGTCCTTATTTTTAATAGCTAGCGCAATGGCTGAACCTTCTGCGGTATTCGCAGATGCGACTCGAGCGGTGGGCAAGTCACAAGCACCCTCTGCGGGTGCTCCTACAGCTGCGAGGGCGTACCTGTAAGTTACGGATCGAGCGACATCTGTGTAGACCGTGTCTGGATTTCTAACGAATTGATTGGTGCATTAACATGCGACCTCGTGCAATTCTACGAACCAGATGGTATTTCGGACTCATGCTCTTTTTGGGGGATTGGGGCTACTATGACCCTTTCAGGAAGGACTTTAGAGAAAGTTTCCAGTTCTTCTTCCGCATACTGTGGACGAGTGGGATAATGCGTCTTTCTTGCCATGGAAGCAGGTGCGGCAGTTGCTGCAGTAATGATGAGCACGCCGATCAGCGCGGCTTCTGCCAAAACAGGCACGTTGCGCCACAACCCGCAGAAAACAAGCGATCGCCCCTGGGAAACACGTATTTAGCTGTTCAGCGTGCTTACGCCCGAAGTATTCGGAAGTGCAAAATGACAGAACGAATGAGATTCGTCCGAGGTGCTTCCAGAAAAGGCAACAGCGGGTTCGTCTAAAATATTTGTATGGAAAGTTCAAGGCAGGTTAGAACGCACTTTAACCATGGCCTATAAAACATTACCTTCAATATACCTCGCTTAAATGTTCTTTTTCGCCCGTTTTGTTTTCGCTGGTAGGGCGTAATTACTGGCTCCGTGTACTTAGAATCAGGTGCACGTTAAAGAACCCCTGGTCGTCGAAATTATCCCGAGTCCTTCCCTATAAGGCGTGCCTCGTAATCAAATCGCGGCTTTAGCACCTAAAACTCCACAATTCAGCAATGCCACATGCATGGGAACATCCAAACTGTAGTATGGCTAGGGCGTCGGTGAGAACATGTAGACTGCGTCGGTGACGAATGATCGCTTACAGCCGATAACAAACAGATGCTCAGTACTTCCAAAGAGAGGGAGAAGTCGCTTACGCAGCTTCACTTTCTTGGACGAGTTGCTAGAGGTCGCTATATCCGCAAAGGACGTTCCTTTCCTGTTTGAATTTAATGAAGTGTAGAGGGAGAAAAAGATTGCGCGCAAAGCTTCTAAGGTCATTGTCGATGCAACCAAATCACCAAGCGCATCTACTATATTATAACGAACGGACACACTAAAAAGAGGATAAGAAAAAAGAAGTCATCGGCTATTAATAAGAACAGTAAGAAAATACTAGTGTTGGTAAGGCTAACAAAGTTAGATGCAAACGCAAGTCATAGCTTTAACAACGCGGGTGCTTACGATCGTCGAACGTTCAACGCAATATTTGTCAATCAGGTGAATCATCTGCGACTCAGAAACATGTTATGCGCCGTAGCATTTTACTTTATTCTGGTATGAATTTCGGCCGCTTCATGTCCCTATGCGATCAGGGAGCTGAATTGCGTAAAGTTAATTCGCATGGAAAGAACGCATTCCACATTGTTAATCTTCGACCGAGGATACGCATCGATGGCGGCAATAACGCTGTTGAATTTCAGTGGATCCATTTCTGAGTAATCTTCACATCCGCTCAGGCCTTCAGTAATCCACGAGTCACATCATCTGAATATTTCGACGCGCTTCTCGTGAGCATTGTAATGTGCACCAGTGTTTCCCATGCATGCCCAATTTGCAGCGAAGGATAGCAACAAAACATCTAAGCGCAGGGAAGCCCATCGACACCCTAACAGTAGCCTCTAACGTGCTCGCAGCCATCTTGAATATGTAACTGAAAAAAAAAGAAACGTTTCTGGAATTTTATACTTAAGTAAGTATGACCAGATTGAATAAGTTGAATGTGAAAGTAACAAAAAAGGTAAGGACGTGCCAAATACCTGCTGGCCCTCTACAACCGAGGCAAGTCTCCTTCAGAAACTGTCACTTCCATAAAAAGTTGAACGTTCGGATAATACAGCTCTCATATTCTCAACAGTGGCGTCCACAGCACACTGATTCGCTTTTCATTTGATTTTGCCCGTCGATTCACAGTTCCAAAGAGACTAATAGCATATAATTCATTTTCCGGAAGTTGCTTTAACTTAAAACCGTGTCAATCTTTTCCCTGTTTCGTAACATCTTCTCGAATATTTCTATCCTTAAATATGATTTGTGCATTCGTCCATCTTACAATTCATCTTGCAGCATTCGTCAAATGTACGTGCAGGTGCTATCATGCAGCACAAATGATTACTATCATTCATTCGTATCATAGATCCCGGACGACTGGAAGCTCGTTCCGACCTCCATCGCTGTCAGCTGGTATAGGCTACCTATTGCAGGAAGGTTGAAATTAGCGGCAATGAGGGCATGTAAATAAGTAACTAAACATACAAGTAAAACCACACACATTGATTTATTCTCGTGACTCTGAATCACACACTTTTTCGTTGATAACTTATATTTGCTCTTTGCGGGGCGCAATCATGAATTTTGTCCTGCTGTCGCGGATGGTCAAGAAGCACGTCATCATCATCATCATCATCATCAGCCTGGCTACGCCCACTGCAGGGCAAAGGCCCCTCCCATACTTCTCCAACTACCCCGGTCATGTACTAATTGTGGCCATGTCGTCCCTGCAAACTTCTTAATCTCATCCGCCCACCTAACTTTCTGCCGCCCCCTGCTACGCTTCGCTTCCCTTGGAATCCAGTCCGTAACCCTTAATGACCATCGGTTACCTTCTCTCCTCATTACATGTCCTGCCCATGCCCATTTCTTTTTCTTGATTTCAACTAAGATGTCATTAATTCTCGTTTGTTCCCTCACCCAATCTGCTCTTTTCTTATCCCTTAACGTTACACCCATCATTCTTCTTTGCATAGCTCGTTGCGTCGTCCTCAATTTAAGTAGAACCCTTTTCGTTAGCCTCCAGGTTTCTTCCCCATACGTGAGTACTGTTAAGACACAGCTGTTGTACGCTTTCCTCTTGAGGGATAATGGCAACCTGAAGAAGCACGTGGCCCAACGCAAATCACGATACTAACTGTTTATAAGGCGAACCCATAGCGAACCTGCGCCTATCGAAACAAGTCACACTCAGCGCAATGACAGAGGCGAGAGCACTCGTCCATCGTAGAAAATCTTATCTGCGGATGACATGCGCGCACTATTTGTACGTGACTCACTGGACGTTCCGATTACACGCAATCTGATCGCACAAGGCTCGGGGAAAATACGTACAACAGATAGAACCAGCGATAACATTCAAGAAAGTGCCGATGCAGAAAGGCGCGTCCTGAACCGAGTGATAACTTTTGTTAGCCGGTGAAATGCGGTCACCGGACGAACAGAAACAAGCAGGCACGTCGCTATATCGAGCATCCATATTGGCTCGCATTTGCTCCTGCAAACGATTCTATCTCAAAACTTGTCTGTTTTGTGTGTGTGTGAATATGGGTGCGCCTAGTTCTCAACTAATGATCCTTGGAGTAAGCTCGAGCATTCGCCACCACTAGGCGTTGCTTCCTCAAAGGCTGTTCTTTGCTCAAACGGGTCGCGTATCACACCACGCCACAACTAATAATAACTAGCGACCCTACGCTTCCTTTGCATTAGTCATGAGCGACGTATTTTTTGTTTAAAGTTGTCATTGAGTATTTTGTGGAAGACACGTGTAAATTAAAATAAATTCATTGGCGTTAAAGGGAACCTTCCCGAACACCTAAAAATGGTAGGTCTTCGACGCGAAAGCGGGGAAATGGCTGTAAACGCACTCAAGATTCAGGTTCCGTGGGAATTATTTGGAAAAAGAAGTTACCACCATTTTATTCAGAAACACATGATGTATCGGTAAACGAGTGTCCGAATATAAATGTCTCAGGCCGGAAGTCGCTGACAACTTAAATTGGACGCGCCTTGCCCAATACATTTGCGGAAGCACACACTCACAATAAAAAAGGGGTGCGTACTGCGGTGGAGAGTCAGTACCGCGAAACCAGAAATCATGCTGTTCGCGTGCAAAGGAATTGTGATGCAGCTGCTTGCATATGCATCCTTTATGTCGCAGCCCATGTGCACAGAAGTATAACATCAATTGTAAGCGCCTCCCGAAGAGCGAGTTGGCTTGTTTTTAATTCGTGCCGTAGAGATTAGCCGGTATCAGATTGGAGGAAAAATGGCCGGAGTTAAAACTGTACGTTAGCGATGCAGCATGACAGTCTGAAGTTATTTTGTCAGATATTCAGTAACAATACCCAAGCGGAAATTTCAACATCAATTAACTATGGACACATCACAATGATGTAAAGCATATGCCAAGCACATTGCAACTTTTTATACAGAAGAGAATTTTTTAGAAGTTTAGTTTATTTGTGGATGCGTGATGTGGTAGAGACTATTACTGTAAGAAAATAAGAATATTATCAAGGATCAATATTATTGTGAAATTAGCAAGTGACATCATTCACGAAAGAATTCCTCAACATGCTGGCTCTTATAATATTGTTGCGTGAAATATCTCGTGAGCTTATTTTCACTATGTTGTTTTAGCAGTTTCTTTGCGTTTTATGTTTACGTTATTACTTTAATTTTTTCGCACAAGCTTTTTTATATATGACTTTATTTTCATACTTGCTATTGTGCCCCTTAGCAGGCTTGCCTAAAGCACCAAATAAATAAATAACTAAATAAATAAACAAAATTTGCATGGGTTATAAGACCTAACCTTAACAAATGAGCGGAAGTTTAGCTCTGCATGAGGCTGACTAGTACGCCTACTGTGTTTCGCATCCTTTTCATCAGAGGGCCCAGTAGTGAGGAATGAAGCTTGAGATGCTTAGCGATGGCTAGCAGGACTGCATGGAGCTATACAAAAGCGGTCGCACTGTTAGGATAGTACAGCGAGTGTTCAGCAAGCGACAGAAGGTGATGCTCCAGATTAGAAACACTTCCTCAAGCCGTACGCGACAATGTGCCCAACGCAATTCCCACAGTTAGCGATCGTATTTAGCGCCTCGGGGCAGCCACCGCATGTCGTTGCGTTGCTCTTAGCTGTAACCACATAAAATCAGACAGCACGTACTAACGACATACATTCTAACCAAAACAATCCTTAAATTAGTGCAATGCATTGTTCTTTTTCCACGTGTACCTGTATTTGAAAGATTGGCTTAATTGAAACTCCGACGCGTACATTATCGCGGCTGCTCCATGCTTAAAAAACGGCTATAGCGCGATTACACACTGCACTTTTATGAATTGACTCGTAGCAGGTGTTTTGTTAAGTTATTTCCTGACCAGAGAAGGATCATTGCTACTACGGTCCAGTGCAAGAAGTTATCAGTCGCTCCTGCATAATGTACGCAATCTGGAGGGCTACCCAGCGAAATGGCTGAGTTATAAAATGCCCCACTTCATTGCGAGGGACGTCGTCTAGAAGCCGAACCTTGTAAACTTTGTTTCTGCCTAAAAGAAGATCTTAAAGAAACATAATATCTAAGTGCTACGACATGAAGCCCCCTTTGCCTGGTACCCTCAATGAGTGACTCTTGTCTGCATACATTTTAGCTCCAAGGAATTCCAATGCCAAAATTTAAGCGGCGTAGAGAAGCACATTTCGCTTGCGCTGTCCGGGATACTATGCACTGTGTATTGTCTCGGTAAACGGCCTCGGTCGCGCCGATACCCTCAATTCCACTAAGGAAACCTAACTAAACAATCCGATGCTGTCGCGACCACCGCGCGAAGCGCCCGACTCTGACGTAACCCGAAGCCGAAGCGGAATCGCCGCTACCCAAGTTGCGTGCGCAGCCGAAAGGGTTTTTTTCCTCGATTATCCGCCGCGTTCAATTGCTCATGCCGCCGACAACATCAGTACAAGCGCTCCGCGCCGTAATGCCGTTGTTTCGTACAGCCGGGCTCCCGCAGCCCGTAAGTACGAGAAAGCGTAATCCATTCGACATAACGAAACAATATAAAATTGGCAAACGGCTAGCGCTGGAGACGATTTATGTGGCCTCCCTCAGTGGAGAAAGCAGAAGTGACCGCGTGCCGGAGAACCGGGACGCCGACCGGGCGCATCGGTAGCTTCACAAATACTCTGTTGCGTGCCGGTTCCTTTGTTTGTTTTTGTTTTCTTTTATCTCATCGGCCGCATTGGCGCCGCGCTTTCCCAATCTTGCGCCCAGTGTTTTAGATGCAGATAAGAGAGAACGGGGTGCGTCGCGCAGCACTTTGTTGTGCCGGCCGGCGAGAGGGTGCACTTTCGCCGACTGATGAAGCCTGCCACGGGGGATGGTCCCAGTGGTTAGCCCTTTCTTGCTCTTGTTCGCCATCCCGGAAGGAGGGGTCCCGTCACCGGAAGCTGCGCGGCTCCTCCGGGGTTGGGCTAAACGGTGTGCCGGCGCACCCCCTGGCCTCTTCTGTGACGTAAGAACAGAGAAGTCACGTGTGCAGGCCTGGTCTGGTATATAAGCGCCTCGCTGGCAGTGAGCAGGCACAAACGCTTTCCGAGCCGCTTCATTCGTTCGTGCTCAGGTTAGACCAAGCTCAAGTCGCCATGAACGGCCTGGTAAGCGACCCCCGGTGGAATAATACTGGATGCGACAGTGGTTTGCGGTTGTTCCCAGTACGGGAACGTTTCATTGACTCGCCTGTTGTTAGTTAGGTTGTGCTCGTTTATAACATTAAGGACTTTGGCTGAAATCATTCTTTTTCAGTGTGCATGCGGATGGTAAAATAGATTATAGATTCAATAGGCAGGCACGGGGCAAAAGAAGCAAGGAGTGGGATGTCCTGCCTGGTAAATTTTGCAACGTAATCATTGAAGGCATTTGCTACTATAGCACTTCATTCAATGACAGCCTTTACTGATTGTCCTCCTAACCTAGAAGGGAGACGCTGGCCACAGCCAATGTGTGTGTTATCAACATGATATCAGCAAACATGCACATCGCTGTAGAGTATTGCGGGATCAAAGGTTGCCTTTTGCTTTGGGTATGTCTGCTAGACCCATAATTGCAATGCTCGGCCACTTAAAGTGCCAACTCCATCATTGTAGTCAACGTGGCATAGTCTGGCGCCGTCGCAGTGGCGTGAAGATGGCGCTGCAGCTTCACCTAGCGGCTGCAAGAATGCACTCGTTGAGCTTACAGCCAGGCATCGAACATTGGTTGGCTTCACCGAGAGGTAGAGTGCCCGTACATGGCGCTCTGTAGTAAACTTAACGTGCCAACTCTATATGTCGCTGTTACTTTGTATTCGCTGAAGGAAGAGTGCGTGGACTCTTTTTTATTTACTTAAATGCACCTTGGCTATGCCTTTATAATCAGAAACGATACACGTTTATAGACCCCAAATGCTGTAGAACCCTTTTGAAAGAATCTCCCAACCGTAGAAATCACTGCGAGAAAGAAAACAACCTGCTTCTTCTCAAGCTACATATATATTACTAAGTACACAAGCTTCGGAGAGCCACCGGAAGGAATAAGTTTCCAGGTTAGATTGAAAAAACAGAGGTTTCAAAGACAGTCTCGATAGGCCTAAATTCGTTATGTAAAACGTAGAATTATAAATTTAGGAGTTAGGAATCTGCGACGAGTAATTACATGGTTGTTCAAAGCCAACGGCATTCGGCGAAGAGCGGACTTGCAAGGTTTAAAATACTGCCGAGAATGTGCTCTTTTCGTTGGTGGTCAGGAACTTCCTATTTACACTTGTCAGATCATTTTCTTTTTTTTTCCTGAATGTATCAGAAATCATGTCTCAGATATTGCATATCTGCAGTAAAACACGTTGTGGGGCTAGTTGGTGCATAGCTTTCAATAGGTGAAGCACCAATGGTGATTGCACACAAGAAGAAATACAGACAGGACAAGTGCCTTGTCCTGTCTGTATTTATTCTTGTGTGCCGTCGCTATTGGCGCTTCACCTATTGATCGCATATCTGATCTCAAAGGTCAAAGAAACCAGCGACTAATTGTCAACAGTATGCAGTCCTGTCTCATGAAGTCAGGCGTACCATTTATGTGTCCGACTGCAGGTGTTGACTGTTGTGTTGAGTGGCCTGGTAGGCAGCGCCCTTAGTGGATTCATCGGCGGAGGCCGCGGAGGCGGCGGCGTTGGAGGTGGTCTCGGCGGAGGCGTTGGTGGCGGTGGTCTCGGAGGTTACGGCGGAGGTCTCGGTGCCGGTGGTCTTGGAGGCGGTCTAGGAGGCGGTCTAGGAGGTGCAGGCCTTGGAGGCGGTGGAGGAGCTGTCGGTCTCGGCAGCAGCGTCGTTTTGCTCAACGGCGGCAGGGCGGGTGCCACCAAAGCCGTGGCCGGGCCGGCGTTCCTCGTTCGCACGGTGCACCACGTGTCTCAAGTTCATGGCGGCGGAGCAATCGTTGCGCACTCTGGTCTCGGAGGCGCCGGTGGAGGCGTCGGCGGGGGCGCCGGGATCGGAGGTGCCGGAATTGTCGGTGGTGGCGCCGGTGGTCTAGGTGGAGGTGCCGGCTATGGTGGCGCGGGATACGGAGCCGGTGGTCTCGGTGGAGGATATGGTGGGGGCTACGGCGCCGGTGGTGGTGGCGGGGGAGTCATCGGCAAGCTGGTGCTTGTGAAGCATCACAAATGAGCTCTGCAACCTGCATCCTTCATATTTAAGCACTGTCAGGTAAGCACCGTTTATTAGCCTTCTTTATTGGTCTTTCCTATGTAGTGAGAATGAACGGACCCGTTATAGCGTACGCAGTGTATGGACGTCGCATTGGAGGAAAGCCTTTTTTATCAAGACATATTTCTGACTTTAGAGAGCCTTTTTCGCAAGAATATGCTGCACCCCTAGGAAGCGAACTTCATGATCTGTAACTACAGGGGTGTCTTTTCATGGATAATTCAGTCCTATCCACTTATATATTCTCAACAACGTATCTATCATCCCGAATGCCTGGTCCTTGCACTACAGTTTTAGGCACGACATTAGTAGTGTTGACTGCGGCTCATATTTGGTCGTTGAGCTTACTGAACAAGTACTAAAACGCAATTTGGCCATCAGTAGAGTATTATCTGTTTGAAGATACTTAGGTTGTCCGTCATGTAGATGGTCTATAAGAAAAGATATTATGGGGTTATTCGTGCCAAAACCAGGATCCGACTACAAGCTACGCCATAGTGGTGGTCACCGGAAATTTGGACCCCCTGCGGTTCTTGAATGTGCACCTAAATCTAAGTACACGGGTATTTTCGCATTTAGCACCCACCGAAATGCAGCCGCTGTGGCCGGGATTCTATCCCGCGACCCCTTGTTTAGCAGCCCAGCATCATAGCCATCGGGCAACCACGGCGGGTGATGTTCTATAGAAAAGAAGAGAAAAAGATCCGCCTGCTTGGATTCTTATTAAGCATAAAACCTCTCATGAGTAAGATTTGAATTCGCTTATTATATGTGTGGTAATCTTTCTTCATTTCAGGAATAAGCGAAGCCACCTGAGTACTGCACCGTCCGCCTCCGCTGAAGAGCATCAACAACACCAGCTCTTTCACCTCAGTCGACTAAATGACGGAATCTGTATATTGCGCAGCGAACTGGTGTGAATATATGTTGACCGGGAAATCGTTTCCCGATTCCTAAATGTGTGTGATTTATTCCAAATGCTGTCTCACTGCCTCACGCAAAAGTTTCTTGTGCACAGCTTGGTTTCTCGATACGTGAACATCGACTGTCATATGGCGGCCAGGCTTTGGAACCATAGCAGGAGAGTTATGATCGATAGTAGGAGAGAGAGTGAGAAGAGGAGAAGGAGGAAGAGGGGGAGAAATGCAATAGAGAAGGCACGTACTTTAACCAGATCACCGTCTTAATGGCGACCCTACACTGGGGTTCGCGAAAAGAGGTATAGTATGATAATATCGAGAGAGGGGAATGAAAGACGCGGTCAACTTGTGCAAGCCCACGGATGGCACCAATGATACAAAGGCGTTTACACAGGGAAGTCTCCCTCAAGGAACAAAAAAGTGCCTCACAGCCTTGTGGTCCAGTGAGCGATGGGGAAAGTGTTCGAATAGCCCCAGCACGGGCAGAGACAATGTATGAAAAGGAGTGAAGCCGGGGGTAGTTTTGTATGGCGAACTTGCAAGAATTGTACAGCAAAGGACTACAAAGAGAGAAAGAAGACAGGGGAATAAACGACATAAAGCTCGGGGTAGACAATCAATGGCGGAAAGGCAGCGTTTTCAGTCTGTGACGTATAGGCCCGTAGACATTAGGAACTTGAGCAGCACAGTTTAGCCTTCTTAGCGGAGTTACTGTGACATTTTGATATACATATATATAGTTTTCTGCGCCGAGCACTTGCTTACATTTCTTCTGTTTCCGCAGTGGGCGAATGTACAGTTTATCAAGCACAGTGTAAAGCAGGTGTCTCTCGGTACCAATAATATTTCAGAACCCTAACACAAGTGGCTGCTTCGAAGTCTACTGACATTGCGTTATTTGCCTTCTTTCGGTTCTTCTTGTTGTGCATCATTGTCTAGCAGACGCGAATGCTTTGGCCACGGCGTCGCGCTGCTAAATTACCGGGCGCGCATTCGATCGTGGCCTCGACGGCCCCATTTCGATGGCGGCACAATGGAGCTCGCGGCACAATGGAACTCGTAGCAATGGGCACAATGGGTTCGCGTACGTAGAGTTCTGTGCGCATTAAAGAAACCCAGGTGGTCAAAATTAATCCTGAGGCCACCAGTACGACGTGTTTCGTGATCAGGTCGTGGTTCCGGTACTTAAAACCTCAGAATTTAATTTAACCTAATTCAAACATACAACATCCACGCTGCACCCTCCCTTGAATGCAATTGAGGCTCCTGCTCTGAGGCACTGACTTCGAGGTGGACGAGGTTCGGCTTCCCTATGTCTGGCTGCTCGAGTCTATTCATGTCCTTACGTGACTCGTACGTGTCAAACGCGCGTGTGACGTAGCCGAGCAAGCGTCATAATTTTGCCATTGCAACCCATTGCACACTTCTAAGTCTTAGAACTGATCAGCACAGTGTTGAGTTTGACGGATTATACTATTTACACTCGGATCGACAAACATACTACCGAGCCATGACCCTCTGAACTCCGAGCAAGCAGCTGAATTCCTCTCCGCGTCGCGCGGTAACAGCACAATCTGCGCGCGCATCCCATCAACACTCCAATAATGAGATTTTTTTTGCTATACACAAAGATACCAGAGCAAGGCGCGTGCAATGCGATGGTAGTACTAATCGTTTTCGTTACATGCGGTTTCAGCAAGCAACCACCCCCCCCCCCCCTCCCCCGTTCTCCGCTGCTATGCTGCCTGAACTGAATGATGTTCCTTATTGAAATACAGGCAGAACCAATCCCTCGGGGAATGTCGACGCCAATGTGATTAGCAATGAGCCGTTGTTGGGGACACACCGCACTGTCACCGCCTAAAAGTGTCATGCAGGTATAAGACCTCTACGCAGCCGGAATCTTCTCTGGCACACCTTCCAGGACACGCTGTGTAACGTAGCGACACCGCCGTTACGTGCGGGCGTGGCGCGTATCTGAATAAGTATTCAAACAAGATTGGCTCAAGACACATATGACGTCGGCTCAATTCCACCCAGCAAAAGAGAAATATTGCAGATTTTTTTTTGCCCCTGAAGAGCAGCACATACCCGATGTCACATACTAAGTGGCACAAGTTGGTATCAAACAATTTTATTAAAGGGTGACACATATCTATTGGCACATGCTTAGGGACCCAAGATGGTTGGTTTAGAACCCTGTTCCCTCAGCACAGCAGCCCGATTCTCTCTGCTCAATAGACCAAAGCGCTCAGTGACCAAAGGGTGCGGGATCCGAAGAAAATATCATAACAATGCTAATCGCATTAAAAGCTAACTGCGCAGTCAAAGTGCTATTACGAACAGAACATCTCGGGGTATGTAGCGGTGACAATCAGAGTGAGGCACACCGAAATTTAATAAGCATGTGTGATAAGGAGAGTAAGTGTACTTATGTTAAATACGCGTGACGTCCTCGTTGAGTATAGAATGTGCGCTGTGAGAGCATGCCACGTTTTCGCCTAACATTGTTGCCAGGACATCGCATCAGCGCGATTGGCCGGTTAGAGGCCATGAATGATACTTTGGCTAGAGGGATGGATTGATGGGCTCATTGACTGACCGCATAACTGATTGAGTTTAACGTTCCTAAAGGACCCCTGACTTTAAAGCATTGGAGATTTTCTTATACACTGGAAGTTCTAAAACGCCGAGTAGGGGGCATATTGTTCCAATTGGTTCGCTTTCAAAGCAGAAGGGAGAAATCGAAATGTCTCACCGCCATGCTGCAAGAAATCGAGCTATCCTGCCACATAGAGACTCTCTTCCATTTCCTTGACTAGCGTCTGTAACCGAAATTCCTTGCTGCCATCTGATATACCAGAGCCGAGAGACCATCTCAAGTTTACGTCCCGAGCTCCACCTCCTCCTCTTCTTCTCTACCCGTTTTGCTGCCGGGCGTCGATCCAGTAGTTTAGTCTTGACCGTTGGGCATTGGCTGATTTACCGAAGCTACGTGCTTTAATCGGTGACGTTTCATACAGTCTAAGGTGCCTACCATGTTGGCATTTCCAAATTCCCTAAGTTTTCCGGGTTTTCCCTGAGTGCCCTTGCAAAGTTCCCTGTGTGACAAAGAACTTTGCTTTATGTCAAGACGGGCTGACACCATGTCGCTTGACCCTGTCAATCTCTAGTAAGTATGTTGAAAAACAAAGAAAAAAACTTAATCCAGTTTGGATAGTAAGCAGCAGTGTACATTATGCAAAAAGAAAACAGAAGCGAGGGGTTAGTAAGATGCCCAGCTAATAAAATATCTTCGAAAAAAATAGTAAAACCTATTGCAAATAGAGTCGAACATTCTCAAATACGAATAAAAAGATTTATAAACAAGCAAATATTTTCAAACGTGAGCCATTTCTAAAAATTGACAACAAGCTCATTGGTATGAGGCCCGAAGTTTGTCACAAGTGAGATTCTCTCTGAACAACAGGTAAGTCAACCTCAACTGTCCTGACATACCCTTAGACCACGCACCACGCCTCAGTGTTGCCGTTCACTGTTTAAAATTGTTTATTTTGGTTTGTATGAGAGACACCTGCATCGCGGCGTTAGTGAACACTGTTACTTATTTTATTTTTTGAGCTCGACTTTTTCGAATCATCGGCGGCACGCTTGCTTTCCCGTTATTCATCATTGTCTATGTCCTTTCTGTTCTCGCCCTCCTTCCGCCATGTGTTCGGCCCCCGGACTATTTGAAGCATCCTCTTGATCAGTCGTACAGTCAACGTCCGATTTTTCGGACTCCCTAGGGGCCGCGAACACGTCCGAAAAATCGGGCAGTTCGAAGAAATGAATGCATGTCTTCCGCTGCTTTTAGGAGCTCAAATTGTCATTGGCACATCCAAAAAAGCTAGTACACTTATTAAGCATACCAGTTCTCGTACTGTGACAGGAGATGGCGGGTATACACGCGTGTATAATTAAGGAATACATACCATGTCCCGTGACAACTGCCCCTTCCTACACTTGTTATGCTTCACCTCAATACTTTCGCCTATGCTTCCTCGCGTAACAAGGCTGTACTGAGACAAAGCTGACTTTCGGGAATTGGCATATACAACGCGTCGTGCTGTCCGAGCTTCGAAGTTGCTCGCGAGGACCACAAAGGCGGTGTCAGTGTCATTGTTGACAGCGGCGAATTCTTTCAAGGAAAATCACGGCTCGAACGGCGAGGAGCCTAATAGGGAACGTCAAAGCAGCTGAACTTAGCGTTGCCGCTGTGGTGGCTACGGCTACCAGCGGATCTGCGTGCGAGAGCGCCGGTTAGAGGCGGGGAAGTTATCAAAATGGCGGCGCTAGTGTCTTTGATCTAATGCTGTTTTGGACCTGCAGTCACGGCAAAAATTCAGGAAAGTCTGACAACGAAGGGTTCTTGCATACGAGATTTCAGACGTCCTTGTACACACTGACCTTATGGAGTGACCCGCAAGGCTGTCCGAATTATCGAGCGTCCGCAAAGTTGGTCGCTAAGTGTACACTGGCAACTTCTCCAGCCGACGACGTGGCGTCAAAGACGATTTGTTACGATTCCTCTCTGTTACTTGAGCCAGCATTACCGCTGCTTTCGTTCCTTTTCAATAAAACTTCAGCTAATTTTCCCTGATAGAAGCACATCACTGAGTTGTGCTTCCAGTAGTAGTACAGATAGTAGAGTAAGAGTACAGATAGTACAGTAGTAGTACAGATGTATGCCAACATGTACAGATGCAAATATGTATAGATGCAGGGTTGGTGTAGATGCGCATGCGAATATATGTATACAGATGTCATAAATGTTCTGCTGTGAATATCGACATCTGTATAATATGAAATTGTTTTTGCACATATGTAACTGATTTTCTTTGTAAATATTCTGCAACTGTTTGTCAAAGACAGGGGACAGGAACCTCGTCAAACTGCGATTGTGCAGCTTTTTGTTCGTGCCGTTGCATTTTCTTTTTCTGTGCAAAGGAAAATGCGAAATTAAGTTTGAAAGTTTGAAAGAGTTTTCCCTGATTTTTCGAGACTATTCAATATCCCTGAAAATTCCTGGTTTTCCCGGTTGGTAGGTACCCTGCTTGAAACATTGCGCCTGACCTAAAGGCGTTCAAGCGAGTCACCTTGATTCTCCCGCTTAAAGTGGGAATCCCTCGAGGGGAACTGGACATATGGCCTTTCATTGGAAGCAAAAAAAATTGTGTGGTTTTACGCGCCAAAACCACTTTCAGATTATGACGCACGCCGTAGTGGAGGACTCCGGAAACATCGACCACCTGGGGTTCTTTAACGTGAACCTAAATCAATGTACACGGGTGTCTTCGCATTTCGCCCCCATCGAAACGCGGCCGCCGCCGCCGGGATTCGATCCCGCGACCTCGTGCTCAGCAGCCCAACACCATAGCCACTCAGCAACCTCGGCGGGTACATTGGAAACAAACTGTTTTCGTGGCGCACAACGGTTTATTAGTTCGTAGACACAATCGTCCCCGCGTGATCTATGCTTCGCGCTTGTCTGTTTACAACGCGTCAACCTGGCGAGGAGCCCACTAAGGAATACATGCTT
This sequence comes from Dermacentor albipictus, assembly GCF_038994185.2. Lineage (NCBI taxonomy): Eukaryota > Metazoa > Arthropoda > Arachnida > Ixodida > Ixodidae > Dermacentor > Dermacentor albipictus. Next base: position 47,936,655 of record NC_091830.1, read on the forward strand.
TGAAGAGACTCCTTACTCGAGGTGACGAGGTGGCAATGTGGGCTTGTCGGCATTACTTCGTGAGACGCGGACACAGGTGGGCACAATTGAAACCCTGTGTGGGTTGGTGTGGTCGACTACTACGTCACTGCTTAGTAGTGGAAGCTATTGCTGTTGTGAAGGGCACAGGATTGTGACATCGTGAGCCAGTTGAATAAGGAACAAAATCTCGGCACTTTGATGTTTCGCCTTACACTTCAATAGAAAAGAGCTGACCGTGTCTGTGTGACAAAACCCACGATTTCGTTCCCGGCAGCCAGATCCTTAACAACGCGACGCGAGCTTTTTCTGTGCATCTGTGCATCAAAGCCAATTCAAAAGAAGCCATTAACTTTCCTAATACGTGACGGTTGAAAAAGGAAACCGGAGATTTCGCTACCTGCCTTACCAACATCATGTGTTGCGATATTCCGTAAACGGGACTGGACTATACTGTCTACTCCTGCCCGTTCTGCAAGGGGTGCCCTCTTAAGGGCACCCCTCACGCTTTGCACTTCGCTTAAGCAGCGCAGTGAGCGTACACACGTGGTTTATAATGACGTCGTTTACAATTCTTTCACGCTGCACATAATAAATGTGTTGTACTAAGGATGTTACAGCCTTCTTTATCGTCGTTTTCTTTTCATATGCGCAATTGACAGAGACAATTCATTACGAGAAATTCCGGAGAAATTATTCTCGCACTGCGTGTACCCTGACTATACATTCGCCTATAACCGAACGTATATGCAGTACGCGCGTCTTTCTTGTGCTTCTATCTTATATTTTCGCATGAGCAAGTAGTTTAACGTTTCGTTTGTTAGCCTTTCGGTTTAGGAACTTTTGAAACACAGTTTTCATCTTCGTATAAGACAAGGAATTCAAAAGGAAACAAAAGAAAAACGAAGGCTTGTGCTGTAATTATTATCTCGCCAGTGAAAAGGTTGCGTAAAAAGCGCAGAGCGTTTCGTGCTCTGCGCTACACACATCACGGTGGGGGTTCCACGCATGCCCATTAAACGAGATAAAGGCTAGTTTGGCCTAACTAGCACCTGCTAGAGAAAGAAGGCTTAAGTAGACATACATGTCTGACAATATGCCCGCCACATTCGATAAGATTCACGGCTCTCAATCTAAAACGAAAATCAGGTTTGCTTGTAACATTTGTTGTTCGCGAATGGAAAGGACGATTATCAGAGTATTATTAGAGAGTTTTGTATGTAGGGTATTCCGGCAAATCTAGGCGAACTGGTCGTTTTGCCGGAGGGGAGTAAGCTTAAACATGATAGGCCCTGCAGGGTGGAGTCACCTGGGAGCTCAGAGTTCAACCAGACTAACACGCAGGTAATGTAACAGTGACCAAATGTACTCTACTTTGCTGCAGCTGCAAAATTTCGGCAGCAGAGTAATCGTGAAAATGTTTTTTTAATGTATAGAACGTGTCGCACTCGCGGCAAGGGCAGTAGGTTTTAGGTGGGCCCCAGGATATCAGGGAGAAAGATTAAGCACTGAATGTAGCGACACACCAGCAAGGAGTAGAATTAGACCACAAATACTTAAGTAAAGACGCACTAATAATAACAACAGAGAGGGTAAAATTTGTTTCATGGACGTGCAGATTGGTCCCAAGCAGGAAGAATGGCTGGAAATTCCAATGCAACTGAATGACGAAGCTACTAGCGTGTACGCCTTCACCTAAACGCCTCTATGAAATTTGGAGAATACGCCTTTTATTAACAATTTTTGTATGAGAGGGTCCAACAGAATGACCGGGTCGAGAAAAGGCGGGGGCGCAGGTGTGCTAATTAGGCGAACTATGAAGTGACAAAGGCTGAAAAGATGCATGCAAGGAGCCTTTATGGATTAGCTGCACATGAGAAGGCGAACATACCTGGCTTGGAGCAGCTTACCTATGGAGAGGTAGCGATAGGAGAGATAAAAATAAAGAATTCATTCATTGCATCTCAGAGTATAATAATGAGTTCCAGAAATCGGGCCAGGTGGCATTGTTTGAGATATGAAGGCGCAGATGGAGAATTTTGGCGAATCTGCTGATTACAACGGCTTTCCATTGCTGTATCAGTGCGATGAACAATACCTTATAGTTTCTAACAGAGAGAATGAGCGTCATGTACAAGTAACGGGGCAATGTGGAAACAGGCAGTCGGTTATCGACTAGGCCTTAGTCCCAGAAACGGCCTACGAACGACTAGAACAAATAGTGATGGACGAACGTGGAAAAAATCTGGGTAGCGATCAGAAACATTTAATGTTAAAATTTGGGAGAGATACTAACGCGAAACGTGAACTAACAGCATCAGAATTTCTAAAAATTAATGAAACGCAAATAAGAGAGATCGCAAAAAACACAAAGAAGAAAATTGAAGCGTTCTCTACAACAGTGTGGAAATATATACAACTGGTAGACGTTATTTAGCAGGAGATAAGACAGACGTTGGAGTGAAAGGCGGAAACCATGTGAGTGGTGGAACAAAGACATAAAGCAAGCTATAGAAGAGGGTAAGCAGGCGTCTAATAAGCCAAAAAGTTGGGATAACCCAGTTGGGATCATTGCATGGGAAGGCCGCAAATGTGATGAAGTTGTGGAAATTCACCAAGGACCGAAGCAAGGATGTTTTCTATCGCCATCGCTGTTCACGCTCTATGTTAAAGGCATAGAAAGACGACTGGAAAGCTGCATGCGTCATAAACAAATGGTGCAAAAGAAGGTCCCCGGAACTTATGTATGCGGACGACATAGTGCTACTAGCGGACAATGCAAGAAATGTACAGACACTTGCAAATACCTGCGGCAATGCAGCGAGAAATCTAGACCTTAGTTTTAGCACAGAGAATTTGGGAAATATGTACTTTAAAAAAGAAGCGAGTAAATAGAGGGTATTAATTGTAGAGCAAGTCATACCCATAGTAAAGTAATACAAGTACCTCGGAGAATTCATAAACGAAGGAAAGACTTATTCCAAGTACCCAACAAGTTAACCTGAAGATAAAGAAGAATTGGAATGCAGCAAAAATGAAACATAAAGCACTTTGGAGCCACAATAAATATGAGGTGGTGCATGGAATTAGGAAAGGAGTAGTGGCACCAGCGATAACGTCCGCAAATGCCATAATGTGCTTAAAAGTCGCATATCTTGTCAGGGTTGGATATTACCCAAAGACCGGTAGTCCGGTTGGCTTTGTGATCTCACGGTAGAACCGCAAATGAGACAGTGCTCAGTGACATGGGCTGGACCTCTTTTAAAGTCAGAGAAGTGCAGATCAAGGTTAGTTCCGAAGAAAGACTGAGGGACATGGATGGAAATATATAAGCGGCTAACGCGCACAAATATCTGCACCTCAAAAGCGTGGATATAGAAGAAGGGAGAGATTAATAATGCTGGCAACCAATTGCAGGGGAACTGAAAGGCAAATGGAGCACCAGAAGTCGTCAGAAAGAAAATCAGAGAAAGAGAGACCACGAATTGGATGAAAAGAACGGAAACAAAATGAACCATAGAGTTTTACAAACATGGGAAGAAAGAAATTGGAAAGGAAAATGTGTACAACAAAAAGGGCAATGTTTTGTTATTTACAAGAATGAGAAACAAGAAATTTGAAGGGAAAATCTGTACTATGCCATACAGGACAGTACCTTGCTATTTGAGGTTCGAGTCGGTTGCCTAAGGTGAAAAATATACCAAAGCAAATATTTGCTGCAAGACGCAACAGGCGAAAATTCCGAGACCACTCAAACCCTGGCAGTCCAGAGGGCTCGCGACAGGGCCCTCAGGTTCCACCTGATGGTCCCCGAGTGGGCCTAGCCAGGTGGCGTGGCGTTTGCTTACGTCTATAGTGGACAAAATAAAGTTGTTTCACTCACTCACTCACTCACTCACCATTCAGCACATCCTAATGGAATACGAAGTGATTCACCCAGAGGAACCCGCAGGTAACGTACCAAAAACGCTTGGATTTAAAGTGGACGGAAGCTTACAACCGATCACCAATAGAGATAAGAAAGAGGCGTTTAGAGCACTGGTGGCGAAAAGGTAAAGAAGAGATTGATACAACCTCATTCGTTACAGGCATGGGTAGATGTTAAACTTTGGTAGGGAAGTCTTGAGGAAGAGAGAGAGAATAAACTTTTAACAATCAGAATCAATGAGATAGAATGCTTCTTTCCTCACCCAAGGCCGAGGTAGGTCTCGTCAGCCCAGGTAGCCATTCGCCTGAGCTGATTTTCTGGCCTGGTTCACCAGCTTGCACTGGTCCTCCAAATTAGGGGCCGCGAACATGGCCTCCTATGATTCTTGGCCGAAGACACTGGCACAGATGAGGAAGAGACACAAGATTTCGATGAATACAAAAACGCTAGAATGGGAAACATGTATAGCATACCAGATGAAATCAGCAGGCTAGGTTAACGTATGACACCAGGCCGTTTCATAGGGGATGCCAATAAATCATCATCACCATTATCATCTCACCCTTACGCAAACGCTCCACCGCCAAAACTCCCAGTTCACTTTTTTATACCGTAATAGCGGACATGATAAATATCTATATAAATGCTTCCTGTAAGTGCCCGTTAAGCGCGAATATTTATTGTTAACCTTGGTCGCACTTTCGTCTTCGGATGAGGGTCAGGCTGAGCGACGTGTCATTAACACTCTAGAAAGGCACTCAGACTAACCGAACAATTTTACTGTGTTTTGCGGACGTATGAAGAATAAACACAAAACGAATCTACTTGGAAACATAAACCGTAGGTGCATCTGGTCCCAGATATCAATGGAACAAAGCCAATTGTATTTTTGCAGCTTTCGTGGGGCCTTAAACACAAGATGGGGCTAAATTCAATAGCAGATAAGCACGCCTAACACGGATATCGGAGGAGTGTCTACTGGACTATATATCTTACTTGAATTCCACCTTCGAGAATCACAGCGTAACTAGGCAGGGAAGACGTGTATATGGTCACGTGGTAGTGACGGTGAAGACAGAAAAACGATGAATGTCAAAAGTTCTATTGGGCGAATTTGTGTCCAAAAAAGCCAGTTACACTTAAGGCACAACGATAGCGGTGAACCCAGTCGGCGGTCGTCGAAATCTGATCAGCGGGTGAAGCGCGTTGGCTTTTATACATCAGTCGTCGAATGTTGCGCAGTAATCGCTGGGACCCACGTTTCTTCCACAAAGTGCTACACTATTCGCGTCGCGCATAAATGCAATCAAATTACACGACGTTCGGTGACAGACAGCGGATGGAACCACGGATAACATTCCAAGAACTTCCGATACATGTAAGCGCGTCCTGAGCTGTACGATAACATTTGTTAGGTGGTGGAACGTGGTCGCCCGATAAGGATAAACAAGTACACGCGTCAATATATGAAATGTACAATTGCAATATGTGTACTGTTGGCCGTGGAACCCCCTGCGACCTGTATAATATGCTTGTAATACGGTGCCTCATGTTTGCTGCATACTCAGGAAAGTAATACGCACATTCGTGAAAGCTGGTTAAAATAAAATAAGGTTGAAGTATCACTTCATACGAATTAGTGCTTGCGGAGACAGAGAGAGAAAGGCAAAGACAGACAGGGAGGTTAACCAGAGATTATCTTCGGTCGGCTACGTTGTACTGGGGGAGGGGCAAGGGGGTACGACAGGTGAGAGAGAAAATGAGAAAAAAAAAACGTGCACACATACACACAATACAGAACTCTTTCTATGGAAAAGCCGGGAACACATTAACATTTTCCAATAATTCTATCAGAATAAATCACATCACATCCTATACGAATAACACAAAGAAACGTGACTTATCTGGCAAATGTTGCCCTCCAGAAGGTTGTTCACGACTCGGCTTCCCATTGTAAACAATGGCCGTTATATTTGAAATACGAATGTTGGGCCGTGTGACTTACGCACTGTGCGCGGAAAAGGTGCCCTGAGAGGTTGGTTGCCAATGTCAAAAGGAAAAGGTAAACCTTTGCAATTGCATTAGCGAACCACTTGTTAAAGGGAAGCCCAGGAGATTAGTGATCATTGCTGGCGACATATTAGTGACGATGGTTTGTGTTTTCTATTATTGAAGCTCCTCACAAAACTGAAGCTCTCCAGGTGCAAAGCTCGCAGCCGAAACGCTTTTTTTTCGCTAGTTTCGCACAAGCCGCAGGATGTGACGTAAACTAACGGCCACGAGTGCAGCGCTTTAGGCGCCTGATGCAAATGGCTCTGTTTCGCCTGAAAGGCTTTTTGCTGCAACATAGCTGCGCCAGCTGCATTCGCAGCGACCCAGTTTTATGGCTGTTCCAGAGGTCATAGCCTTCTGGGGCGCAATAATAAAGACAAAAATCGGCGCACCAAGCTTTACTTGCGGGCCGCATAACCTTTGTTAAAGAATACAGCGTCCTTTTTTTTCTCATTTTTGCTTAGTCAGTGGAAAACGCTATCAACGTAAGGTTATCAGACTTTCAAAGTCTATATCCGGCGCTGGCACTGGCGCGAGCTACAGGCATTGCCGAGGCGGCCACTGTGCTTAAAGTATGTTCGGTACAGAAAACGTGGAAGCATGACAAAGCTCACAATGTATCCGAATAACTATCTGGTAACGCCTGCAGTGTAATTCCTTGTGCCCTATATGACGACGTCAATGGCAAAATAGACATTGAGTTCATTGTGGCATTCTAAAACAGCCAGACAAGTGTTGTCCCCGCTGCTCAAGACGCGCTTCTCGTAATTGCGTAAACACTGGACACAGAAGCAGAAGAGTTGTCGGAAGTTGCCATGGCTCCGCAGGGAAAAGGTAAGACGGATATACTTTTTTTCCTGCTGCGCTAATGATATAAAACTCCTCACTACCACTAAGCTGATGAAATGGAAAGGTCGCCAGAGGAACTGCAGATAAACAGCGAGATTTCGGAACGCTGGTGCCAGAGAATATAACTTTACGATCGTTTTGAGATACGCAATATACGTAACGGACTCACACTGATCGAACAAGTGATGTCGCTAGAGACTTCATTTCCTCGAGGCAACGTGTTTTCGTCACAACAACGACAGCCTTCCTTTACAGTGGTATATTTCTCGATCTGTCAACGGGAAAATAGGGTAGCAAATATGCGGCTGCGTAAGTGGAATGAGGGAAGTCGAAATTTTCAGTAAGTGGGAATCTTATCTGCGATAGATAGGGAATGGGGCGAAGTGTTTTTTTTTTTTTTTCATGCAGACAGTTCATCCAAGAAGTAGGTGTGAAGAGAAACGCAAAATTTATAGGCCAAATTCCAGAAGCCTTCCTTTCGTGAGTGATTTGTGCTATTGGCCAGAAAACCGTCATGAATACGTCCAGAATCTCGCTTGGCTAGAGCACGGTCTTTCGAACAATTCTAGTGCAAAGATTTCGTTAAAAAATTATGGGGTTTTACGTGCCAAAACCACTTTCTGATTATGAGGCACAAAAGCTTTCGTCTTCTTTTTCTGAATATGGGCCCGCGTCCATGATGGCGTTGTCAATTTGTTGGGCTAAGTTTTCCCAGGAAATGGGAGGCAAGAAGTTACAGACTATCTCGGTTTTTGGAAGATCGAGCAATAAATTATAACTAAACAAAGTCAAAAAGCTTAAAAGAAACTTGTGTCGCTAGGTGTGCGGTTAGAAGTAATAAGTGTAAAAGGAAAGTGCAAGCAATCACTAGCAGTAAGCATGTTTTCGCAAGGCCAGGGAGCCAAAACTGCACCATTAGTTTTTAGATTAAAAAAGAACTAATAAAGATAGTACATTTCAATTTGACTAAGAATGATAATGAAATAATTAGTAAGAAAATGAGTTGTAAAAAAATGGCTGGTGACAAAAAACTCAATTCAACGGGGAATATCAGTTTTTTTCTGGCCTGAAATAAATCTTCACAATCGAGGGCCTGCTATTTGTATACTTAGTGCAAAACAATGAATATATTCGAGTGCCCCCTTTGAAGGCGTTCACGCATGTCAGTTTCATAAGTGTGTTAACGTTGCACACGAAATGCGACTCCACATTTTCTGTCTCTGGAAGAACGAAAGTTCGATGTTTGAACATCAAGTCTAATGACGGGAATTGTGACTTGACAGCGTTAAATTCTCCTCGGTGGCTTTGGAAAGCTCCTTTGTTTTATCAGTACGGTAGCCTTTTATGCAAGATTCGTTGGCTGTCCTGCTTTGCCGATGTGATTGTGGTGGCACCTATATAACTGACTTCAGACCTAGTGAAGGTAAAAGTGGACTTAATTGCACTCTCGCGATCACCTGGAGTGATCTGAATTTTCACGTCATTTTCAAGGTATTGGCAGGCCTTAGACTTGGGACGAGAAGCGGGCCGTGCACTGTTGGTACACTGAGGGTTTACTTTTGCGTGCGCTGACACTTCCTTGAGCTTTCTATGCGGCGATAGGTGACCTTCATACCTCAAGGCACCCATTGCATGATGGCATTGAATAATAATTCCGAATAACATTCTTTATTGCCGAGTGTGCGTTTGAATACATTATGTAGAATAGCACACACTCGGGATGTGCTTTATGGTTGCTTTCTAGCTAATGATCACCTCTGTTGTACTCTTCCAGGACGTCAAAATCTTGCACCCATTCTGCCGAAGAGTTCAACATCAAGCGAGAAAGTTCCAAGATACGGCGCTACACCTGTGCCTTCTACTCCTGGCGGACTAAAGAGGGAAGTTGGATTATACAGTGCCATAGCTATTGTCATAGGCCACACTGTAGGTATGTGAGAACTCTCATTTTGTTCGGTATACGAGTGTTTCTCAAGGTTGCCTTCATTCGAGTTAAAAAAAAACAAGAAATAATAAAATTATGCAAGTGTAAATGTTTTTGTTTTCTTGTGTAGGCGGCGCTGGGGCAATAGTTGAGCCGCCTGGCTTAGGTCTACGAGATGCCTGGTTAAAGCGTAACAGCTAGACGATATATATATATATATATATATATATATATATATATATATATATATATATATATATATATATATATATATATATCGTAACGGGGTTTATTGAGCACTCAGAAACCCGACCGTCTCCGTCGAGCGTCAGACACCGAGAGCGCGAGTTCCTTTTCGTCGGCAGGCCGCTGATGCTAGTGGGTCCATAGGGCGCGCCAGTCTTCGTCGCTACTAATGCCCCAAGGAGCAGAAGGAGCCATCCTGGCGACTCAAGGAGAGGAGAGGACAAGGGTGCCGTAATAGGATTTAAGCCTCTGGGCGAGTACTGTCTCCGTCCGCGACGCCTCAAGTCAGTAGGTGGCGTTAGCGGCTCGACGACGTAGTTGACTGGCGTCGTCTGTTGTACGACGCGGTAGGGACTGTGGTATAGAGCGAGGTGTTTAGAGGATAGATCAGGGGTGCTTGAAGGTATCCACAGCCAGACTAGTGAGTCCGGCTGGTAGGCGCAGGGAGGTCGGTCATCGTCACGACAGAATTTTTGGAGACTGTTCTTCCGCCGTGAACGAACGGGCCAGCTGACGGCATTCCTCGGCATACTTGGAGGCTTCAGACAGAGGGGTGCCCTCTGATGGGTCAGGACGGTAGGGGAGAATGATGTCGAGCGTACAGGTAGGTTCACGGCCATATACGGGAAAGAATGGCAAAATTCCCGTTGTGGCATGTGAAGCGTTGTTATAGGCGTACGTAACGTATGGCAAAACAAGGTCCCAGTTGGTATGACCCGATGTAATGTACATGGATAGCATGTCGCCCAAAGTACAATTGAACCGTTCTGTTATGCCCTTCGTTTGCGGATGATAAGCTGTAGTGGTGCGTTGGACGGTATATGGCACGCGGTCAGAAGGGCGTTAAGAACTTTGGAAAGAAACGCACGCCCTCTGTCACTCACAAGTCCCCGTGGTGCCCCATGACGCAGTATGAAGTGATACAGGAGGAAGGAAGCAATGTCGCGGACTGTCGCTGTTTGCGGGTGCCGCAGTTTCTGCATAGCGGGTGAGGTGGTCGGCAGCGACAATAACCCAGCGATTAGCCACTCATGTGCAGGGAAGAGGACTGTAGAGGTTGATGCCGACGCGGTCGAATGGTCGAGACAGACAAGGAATGGGATGCAAAGGAGCAGAAGGACGAGGGGCAGGAAGCTTGCGTCGTTGGCACGCTGTGCACGAGCGAATGTACTTTCACACAAAAGTATACATGTTACGCCAATAAAAGCGGGAGCGAAGCCTTGAAGAGGCCCGCATGGGCTCATTGCGGGCCTGAATGCAGAGCGGAGCATACACCTTTGCGCATATGGCGGGGGACGACTAATAACCATTTGCGGCCATCGGAAGCGTAATTTTGACGATAGAGAACACAATCCCGCAACTCAAAGCGAGAAGCTTGGCGGCGGATAGCGCGTGAAGGGCGTGTTGTTGAAGTGTCAGAAATGCAATCCATAAGTGCCGCAATCCACGGATCTTTGCATTGCTCCATAGCCATATTGACGTACACAGGCGACGAAAACGCCGATTCGATGACTGAAATGCAAGTCATGTGATTTGGTGTGGGCGACCGAGAGAGGGCATCCGCGTCGGTGTTTTTCAGGCCAGACCGGTAAACGACGCGTACGTCGAAGTCTTGTAACCGTAGAGCCCATCGCGCAAGGCGGCCAGACGGATCTTTTAAAGTCGATAACCAACATAGAGCATGGTGATCTGTAATGACGTCGAAGGGGCGGCCGTAGATGTAGGGTCGGAATTTTCCGAGGGCTCAGATGAAAGCCAGGCACGCCTTTTCGGTGACGGAGTAGTTGGATTCCGCTTTCGTTAGTGTTCGGCTTGCGGAGGCTACGACGAATTCATCATGCCCACTTTTTCGCTGTGCAAGCACGGCACCAAATCCAATGCTGCTGGCGTCGGTGTGGACTTCCGTGGGGGCCGCGGAGTCGAAATGGCGCAGTACGGGAGGTGAAGTGAGCAAACGCCGCATTGTTTCAAAAGCACTGTCGCAAGCTGTGGCCCAAGTAGAAATTCGTGTGTCACCGCGAAGCAGCGAGTCAAGGGAGCAACGATAGAAGCGAAATTCCGGATAAACCGTCGAAAGCAGGAGCAGAGCCCGATAAAGGTCCGAAGTTCTTTCTGGGACGTGGGTTTCGGGAATTCGGCGACGGCGCGAAGTTTGCAAGCATCAGGTAGTATGCCATCTTTCGATACGACGTGTCGGAGTACTGCAAGCTGCTTGGCACCAAAGCGAGATTCCTTCAAGTTGAGCTGGAGGCCTGCCTCGGTGATGCACTACAGGACGCGTTCGAGACGGTACAGATGTGGGGGAAAATCTGGAGAAAAAACGACGGCATCGTCAAAGTAACATAGACATGTCTTTCATTTTAGCCCAAGAAGGAGATTGTCCATCATTAATTCGAATGTAGCAGGGGCGTTGCAAAGGGCAACTGGCAAAACGTTGAATTCATATAGGCCGTCTGGGGTCACAAAGGCTGTCTGCGGGCGATCGGCAGGATTCACAGGTACTTGCCAATAACCTGAGCGTAAATCGAGCGAAGCAAAATACTCTGCGCCTTGCAAACAATCCAGAGCATCATCGATACGTGGTATTCCATGTGGAATCCCACCAGGGATTCCACAGGGATTTTACGGTATAGGGTAGACGTCTTTGCGAGTTATCTTATCAAGACGGCGGTAGTCGACGTAAAATAGAATTGAGCCATCTTTTTTCGTAACCAGAACTACAGGTGACGCCTAAGGGCTATTAGAGGGTTGAACCACTGCACGCTCAAGCATTTCGCTTACTTGGTTTTCAATAACACGGCCCTCCGCGAGTGATGCACGATATGGCCTCTGGCGCAGTGGTGCGTGGGTGCCGGTGTCGATCTCGTGACGTACAGTTTATGTGTAGTATTTCCGTGGGAGGCTCAGAAGCTGCTAACGCTGTGTAGGGCTCAGGAGGGCATCTACTGAGCTATGGAAGACGTCTTGCGTAGCCTGGGAACAAGGCGAGCTATAAGTCAACGAGTTGACGTTTGAACAGCTGTTGTCAAGAGGTGCGTCAAAGATGGTTACTGAGTCGGCAGGCTGAAGACGTCCAAGGCACTCGCCACGACATAAGACGAGGGGCGTTGCCTTAGCGTTGGAAACCAGCAGTCGCGAGCAGCCACCGCTGACAGTTAGTACAGCGAAGGGAAGGGAACATTGTCGGCGAGCAAAAATGTCGGATGGGACAAACAGGGCAGTAATGTCAATGGCGAAATCAGAACAGGCATTCGCAATCACAGAAGAGTGCGGAGTGATCGTGGTGTCTTCTGTAACGGCCAGTTTGTTACCAAAGTCGTCAAGGTCATGTAAATGGCTATCGGGAAGCGGAGAAATTCAACTTCGGCACGAGAAGAATCAATGATGACCTGATGATCGGTAAGGAAGTCCCACCCCAAGATGACGTCGTATGAACAGGATGAGAGGACGAAGAACTCAACTGTATACGTGTATCCCTGAATGAAGATGCGGGCGGTACATGCTGCAACAGGAGTAATGCAATGGGGAACTTGCTGTCCGGAGCGACAGCGCAGATGAGGGCTTCATTACTTTTCGAAGCTTGCGGCAAAGCTCTTGCGTAACTACTGAAACGGCGGTGCCTGTGTCAACTAATGCCAGTGTGACGACTCCTTCTACAGATACTTCGATTACGTTCGTCGGAAGAAAGCGAGGTTTTGTGTGGTTCGACTGAAACGCAGTTCTCGCCTCTTGAACTGCGGTAGCTAGTTTTCCTGCTCTGATGGGGCCGGACGCCGCCGCATGTGGGAAAGTGAGCATCGACAAGGGGATAGCGAGCGACAATCACGGGAAGAAGGAATGACTTTGCTCGTAGACGGCAAGTGCGAGTCATTTGGTGGCAGGAAGGACGAAGCCGGTGAAACGTAGAAGCGGACAGGTTGGTCATTACCTTGAAGCCATAAGCGACGGCGACAGTGCCGTGCCACTTGACCATGGATTCCACAGAAGAAGCACACGGGGCGATTGTCGGGTGTACACCAGGGTCCCGTGCCAGCTGGTGATCTGGTGGTGTACACTGGAGGGATTGGACGTGGCGTTGCAGGAAACGGTGGTGCTGGAAAGTCGATGGAGGTGGTCGTGCTGCAACCTCGGCGTAGATTAGAGGTACAGGCAATGCTGGCGCTGCACGAGGGGCCTGAATAGCTTCGAACAGTTGTTCCTGGAGCATCTGACGCAACGTAGGAGCCAAGGATGGCGTAGGCCCTGGGACGGCGGTGAGTAGGGATAGATGGCGGGCGACTTCGGAGCCTACAAATTCCTTGATTTCGCCGAGCAGACCGTCGTTGTTCGTCACAGCAGCTAAACTTACAATGGAAGTATCGGCGATCGAAGAACGTCGAGTCAGTAGACGTTGCCTCCTGAGTTCGTCGCAGCTTTGATAAAGTTCAGCGACTTCGACCACGGTCCGCGGTCTTTTCGAGAGGAGCCTTTGTAATGCATCGTCTTCGGTGCCCTTCATTACGTGACGGATCTTGTCAGGCTCAGTCATCAATGAATCGACGCGCTTGCAAAGGTCCACAACGTGTTCTATGTACTTGGTGAAGTTTTCATCGGGTTGCTGGGAACGGCTGCGCAAGAGCTCTTCGGCATGGAGCTTCCGCACCTCAGGGCGACCGAAGACTTGCGTAATGTGCACCTTGAAATCTGGCCAGGTGCTGAGGTCGGATTCGTGGTTGTGGTACCCCACGCCAGCGACACCCATGAGATCAAAGTTCACGCAACTGAGCTTCGCAGCATCGTTCCATTTATTGTGGGAACTCACCCGATCATATATCGAGAGCGAATCTTCTACATCGTGTTCGTCCGAACCGCTAAAGATGGGAGGATCGCGCTGACGCACTGAGCCAGAAAAAAATCAATGTTGGCGAATGTTGATGCCGGAGATGTTGTTTGGCTGGTGTCGTCAGGCACCAGCCAAACAGCAATACCTCATTACGGACATAGGAAGGCGGCAGCAAATTATAGGACCCTGTCTTCCATGTTCATCGGACATAGGCATAGAGAACAGAAGGGTGATAAAAACATAATAAAGAAAAGGTACGCAAGGCAGTTCCAACACTACCCTGCGTGGCCACTGAATCATGCCACATCGTCAGAATAACGTAACTGCAAAATACACGAAAGAAACGTTTCAGAAAAAAAAAAATAGATTTAAGCGGCTTTCAACATGGCATTTTACATTGAGAAAGATCAAAGACTCAACAAAGATCTGCGTCACCGCGCACAGGATACAAAACAAGCACCACGGCTAAAACAAACTGAGTGAGCTCCGAAAACATGTTGTGTCCAAGAAAAAGTAAGAAAAAAAACCGTTGGCTTTCCACAAATAATTCGGCACCACTGCGTGTGTATTCAGAAGTTGACAGCACGTGATAGACTTCGTCTTAATGTACCTAATATTAGGCTAAATATCCACGCCGCGCCGCCTCACTATTATAAAGACTGCATCTCTTTACGTCAGCTTACCCTTTCAGCATATGTTTTCGATCTTCGTGTAGCCAGCTAACTCATTCCGCCACTACTTATATGCTCGCACATTTTCTGTCGTCACGCACCACCAAGCCCTTTGCTGGCTCTCGCTACCAGGCACGCTGGAAAACATCTTTTGGGATTGCTGACTATATGTGATAGATATATGAAAGTTAGACCGTTTACAAGCCATCAACAGCTGAGAGCCACTGTCGGGAAGGCGTATTTCTCGGGAAATGGCCTACATGGGCCTGCACATCTGCAAGAGAGGCTGTGGAATCACTGTCTGAGCACTTTCAAACCACAGGACATGACAAGCGACTTTCGTCGAGTCGCTGTGTAATGTACAAAAGCATCCTTTCCTTCCCTTATCACCGTCAACATTCATCCCTATAAACTTACCTTCCCTCTTCGGCAGTGCAGAGTAGCAGGCTAGAGCGCACCAGTATAGGCCCCTCTCTCTGCCTTTCCTGTAAATGATATATCTGACAAATCTTCCGCCACCCTTCACATGAGTTTTCCTTCCATTTCAACACAATATACTGTATTGCACTTTATTAGACAACCGGTTGTACTTTCTATGAAGTACGCGCCCAGCATACGTTGAGCAATGGCGACCTCACTCGTGCATCATTTTGCACTAACTTTTAAAGAACTGGCGAAAAATTCTACATAGACCCTAAATGTCAAAGGTTCCCGACAGATATTTAATATATGCGCGGTGTATTTGGGGATTACTTCAAACGCTAAGGAAAAATAATTGTGTTCGTTCTTTCTGTACTTCAGGCTCAGGCATACTGGTATCTCCAAGCTTGGTCTTCAGGCACACGGGAACGGTTGGCGTCAGTTTACTTGTATGGCTCGCCGCTGGGGCGATGGCTCTAATACGTAAGCAGAGTTCTGATTCTCAGAAAATGTGCTTGCTTTCTCTCTCTCTTTCTCTCGAATTCTAAGTTACACAACGCGACTGCGTTGCAATCTTTCACCCAGTCATTTACAAAGAATGAGCTTGTGGGTGCACATGCCATTTTATAGATGGTTGATTTCATTCTAACAAAAGTTATATTTGTATTTTCGATGGTATTGGTGGCGGTATCAACTGTCTCTTTTAGTACTGTGCCGTCACGTTGGCGGTTAAGAAACACGCAATAAAGCCTTTTCAACTCTATAACACTATTGCCACTTCGTCGCATCGTTTAAAAATCTTCAGTCACACTAATGTATCTCCAAATGAATTCAAAATGAGACATAGTACGATGACCCCTGATGACTATTCTCCAGTTCGTCCCTGTAGTTAGTCACACTTCATTAAGCGTGTTATTTGAAGATGGTGCTCTTATTTTGGTGTTTTATGACCCACACTTAGTTACGTAGTTTCTTCCCAGCGGCTTGCTGAATTTGTTCGCGGAGGTTGAGCATTGGGTGTGTTATGGATCCAGAGAGAAAGAGAAAGGAGAAATGAAGAACTTCTTCAGAAAATGGGAGGAAAGCTCGCGTAATTTTTTAGCTTTAGAAGATTAGATGTATTTTGGGCGCCAGAGTTTTCTTTTTTGTGCTGTTTCTATTTTTGTGAAATCAAAGAGTGCAATGAGTGGTGTTTGATGTCGCATTATACTGTCTGTTCATATGCGACAGCGTCTCTCCTTTTCATTAAAAATATGTTCGCACATTTCCTCCCTCTGATGGGACTGTTCATTTGCAGGCTTAATCAATCGCCCTCGACTAAAATTATGAGGGAAGAGTGCCTCGATCGACAAATCCTGTCACAGGTGTGTTTGCATATAATGCAGTTCAATTTTGCCGAAGCGTTTTGTTTCTTTCGATAATGTAGTAATGACAACTGCTTTCATACAAGCATTTGAAATTTAAACTGAGTCATCTACCTAAGGTGCTTGGCTGATTCGCAACTGGTTGATGAGAATTCCTAGGTGAAACCTTTCGCTTGAAAGGCTAAACTATCCTGACACGTGACAACGTTATGTAAAGCATTGTTCTAATCGCAGATGCACTGTGCCTGGCCGAGCTGGGAGCGCTTGTCCCGGCATCTGGCGGCGAGTACGCGTACCTCTGCGCGGCGGCCGACTCACTGGGCCGCCCCGGCGATTTTGTTGCTTTCATGGCCATGTGGGGCAGCATCCTACTGGCGGATCCCATGAACGCTGCCCTACAGTCGCTGACCTTCACGAGTTACGCGTTGACCCTGCTCTACCCAACGTGCCAGCCACCCTACGTGGTCACCGTTCTTGTTGCGGTCGCATTTTCTAGTGAGTCAATGCTCAAACGGGGTGAAACTTATTACACGTTAAGCCAGGAAAGCTCAAGTCTATTTGGTGTTGCTGCATAATGCACATGTGTCGTTTATTAATATTGTATGATATGCAGTGTGCAATCGCATGCGTAATAGCTGTAGTTGCTTAATCGTCAACGTTTAGTTTGCCTTCCTCTTCTAAAATTGACTACATATCTGTGATCAACAAAAGTCAAAGTCAAAACGCATGTTAACGTTAGTGTGCCGGTCGACACAGTTCGCATTCTTAGGTAGCATCTTGAAAAGAAAGGAAACACAGTTAGCTAGAATGAATACTTTGCATTGCTTGAATAATAGCAGAAAAACATTTTTAGTGTCACGAATATAAGCAGGAGGTGTCATTTTCCCCTTTAGAGATAATATGGTACCTCGACAGATTAGGGCAGGAGGAGGAGGAAAAACTTTATTTGCTCTAATTGGTTAGAAATTAGCGTTGGCAGATGTGGTCGGCCGTCTTCACGGTCTTCTTCCCCATCTACGCAGCGTCGAATCTTCCGAAATTCCAGGGCATCACTCAGGGTGGCTACTCGGTGAGCGTGCCTCACTAGTCCATGCTGGACTTTCGGGTCGCTGATGGAGAACAACCTCTCCCACTGCTCCACGCTCGGGTCTTTTATTCGAAGGAATTGTTGATTGTGAACGCATCCCCATGTAACGTGACATAAGGTGGGCTTGGCGCCGGACCAGGGGCAAATGTCTCTATGCAGGGTGGGAAACATCTTGCTTAGTGTGTTTAGATTTGGGTATGTTCCTGTTTGCAGCCTCCTCCAAGAGGTTGCTTCATGCTGATTTAGGCTGTTGTGGGGTGGAGGGTATTTGATTCGGACCCCCTTATAGTAATTCAGCCTGTCTGAGTAGCTTGGTTTGACTGGTATGGGTTCCTCAGGGTCGGTGCTTGTGGCTGCTTGGTTTGTGTGCTCTCGAGCTGCCTTGTCCGCCCTTAGGTTCCCTTCTATTCCAGAGTGTTCCAGTACCCAGAAAATTGTATGCCTGGCTTTGTTGTAGCCCCGCAGGAGCAGAGGATGTGAAGCGCTCTGCGTCCTATTCTGCCGTTCATGTAATTCCGACAAGTAGCTTGCGAGTTGGTGAGTATTGTTAAAGACCTTTCGGATCGGTAGCCCTCCACTGCCGCTAGAGCCACGGCTATTTCCTCAGCTTCCGTTACCGAGCAGTCCTTCATTGACACCCTGCTGATCTCTTTGTAGTTTGGGCTTATTAGTATCGCAGCTGTCTTTACTATGTTTGTGCCTCTTTGCTTGGCGCTTACTGCAGCATCTGTGTACACTGTTGTGTTTTTTGTGGCCAGGCACTTTTCGGCGTATTTAGCCCTTGCGTCCCTTCGCGCCGTGTGGAGGTTTGGGTCCATGTTTTTAGGTAGGGGGCTAACAGTGTATGTTTTCTGATATTCATCAGGAATCCACTCCGTTCTTTGGTTTTCTTTGATTGAATAACCCCGTGTGCCCACGGTGCGCCGAATCTCATTCAGCAGATGCCTGCCGCGAAACTGTGTTAAAGTGCCCTAACTGCCATGGTACTCATGAGGCCTTATCCAATGATTGCCCGCGAGTGAGGAACGAGCGAGCAGTACTCAGACGTATAGTACGGGACCATTCAACACACAGAGAGGCTGCCGCTACTCTCAGGCGGCAACGACATCAGCACCGAAGAGCAGCACGAAGAGTTACGTCTACTGAAAGATATACGCCATCTTCCGGCAAAGCGGCTACCGTATCAACGCCAACTTACACAAAGATGACAGTGCGAAAACGAAGACTGGGGCAACGCTTTCACCTCGTGAAAAGTGGCCTACACTTCAACGAGCACAACCTGCCTGGGAGTCTTGTCAAATTGCGCCGCCCTCAATGACCTCACAAACCGCGGATGGGACGACGACTGAGGATCGCCAAGTCATAGTGATGCTGAAGTCACTTATGGACGCCATGCGCATATTACTGAGCAGCATTAAAACCCCGTCGGAACAAAGTGCACTGCAGATGCTGGACACCTCGAGTCCGGTGCTTGCGGCTCTAGGGTAAAACCACAGCCCGAGAGATGCCGTCGCTTCAAGAGGAAGTCAAGAATGCATCTGTCTTTCAGTGGAACGCCAGAGGGCTTAAGACACGCATGTCCGACTTTAGACAGTTTGTCTTTGCGCACCACTTCCCCATTATCGTGATTTGCGAGCCCAACCTGTCAGCTCCCATCAGACTGTTCGAGTATGAGTGCTTCATGTCCTCTACCCACGGAGAGTGCAGCAAGGTTGTTGTGTTTATACGTCGTGACTTGACTTATGTACATCCCCCAGTGCCTCCTGACGAAGCAAATCAATACGTTTCCTTAACAGTGAAGAAGAAAAAGCTCACGTTCACAATTCTTGGAGCCTATTTACCTCCAGCAAGCCGTCTAGATTGTGAGTGCCTACGGGGAATTTTAACATCGACTTCACAACCGTGGGTGCTCACTGGTGACTTTAACGCCCACCATTACCTATGGGGAAGCTCCAAAGTTAACTCTAGAGGCAGAACGCTGGTGTCCTTTGCCTCTGAACGCGAATTTTGCTTGTCAAATGATGGAAGCCCTACTTATCTGCATGGATCAGCGTATAGCAGCTGCTTGGACCTAACCTTCGTTTCACGTTCACTTTCGAGAAGAGTCCACTGGTTTTCGGATTTAGAAACACGGGGTAGGGACCACATCCCAACCTATTTGAAGATCGAAGGTTTGACTAGCTCCAAGTACTCCAGAACCGTCCAGTGCACCGATTGGCCTAAATACAAGATAATAATGGAAGACTTGTCATGATGGCAACTCCTATAACCTACAGGGCACGATAAAGGATGCCATACAAGCAACCACGCATTTGCTTTCGAGGAGTTCTTCCCGCACCAATTTCGACATCCAGCTTGCAAAACTTCGAGCACTTCGCCGTCGTGCGGAGCGAAGATATAGACACACGAAGTCCAATCATGATTTGAGATTGGCAAGACGAACACAAAAGAAAATACAGCGTCACATGAACAAGCTGGCTTCACGACAATTGGCATCCTTTTTGGAGTCCCTGGATCCGCGAAAACCTGTGTCGCTTATATGGAGGACTGCTCGTGGCCTTCGCCCAACTTTTGGTCAGTGCCACCCGTTTAAATCTCTGGCACTTTATCTACAATGTAGAGATATTGATGTCGCTGAATCTTTCTGCAGAAAGATTGCTGGCGAGGCAAATTCCGATGAAACGGGTGCAGGAACGCTTGACCACCCACTGTTCTCACGCGATCCCCGCATGGAATGCCCTTTTTCTATGGAAGAACTAGAAGCTGCGCTGGCTTTCTGCAGGCGTTCTTCAGCGCCAGGACCTGACGGCATTACATACCGTGCCCTGTGTAACCTAGGAGATCAAGCTCGGAAGGCACTCTTGCTCCTCTACAACGACTCCTGGCAGACGGGTGCGGTTACGCAAGAGTGGAAGTCAACTCGCCTCATTCCACTTCTGAGAGCTGGCAAGTCACCTTTGGACATTTCCTCATACCGTCCGATCGCACTTGCCAGCTGTGTCGGAAAAACAATGGAAAGAATGATTTTAACACGTCTGGAATGGTACTTAAGAGTACTATGAAATCTATCCACATCCTATGGCCAGATTCAGACGGGGCCGTTCGTCAACAGACAGCGTTGTTGACTTGACAACATTTCTGCAACACCAAAAGGCCTGTAAGCGACTATCTGCTGCTCTGTTTCTAGACGTTAAAGGAGCTTATGGTAATGTCACCCATGAAGCCATCCTTAGCACGTTAGAAGCCATCCGACTGGGTGGTAAGATGTATATGTGGGTGCGCAACTACTTACAGAGGAGACCATTCTACGTGCACACAGAATGTGACCCGACGTCCGAGCATTACGGTAGCCGAGGAGTCCCTCAAGGAGGTGTGCTTAGCCCGACTCTTCCATCTCACCCTCAGTGGATTAGTTTATGCGGACGACATCTGCATTTGGGCATCAGGTGTGACACGACTTCAGCTTCGTGCTCGGCTTCAGAAGGCAGCTACAATGACAACTTGCTACCTTCGTGAACAAGGACTTGAAATTTCATGCGGAAAGTGCGCAATGGTGGCATTCACGTGGAAGCCAATGTCTTGGTACGGCGTATCTATTAAGGGACAACTTATACCATACAGCAGAAGTCACAGATTCTTGGGAGTCATAATTGACAGAGACCTATCTTGGACTCCACACGTCAATTACGTGAGAAAGCGGCTGACTGCTATCTGTCACCTGTTCAGGTTTCTTGCAGGAAAACGTTGGGGAGTATCTATACACGCTATGTTACAGCTGTACATGGCGTTGTTCGTTGGATTCCTGCGATACAGCCTGCCTGCAATATCCAACACCTGCAAGACTAACCTCCGTACGATTCAGAGCCCAAGCCCTTAAGATATGTCTTGGCTTACCACGCAGTGCATCAACGGCTGAAACCATTGCCCTTGCGCAGGATTACCCAATCACGACGCACATTACCGTTGAGACAATGCGTATGCATCTCAGGCATTATGCTAGGACCCCTTCTCACCACTTGGCGAGCCTCACTGCTGCAAGGCCCTGCTCGACATTTAGCGGTATTGTCAGTGCACATCGTGCGTCGTTTACTTCAGGGTACGCACCTGCGGCCAAGCCAGCGTTTCTTCCGCGGTGTTTGAGCCTTCCACAAGTAAATATCATGATTCCGGGACTACAGAAGAAGACAGATCTACCGGCCCCTGCTCTAAAACAGCTGAGCTTACTTCTCCATGAAAAGTACAGCAACCACATGCACATCTATACCGATGGATCGACTACGTCGTGCAGTTCTTCTGGTGCCATGGTTATACCAACGCGAAGAATGACACTGCGGTTCAAGACATCGCATGTCACGACCTCAACGGCGGCAGAACTAACGGCTCTGCGTCGAGCACTGGAATTCATTGATTCTGAAAGACCTAGAAAATGGGCTGTGTTCTGCGATTAAAAACCGGCATTACAGTGCACGCAGTCAGTTCTCCGACATGGATGTCATTACCAATTGACATACGAGGTCGTGAAACTTTACCATGATGTCCAACAAAAAGGTCACGAGGTCGTTTTTCAATGGGTACCTGGTCACTGTGGCATCAATGGCAATGATTCTGCCGATAACGCTGCTCGCACAGCACATCAAGAAGAGCACAGTGTTCCAATTCCGCTTTCGAGGACTGACGCTGCAAGGCAGGTTAGACACCTGGCACGCAGTCTCACAGTGACCGAGTGGAACTCGCCAAACTTACGACTTACGCGACTGCATCGACTAAACCCCTCCCTGTAACTCCGACCTCCGCTCGGACTTCCTCGACG
Organism: Dermacentor albipictus; assembly: GCF_038994185.2. NCBI lineage: Eukaryota > Metazoa > Arthropoda > Arachnida > Ixodida > Ixodidae > Dermacentor > Dermacentor albipictus. The sequence goes on from NC_091830.1 coordinate 47,958,846, forward strand.
TGAAGCTACGCTTCTCTGCCGCCTTTGGTTAGGAGTGGCGTTCACAAAGGCATACTCTACATTAATTGGAATGGCTGACAGCGCAGCATGCGAGGTCTGTGGCACCGATGAAAACATCGACCACCTGCTGTGCCGCTGTCCAATATATGCCCCAGAGAGACAAGAACTTGTCAAAGCTTTCCAAAAACTGGACAATCGGCCACTTTCTGTGCAAGTGCTGCTGGATCACCACCCCCATCGCCCGTCGCCGCATAAAGCGGTGAAGGCGTTTTTGTGTTTCTTAAGGACGACAGGTTTGTGCGGCCATCTGTGATTTTTAATGTAATTTCTGTGAGACCACACACGTCAGCGAACTCGCCGCAATTTCGTTCTTTCCTTCCCTCCTCTCTCTCCCTATGATCTTTGTTTCCCCTTTCCCATTCCCCCGGTGTAGGGTAGCCAACCGGGCGTTATTCTGGTTAACCTCCCTGCCTTCTACTTTTCTCCTCCCTCTCCTCCCTTTGATTGATCCCGCGAAGCCTAGCCTTATTAGCAGTTCCCTTCGCGTTTTGTTCTGCTGGAGTCTCATGAGCTGTGTGACACTTTGGGCTTCTTTTAGTTCTTCGAAGGTGTTGCTTAAACCAAGTGCCGTTAATTTCTCTGTTGATGTATTGTTCGGCAGGTGAAGTGCTGTTTTGTACGCTTTGCGTAAAATGGTGTCTCCTTCTTGTATTTCCTGTTTGGTGCTGTTGAAGTACGGGAGTGAGTATGCGGCCCTCCTGACCACCAGGTTCCCAACCACATCTCTACCACCTACTCCTCTGGTTGTCGTCATCATCATGTCTCTATCACCTTATTTGTGTCCAGTGTCGGACGAAGTTCTGTCCCATCGATTTCCAATAAGAGTTCCTTTCGTCAACTGACTCTCTCATATGTCTGCCGATATGCTAGTCTCATCACACCATCCAGTCTGTTTGCGTTAACGACTGCGTTTTTTATTGTTGACAATAGACAATAGACTTCTGGTTATCTGCCCGGTGTGTTATGTTACCGGACAGCCAAGTGAAATATCGGACATTCGTGTGTTATCTCTAATCGGTATAACACGATTGAGAGAGAAAACGCCATTTGCATTGACGCCTGTTTTATTCCAGCACTGGCCACTGCTCTGAATGGTATCTCCTTGGGAGTATCGACGAAGCTGCAGAACATTCTTGTCATGGTGAAGTTAGCCATGCTTCTATCGATCATCGGAACAGGCATAGCAGCTTTCTCGACAGGTGAGTATGGAAAGCTATTGCTCTTTTGCTGTAGAAAAGTGGTAATCTGATAAAAACATTCTACGTTAAATTTTCGTGACTTGCCGGGGAATCAATAAATTGAATCTCAAAGATAATTCAAGAAATAAATCAGATCTTCGTGGTACATACAATCATATAGGAAAAATTATTATCAATACTTGTAGTGTCAACATTGAACATAAAGATATCTGCTCCTGTCCATAGAGACATTTTTTTTTCGTTTAAACGCTGTATTCATGCTTGTAAACCATTTTTTACGCTCCACGCCAGCAGGGACTCAAGGTAGGAAATCATTTTTACACAAAACTCACTGTCACCGTCCGCAGCACCACCTAACATCTACTGTGCAAAACGAATGAGCGTAAACCTAGGCACATGTGAGGTAGAATATTGGTACACTGAATTTGAAGGTACAGCGGAAATGTGTTCCCAACAATCAACAGGAGTTCAATTTACTAAGGGAGATGTGCAGGGGTGGAGCATTTTATGTTATGCATCGTGTTCTACTTGTTATGAAAAAGTCGTAGTTCCGCCCGAAAGGGCAAGCTTGGATTGCTATAGCAAATTCATAGACAGCTACACGAAGTAAGGACAGCAGTTTTAGCGGCCGCATGAACATGTAAACGTAGCTTATTAACTAAATTAGCAAGCATGGTGTCACGCTCGCACAAGCAAACGTGCACATATCTCACTCGATGACCACGAGAACTCGCTGTCAAAACGCTGGAGTGAAGAAGCATGGAAGCAGCAGCGAGCGAATCGACCTTCGCGCTGCCTCTCACATCAGTATGAACTTAGCTGCGAAAACAGAGCGTACGGCGGTCTCCGTCGCCGGTCTCGGATGACTTCAAAGATACAGCGACCCGGAGTAGAACGGGCACTCTCTCCACCATCCCCCTGCAGCCTTGCACGGACGGATCACGGCGCTCTTCCTCCCCGCTTTCCTCCATTGCGTAAACGCGATTGAGCTACTATCGCCGGCTCACCCTCGAATGATTTCACTCTCGCGTACAACATACGGCGCGCCGCGATGATTGGATCGCCCTTGGACTTTATACGGAACCTCACGGCAACGCCGACTCCGACGGCAGAAATACACCTGGAGTGTCTATATAATTTTTATCGCAATAACAAAGGAATGAGTGTAACAGTTATTTCCCATTGAGAGGAGGCACTGGCGACGTGTCATTGCAAAATCACGGCTCTTACTGCTTGGCTCGATGGCTGAGTTAGCACGAGGCCGTGATGGCAGGGTCCAAATTATCGAAGAGTGCACGGTGAGATGTCCGAAATTTCGGTTGTTCTTATTTATACGGCTATGGAGTGAGCGGCGGAGCCACAAGGCTGTCCGAACTGCATGTGCTATGCATTAAATACCGACAGAATGTTTGCTTGACTGAGACATTGCCACTGCTGTTTATGGATGGCTTTCTGTTTAGAGACAGGCGTCGCAAAAATTCTTCTTTTTTTACTTTTCCTGAAAAAAATAATTTTTTTTACTTTTTGTGAAAAACTCCGGACCCTGCTTCTCTGGTCCGTTCACTGAGAGCTGCTAAAATAATGATAGTTTTGTTCCATTATCAAAATACAAAATCAAACAATATAGTGCCGGCGGTTTTGTTGGACCGGCAATTCCGTTCAGGCGGTTTGCAGAGGGGACCGTCTGTTGGTCTGGCATTCCTTTTTGGCTAAAAGAATGCCCTGTGTATCGGCGAAACGTCCATATGCTTGCACTCTCCTCAATACAGTTTTGTGCAAGCCGCTCTTTGACACGCGGGAAATTTGAGCGGCGGTTTCTTCCCCCGCTAGGCGGTGATGTGACGCTGCGCTGTCGCCCAATATACCGGAACTATCGGTGTGAGGCCGATGAAGATCTTGTCAGTAGCGCGCGACCTTTGTCTGTCTGGATATTTTTTTTCTTTGTCCCTTTGACCTGGGCACTGAGCTACTATCGTTAAATGGAATTTTCCTTTACTGAAATTGTACTGCATTTTAATAAGAACAATGGATGGATTCCTTCTAAGTCATTGTATTTGTATCCATTTATATTCTATAATACTATATATTGCCCATTTTAACTGCATTGTGCATATTAATTAACTGTACCTCCTTTTGTCGCGATTTGGCTTGTGTATTTAAGCTTCATATGACTATTGAGTTTGGTACATTTTGTACTTGCTATTACAGCTCATTACTAACTATTACATGTACCACATTGTACAAGGCATTCTATTAGGTGGTACCCGTCTTCTACAAGTTCTAAAATTATGTATTTGTCGAAGTTGTCCTTTGTAAGAAACTTACGCTGATGGTGACAGTACGCTTGGGAATGCGGTAAGAAACATATTTTTCTTAGATTCAAAAAACTATAACTAAATTAAAAACACGTCACAGGATATCATATTACACTGCACGTAGTTTCAGTGCGAATAGTTAATGTGTGCTCTTGGACCATGTGCATGGGCGAAACAATTTCAGCCGTTTGAGAAGCGCTTAGAATTTCTACCCATCGAAACGCAAGTCCCGATGGATGGATGGATGGATGGATGGATGAATGAATGAATGAATGGATGGATGGATGGATGGATGGATGGATGGATGGATGGATGGATGGATGGATGGATGGATGGATGGATGGATGGATGGATGGATGGATGGATGGATGGATGGACGGATGGATGGACGGACGGACGGACGGACGGACGGACGGACGGACGGACGGACGGACGGACGGACGGACGGACGGACGGACGGACGGTGTTATGAGCGTCCCCTTTGGAACGGGGCGGTTGGTTGCACCACCAAGCTCTTGCTTTTATACTGCCTCATGTTCTACCTAGGTTGAACAAGAAAAAAGAGAAAAGACACCATGAACTCCCACAACCAAATTTTCTGATCCTCTACTGCGAACTTTGCTTTTGTACGTTTCCGTTTCTTGACGTTTCCACACTTTTCGTCCACCAATCCTCCAATCGCTTCTTACTAATCCCTCTTGTGGACATGTCTACTTTTCCACTGCTCTAGCTGAACCCCAGGGCTTCAAGGAGGCCAGTGGTGTCTAAATCGACCACTGGGCAGACGTCTTCACATTCTAATAAAACATGCTCCATAGTTTCCTTAGCTTTACTGCATCAAGCACACGCTTCTTCTTGCTTCTTATATCTTGCTTTGTAGGTGCGTGTTCTAAGGCATCCCGATCTCGCTTCGAAAAGTAATGAGCTTCCCTTTGAGTCATCATAAATTGTTTCTTTCCTGGTTTCGTTTTTTTTCTTTTAAGTAGATACTCATGGAAGGTTTCTTTTCCATTGCCGCTGCCCATGAGATTAATTTAGCCTCTCTGACTTTCCGCTTGACCTTCTATGTTGCTGTGTTGCCCACCCTACAGGCCGCATACTTGCTGGTAAGCTTCCTAGTTCTTTTCCTCCACTGTGAATCAATGTTTTTCCTGTACAGATACCTGAAAACTCTCCCAGCCCATTTAATTTCTTCCATATTCCTCAGCCATTCTTCATACTCAATTTTACTGCGAGCTTCCCTCACTTCAAAGCTAGTGCAGCCCATATCACCCTGCACAGCCTTATTTTTAGTCTTCCCGTCAGCGCCCAATGCAAGGCGACCCACTGAACTTTAGTTCCCGTCGAGTCTTGACTGTACCCCTGATTTAAATCAAACAACCGCATTTCCAAAAGTAAGTCCTGGAACCATTACATTTTTCGACATACCTTGGAGGACTCGTACCTGTTGTATCCCCATAGCACGCTGTGTTTCATTATGGCTGAATGTCTCTTCCCCTTTGCTGCAATGGTTTTTTCCTGTGTTTCCATATATATATTGCCTTCGTTTATCCGTATACCAATGTAATTAAATTCTGTTACCCGCAGGTATTTCTTGGCCCTGTATCTCCACTGTCTGTTCACTGTTTTCATTGAATACCATAACACCTCATTTTCTAACACTCAATTTCAAACCTAAATTGTTGCCTTCCTGTCCACAGATATCAGCCAGACGTTGCAAATCACTTTGCTCATTAGCTATCAACACAATGTCGTCCGCATAAAATAAACCTGGGAGCTGCTGCTCTACTACTGTACCCGCCTGTTTGTGTGAGAGATTAAACCTGATATTACTTCTTTCTAGCGCCCTCTCCATCCTCACCATGTATATAATGAACAACAGTGGGGATAAAGGGCACTCCTGCCTCAGTCCCTTGTTCATATGAACTTTCTCCTCGCTTCTCATTCCTTCCCATTCAACGCAAACCGTATTTTCTTGGTAAATCTCTCTCAAAAGATGTAGACCATCGCGACCTAAGCCTTCCCCTTTCAGAATATCCCGCAAAATGTTGCAGTCTACGTAGTCATAGGCTCCCGTAATGTCTAAAAAGGCCGAATACAACGGTCTGCATTCTGCTTTTGATATTTCAATACACTGAGTAAGAACAAAACGTTATCATCCAAACGCCTACCTATTCTGAAGCCATTCTGAAGCTTTCCCAAAATGTCATTATTCTCTGCCCATGCTTGAAGCTTTAATTTGATTGCCTGCATTTCTCGCCTGTATTTTACCGATGTAATGGTCAACGGTCTATACGAGTGAATTCTGTCTTTCTCCCCCTTACCTTTAAAAATTAAATTCTTTCTACTTTGTCGCCAACTGTCTGGTATTCGTCTATCTTTTACAGTTTTTTTCCACTGCTTTCACCAGAGCTTCTTTACTTTTTGGCCCTACTTCATTAATCAGCCTAACGGGAACCTCGTCGCTGTGCGCTTAGGAATTTTCTCTTCCCCTTTCTTGCAGCTGAAATTTGTCAGCACCAGCTCCTTTTCCACTTGGGTCTGTTTCATGCTCTGTTTTTCTTCAAATACAATCTCGTCATTGCCTTGGAAAGATTCGGATGTTGCTTTTCGGATGTAATTTATTGCCGCTTCTCCTTCCAGTGTGTTTTAATCTTCGTCTAGGATATGTTGTTGTATTGTTGTTGACATCCTGCCTAATAATTGTATGTGGTTCCAAAATATTCTAGGTGCGGCCTTCTTTTTCTCACGTATTTCTGACAACTAATGTTCACTTTTACCTTTTAATTTTGCTTGCCCCAGTATTTGAACCATAGAATTTTTCTCCCGGTATATTTCCCATTTACTGGTTACTTCATCCTGCGGCAACTGTGCCTTCTTTGCCTGCCTGTGCGCTCGAGATGCTTTCTGTCATTCGGCGATCGCTTCTCCTTTCTCCTTGTTGAACCAGCTTTTCGGTTTCTTTTTTTCCTTTCCAACGAACTTGTTGTTTCTCTTTCCGTATTTCTGTTGTTATTACACTTAGAAGCTCACCATATTCCCGCTCTTTACTTGGCCATGTGCCAATTTCTTCCTCGACTCTAGTGACTATATTTGCTATTTGTTCAGCATTCAAATTTGGACTGGTCATTTTGCGCTCCTTGCTCTCTTTCCCAACTACATATACCATTTTCAAAATGATGCATTTATGGTCACTCCCTATGCTGCTAAATCCTTATTCATCGATGACCATTTCTCTCAACTTATCATGAATTCCTTCTGTCATCAGAAAGTAATCAATGGTCGATTGCCCGTTTCCAACTTCCCACGTGATCGGCCCTTCACACTTGCGCCCTGTATTCACGATAACGGGGTTATGTTGCTCACAAAAATCTAGCATTGACTTCACGTTGTTGTCGGTATAGCAATATAAATCCTGTATGTGGGCAATCATGTCACTTAATAGGATAATTTCAGCACCATTCCCGAAACCCTAATATCAGCGCTTATGCATTCCACTAACTCTTCATTCTTCTCTGTGCAATTGTTTCCGGTCCACAAGTACATAACGCCCAGCTGAGTCTTTTTCCGACTCATTGTACCTGATAACCAAAGATGCTCTTGACATTGTGAATTTATTCTTTTCCATTTGACTCCCTGACGCATGAGCATTCCGATTCCCCTCCCTTTCTTTCTGACTTAGTTCTGTTGCACCCTTCCCAAACAAAAATCTCAATAACTGGAGGCTCTTTGGAGTCTCTAAGGTGCGTTTCTGTAACCGCGTACACCCCTATTTGTTCGCTATTTAACTGTTCCTCAATCTCTGCCCACTTCTCCTTTCTTCGGTCACCCTGAATGTTTATGTAGCCTTATTGCATGGCGAGTTCTTTCTTGCTTTCCTCCTTTTTCTGTTATCGACAGTGATGATGTTCTGAGATTCCTCTAAGTGACCTTCTTCATTACTACCTGCTCTGCCCTTCTGAGCGCCCGTGGGCCCCCTAAAATAGCTAAAGGGTGACCACCAAGTCGCCAGCCCACTTCTCGTGCCAGCCTGTAATTGAAGTGGATCGCGTCTCGTTTAAAACCACCGCACCTTCTCACTTCCCTGTTTACTTCGACAACCTCGAAGCCCTTCTCTCCACTCATATTCTGTATGGCCTCTTTAGCAGCCGCTACTGCTCTTTGTACGTGACTGTTATGCACAGCCACTTGCGGTACCGTACACACCACAATCTGCAACTGAGGGGCTAGCTCGCGCAAGTCGTCCACCTCCTTTGCCAAGCGCTGGCCTAGTCCTGTCTCTTTCCTGTTTAGGACGTCATTTAGCCCACCTGCTACTATGACAAGGTTGCGCACGTGGGCATTTTCCGCGAGCTTTTAGTTTTCTCGCTCCATGACAGCACCCAGTGTCCGCCCTGGAAATGTCCCTACCGCCACTCTTTTATCGCCTTTCACGCTCTCCACAATTGGTTTCGAGCACCCAGCCAGGTTTGAGTCGCCAGCGATAGTCCCTCTTTCACTTTCGCCTACCTCTCCCTCCTTCCCTTCGTCCTTTTCCGCGTGATTCGGACTGGACAAGTGGCATTGTCCCCTGGGCTTCTGCTTTTACCGCGTGGCGGCCTCAATGTAGGTGTCACTCTTTCCAGCTAACCCTTCATCATGCTGCACGCATTCCACGTACTTTGCTGACACTCCCTCTCCTGTCGGGTCGGGGGTCTGCGTTCCATTGTCACACACATTCTCGTTCACAATGGCGGCCCTGTTCAGCTTTTCCTCGGCTGCTTCAAGTCTCTTTTCAACTAGCTTTCATACATCACGCTCCTTGTTTAGCTCATTTTTGAGCTCTTGCAACTGTTTGACAAGCTCTTCCTGGAAAGCCTTCATTTTCTGCGGCCTAGTATCGACATCACCTTATGTGCCGCTTGATTCGACGCCCTCTTCATTCTCATCCGTCCACTCATCTGCTTTGAGGGACCCCACACGCAGTGCCTGCTTTCGCGGCTTTCTTGCCATGTATTGCACGGCTTTTTGCAAATGCTATAATACTGTAAAAATGCTACTACTAAAGCAAATACTATAATTCTATATCAATGCAGAGCACGTGCCTTTTAGCAAAAACCGATACACACAGGATCCAAATCCTCAAAATGCCGCAAAGCAACTCTCACCACTGTTAAAAGCAATCAATGCCGCGGAGACGGAAGGTATGACACGCTCTCACACGCGCTCAACCACGCGGCCACGCTCTCACTTTTCTACCAAAAAACACACAGTAAAACCAGTAATAGATCTTAGTCTTGCCACTTCCAAGCAACGATTTAAAGACTACAAACACGCAACGTCCTACCCGGATGCACGTGTACAAGCACGTGGCGCGAAAGGACGCTCTAACCATCCTGCAAAACAGAATGTACACGAAACACACCGGCTCACCCAAAATACGAGAGACAAATAAAAAACAAAAGAAAGATAAAACCACCCAATTGCTATTCAAAGGCAAAAAATCAGCAAATTGAAAACAGAAGCAAGCTCAATGCATGCACAAAAACTTATGATTTCGTCGCCGCGGCAGAGCCCCGAAACGCACGTCCATTCACCACAAAATTCAAACCCGACATGGTAGAGCAGTGGTGCCACGTGACGAGCTTGGCCCGCACTGATTGAACAAGTTTTTGCTTAGCAATCCAAGGTGGCGCAACCAGCGAAATTCCTGCCTGTAATACGAACGTGTTTCCTCACCGGCTGTCGACTGTTGTGCGGCGTCAACTGAAACGGAGTTCATGCTAAGCCCCAGTTCCCTGTGCTTCACATACGCGGCCTGTGAAAGTACTCAATACCATGATATCACTCATGCGTCATCTCAGCGTGAGCTTGATCCACAAGTCTACAATAGAGCTCACGCCTGTTTTCGCGGCTTCAAAGGCACAGGATACTAGGCGCGACATTCCATTAAGACACTCTCTCCGAGTATAATCATATCTGTATAAGATATATTGTTATAAGAGATATTGTTATAAACTTCAGTGTAATGGATGTTGTGATATCCATGCAGCAATATAAAGTCATTTCCCGCCTTCCTGCTTGTCATTGTAGCTCCGTCATTTAAGAAATCTAGGGATAGCACCAGGAAGGATATATTCAACTGGGCTTTTGCTGTACAATGACTGTGTAAAATAGGCCGACTTCATTTGCCTGGCTATTTTCCTGTACCCACTCTTGTTAAACTTATTCATTATCTAAGCATCGGAAAGCAGTCCACATTTACACAGTGTCCCTGTTAACCGATACAGTCAGCGTGTTTTCAGCAACTTATCTGTTTCGTTTCCATACTTCAGGAACTAACCATATGGAAGCGCCTTTCATCAGCACGGATTTTACGGCCATTGGATTGACAGAAGCTTACTTCGCTGCCGTAATGAGTATGGAAGGAGGGTAAGTTCGCATTGTTCAGACGCTTGTTGGGACTTCCTGGATAATATGGCGTTGTGTATAATAACTGCGCTATTTAATCATAGCTGTCATTCGCCACTGAAATCAGCGAACAGCTCATGTAGAAAGTTCACAATCTTCTGGAATGGTTTCTTTTCGTATACATTTGACATACATATTGCTAAAGCTGCAGCTTCCTTAAGCAGAAACTCTTGCTCACCTAGTAGAACTGGAAGGTTCATTTCCAAGTTTAAAGAGTTATCGCAAGAAACACAGACAGGTGACAACGTAATACTCAAGCGGGCTCATTTTGCTTGCGTCGTCTTCACGGGTCTTCTTTTGCAACTTAATGAATTCTGCTTGTTTCTAACTATAGAACGCATGTCCTCTACAGAAACTGAGCGCTTTACCCAATCAAGCGGGGAATGAATACAGGTCAGAAGGGCTCAGAAATTCATTAACATAGAAAGAAAACGAGGGCATTGTGGCCGAACTGAAGACCGACATACTCGTAGCACAGACAAGACGTCAAACCATTTGAAGTGATATCTCTAGAAGTGCGGTATTTTAATATTGTGGTGGGTGTGAAACGGCTGAAACAGGACTCAGATTGCACTTAGTCCGTTTAAATCAAAATAACAGCCACCATGGAGTAAAAACTAGGACCACATATTTATCAAAAAAAGCTTTGCGTCGTGGGGAAAGAAGCTGTATTTATTTATTACAGCTTCAAATGTGTGATACAAGAAGAGTTTTGCAGCAGAAAAGAAAAAAAAACAATGACGCTAGATTAGCAGCATCCTTATCTCTCCTTACAAAACTAGAACGTTCAGCCTATCAAACATATACGGCTGGTTAGGGTGCTGAATACGATTGGAGTTCCCATGGCAAGGTTTTTGAATAGCTAGTCATAAAATATGCATTCATTACCAACGACAATAAGATCAAGTAACTCACACATTGCTTCGTAATAAATCTTCCAAAAATGTTGGTGAAGTTTGGAGGTCAAAGCTCATTGATAATAATCGTTAAACGTAATAAAGTTTAAATATTTCTGTCAATGAGATACGTGAAATCGTTATTCAAACTGCGACACAGGAATTGCGCTTGAAAATGTCTTAGAACACATAAAAAATCGCTTCGTAACCTAAATTGCCAGGTGTTCGTGGCTGCCAGGATCGCATGGGTCAGGCGCACAGCCATATGTACTGACAGTTTTTTTGGCCAGAAAAAACATGGTAAGCAATAAACGCTAGTAGGACTGTACGACAAGTAGCCTGACTGGTCAGTGGGACAGTATTACTCCCGCAAGACGTTGACCGCGTTTTTGCATTACGTCGTCATAATCGCATAGCCGGGGTTGCTGCTCTATGGAGAGCAGAGAACAAGTGAAATCCGTGTAATAGGTTTGCGCCGTTCCTTCTAAAGCTTCAGGTTCCCGCCTTACATCCTGGCCTCATGTTCACCTCCTGGTCAATGATTTAGCCGACTAGAAAGCTTTTCATCATTGGCGATGTGTGACTGAAGTATAAGAGTGTCGTAAACAGCAGAAAGCAGGGAAACCAAAATTGCGAATGCGCCTGTAGCCACACACGCACATCATGGAGTGCAACTGACATGCAGATACTACTAATGGCAACACAAGCTGTACGAAACGGGCGCTGTTACGTGTTAACAAACACCTCCGCGCCAGATATATTGAAGCAGACTCAGAACAACTGTAATAGCTCCGACGGGGTGGCCGGACGGAAGACCTACGGTATGAGGCCTAACGGCCGGGGCGCGAGGCGCCGCAAAATGAGAGCCGGACTGCTCGAGTCGGGTACCAGACAGACTGCAAGGTAAATGCACCTGGTAGCAAAACTTCCATAGGAGCACATACGTCCAAACATGGCGGTTCATCGGTGGCTCTAAAGTCCCTTGATAATTTGAAAGTAGCGACACTCTTTGAACTCTGCCGCCGCCGCGCGACCTCCTCGCCTCCTCCTCGCCCCTTTCGCGTTCCCCCACGGCAACCAGTTTTGCCCCCATTTTTCTGCACGACGATTGGTCTCCCTTCCGTTGCCCTTGGAAACGCGCTGATCTTGAATTTCGCTTGCGTTTTTTATTTTTCGTTTGCGCCATTTTCCTCCTGAGCATGGCTGGCTCGGCGCTTTAGCTCGGTGTAGCGAACGTTGTACGCTGTGTTTCCTGCTCTATGTGTTAGCGCTATGCCGGGCTGTTGCGCATATAACTGCAGCAAGAAGCCTGAAGATGGGTATGCCGTTTTTATGATACCACAAGGAAAGCGTGACGGCTTGCGCAGGAAGCAGGGGCTGCATGACATTGGCCGAAAGAACTTTGTTCCGACAAAGAACAACGTTCTTTGCGAGCGGAGGTTTTTTTTCTTATAGCTCGTAGCAAGGCATCCCGTTATGCTACATTTTTTTTCATTCTTCCGGCCTGCTCACCAGCGTTTTTGTTGCGGTTGTCCTCAGTATGCTTAATATTCTGGGGCGGCTCCATCACCTCACACGTCGCTAACTCTTGTTATTCAGTCGGAAGTGCAGCATTATAGATTGAGCTTTGCCCCCTGAAAAAAATTAGTGGCAAGTATGCCCGTGGTATTGGAAGTGATGAGCGTTAGCTAGTCGACATTGAGTTTTTTCAAGTTTTAAGGTGACAGCCTTTAGATCTCCATGTTTCAAGGTCGCGTTGTAAACTGTAAGTATCACGTGACCCAAGGAAGGCCAGAGGTGACCCAAAGCATGTCCACCCCTGTATAAGAGAATGATTACCCAAGTTAATTAATGAATCATTAGTGATCGACATAAGGTCGATTAGGGAGGATTAAGGTTGGTTAGAGTGTATTAAGAAGGAATAAGATGCATGAATAAAGATTAAGGTGGGTGGATGAGGACTAAGGCGGATTATGGTGGATTAAGGTGAAGGGTTCATGAAAGGGTATTAAGACCGATTAGGGTGGATCAAGGTAAATTAAGGTAGATTATGGACCATGGAGCTGAATTAGGTTGGATAGAGGTGCATCATCTCATCTAGACGTCATCTAGCGTTGCCCGTATAAAACAATCTGCGCACCAATTTATCTTCAGTGGGCACGGTGGGCCTGGCCGAGGCATGTCACTCACCAAGCCGTTCTTCTGCTTTGTGCAGGGCTTGCTTCTCTGGGTCGCCGGAACGTCGGTTCATCGCCTACCCTATGGTGAAATACCGGCACCGCTTCATCAACCTGACGAACATATCGAGGCACCAACATGGCACGAAGTCAAGCTATTGGAAAATACTGCCCCTCTGCAGCATGCTCCAACGCCCCCTGGTTTCATGACGTCATCTAGCGTTGCCCGTATAAAACAATCTGCGCACCAATTTATCTTCAGTGGGCACGGTGGGCCTGGCCGAGGCATGTCACTCACCAAGCCGTTCTTCTGCTTTGTGCAGGTTAGTCCTTGCTATTGTACGTTTGGTAGTGACTGTCCTTTCTTGCTTATACTGCCGTGCCCACGACAGTGTTCTAAAATCTGTCGCGAGTGTTTTCATGTTCTAAAGCTTTTGTTGTGTGGGGATGTTGAAACTAATCCTGGACCCACTAACGCCGATTTATTGCATAAAGTTCTTGACAGTCAAAATTTGCTGCGAGAGGAATTAGCCGACTTGAAAACAAAGACAGAAAGCATGATAGTTGAAACAAGAGAACTGTTTCAGCGGCTTCAAGTTCAAATATCGGAACTTAAATCTAATACGGCAAGCTTGTGCTGCCTTGAAAACACAGTAAAAACGTTTCAAGAGTCTGTGAATACTCACGCTAGCAAGCTCATTGATATTGAAGATAGAAGTAGGCGTTCGAACATAGTTATTCATGGTATCCCTGAAGAGCCAAATGAGACTGAATCTGATCTAAAGCGCAAAGTAATTACAGAAACGCTCGAGCATAAGCTAGGTGTTAAGTGCGTTTCCATTGGCCGTATTCACAGACTTGGTAAGGCTGGCCCTAAAAGACCGGTCATAATGTTTCTTCAGGATTATAATGAGAAAGTAACAATATTTAAAAATGTTTCTAAACTGAAGGGAACCAACATTTTCGTTCAAAACGACTATTCGCAGGTCACTTTGACGAAGCGCAAGCTATTATGGGAAAGTGCCAAACATGACAAATCGCTCGGAAAGAAGGTTTCACTTCAGCATGATACGCTACGCATCAACAATGATATGTACATCTGGAATGACAAAACAAACCAACGCGAGATAGCCTCTAATTCACGTACTGGCCAACATTCTGATTGACCAGTCAAAGAGAAACTTATCAGATTATTGAACATTAACGCACGAAGCATCGTGAATAAGGCAATTCAACTAGAATCAATTCTTTTGTCGCACTCGCCACACGTTGCAGTTATAACAGAAACCTGGCTTCATAGCGAAATCAGTGACAAGGATGTAGTCCCGCCTGCCTACAAAATAATTCGTAGAGACAGGACTACTAGGGGTGGTGGGGTAACTGTTATTGTAAAGTCGTCCGTGGAGGCCATTCTGTTATCAGAGTCAAGCAACACCGAAAGTCTTTTCGTAAAACTGAATATTTATGGTCATGTTTTTATTTTATGTGCGGTGTACAGACCACCTGACTCTTCCCCCGATTATTTATTTACTATAAGTGAACAGATGGCACAGTTCAATAGAAATAAGCTTTTAGTGGTTGGGGATTTTAACTTGCCGGGCATTGACTGGGATCGTATTATGTCTAGTGCCGGTTCTGTTACCGACGCAAATGTGCTTTTTGATATGATGCTCGACCACAACCTTGTACAAATAGTTCGTGAACCTACCAGATTTGGTAATGGCCCTGGTTCGCTCCTTGACCTTGTCTTTCTTGAACGCTCCTTTTCCGATTATTCTGTATCTATCGAACCTGGGCTGTCTGACCATGCTCTTATTGTTGTATCATTTCCCTTGAATGTTTCCCGCGCGCATGGCACGCATGCGCTTACAATTGTGAAAAATTTTGCGCAGGCTGATGATGTGCGAATAACAGATTATCTAGACTCTTGTCTTTCTGAATTTCGCCAGAATGACGTTCTGCAGCTTTGGGAAAAGTTTAAAGCAATGTGTTTATTCTGCATTGATCAATTTATACCTAACAAACTTAAAAAACCTGCTTAACATACACCATGGATGAATAGACGCACTATTCAATTAAAACGTAAAGCCAAACGCCTAAGAAAGAAAGGCCCAGCTACTGACAATTTAACCAGTGTTCGTGTCGCCCTTTCAGAGGCCATTGCAGAAGCAAATAATTTTTATTTCAGCAACACTTTACCAAATTTTATTAAGGACGATCCCCAGAAGTTCTGGAACTTTATTAAGGAACGGAATAAATCCATAACGAACATTGTCCATGATAACATTCCAATAACTGATCCCAAGGCTGTTGCAAACCTTTTAAATGACCACTTCCACAGTGTCTTCTCACCACCAACTGAACCCTCTTTCCAAACTTCACCATCCTGCTCTTCTGACGTTAACATTTCTCATGAAGGTGTACTTAACATGCTCCTCTGGTTAAAAGTAAAATCATCTGTTGGTCCAGACGGCATTCCCAACACCTTCCTTCGGCGTTATGCGGAACATTTAAGTAAATTCCTTGTAGTAATCTTTCAGGCGTCTCTACATTCCGCGGTACTTCCACTCGATTGGAAAGTAGCACGTGTTGTCCCTATATTAAAAAAAGGTGACCCAAGCTCAGTCCTAAATTACCGTCCGATTTCCATATTATCCTCTTCTTGTAAATTAATTGAACACATTGTTGCTGACTACATTATTGATTTCTTAAACAAGCGTAACATTTTATCTCCTTTCCAACATGGTTTCAGGAAGGGGCTCTCGACAGTCACCCAATTAAGCACAGTCATTCACTCGTTTGCTTCTGTCCTTGACAAGGCTGGCCAAGTGGATGTGATATTTTTGGATTTTCAAAAAGCATTTGATGTAGTTCCTCACGACAAATTAATTTGTAAATTAGAATTCCTTGGTCTTCCTGCCTTTATCCTGTCCTGGGTCTCAGCTTACTTGACGCGTCGCACACAGTACGTAGTGATTGATGGGCAGCAGTCCGATTCTCTTTCTGTAACCTCTGGCGTGCCTCAAGGCAGCGTCCTTGGCCCGCTACTATTTCTTATTTACTGTAACGACATAGTAGATGTAATAGAGGCCCCTGTCAATATTCGTCTGTTCGCAGACGATTGTATCATTTTTAACGATATTAATACAGTTCATGATCAACTATCTCTTCATTTAGCCTTAAACAACATTCTTGAGTGGAGCAACAAGTGGGGAATGAAACTTAACTCAGATAAATCTGTGCTTCTACGTATAACAAACAAAAAACTACCCCTAAAGTTTTCTTATTCTATTGGCCAAGATCCCTTGGCGGAAGTGAGCGAGTACAAGTATCTTGGAATTACAATTACTAACAACCTAAATTGGAATAGCCATATTGCTGCTACCACCTCCACTGCTTTCAGAAAGCTATGTCTACTTCGCCATAAGCTGAAACATGCATCCCATGAAGTGAAATCCTTAGCCTACACCACATTTATTCGACCCAAATTGGAATACTCGTGCGTTATTTGGGACCCGTTTACAAAAACCAACATTTATGCCCTTGAAAGGATACAGAGAAGAGCCATACGTTTTATTTTTTCCAAATACGGCCGAGAAGAGTCTGTTTCTGAATTACTGCGTACAAATGGCTTTCACACCCTTCAAACGAGGAGAAAAATAATACGCCTGCAGTTCCTCTACTCCTTGATAAACCGTAAATTTTCTTTAGATCCTAGTCCATACATAACACTCTCCGCATCCAGGAAAACCCGTCATTCTCACCCCCTCACTCTCTCCCCTTACGTTGCCAGGACAAACCTCTTTAAATTTTCATTCTTTCCTCAAACCATAGAAGAATGGAACCTCATCCCTTTCCATCATCTCAACTCACCTGAGTCAATCCAAACTCATATTATTAATATTTCCTAACTAACATTGCTGTTTCGTGTTATATTTCATTTCTTGAATTTCATATTTTTTGCAATTCTACCTTTTATACATGTACTTTTATTTGTTACCATGCCCCTCCTGCTTGGGCCACATGGCCTGCAGTATGCTGTAAATAAATAAATAAATAAATTAGGGTGTATTAAGGTAGATTGGGACTATTAAGCAAGATTAAGCTCGATTAAGGTGCATGAATAAGGATTAAGGTGGATAAAGGAGGATTAAGGCGGAATATGATGGATTAGAGTTAATAAAGGAGGATCAAGACCGTATAAGGTAGGCTATGGTGCATTACGGGCGATGTAGGTTGATTAGGTTGTATTAAGGTGGATTGGGAGTAATAAGCTAGATTAAGGTGGATGAAAAAGCATTATGGTGAATTAGGGTGGGCTAAGGTGAATTAGGGTTCATTGAATATTA